>NC_090725.1:72003140-72073140 GCF_036898095.1 Palaemon carinicauda
AGTAGATAGACTGGCAGCATTATAAGCTAGGGCCACCAAACTAGTCCCAACACTAAGACAATTTGGATATAGACTGAGGATGGAATGTTTGAAATTATTTGATCTACAAACTCGTCTACTAAAGGGTCAGTTAATAGAAGCATTTAAAATTTTTTAAGGAATAACAAATGTAGATTACAACAATCTATTCATGCTTAGCATAAATCAGTCCAGAGGTAACGGATACAAACTGGAATTAAACAGATGCAACAACACTCAATGTGGCAATTTCTTTACTTACAAAACAGCAAATACTGTACTGTACTTGGAATAGACTTCCAGAGGATGTAGTAAACAGTAACACACTAAACGAGTTCAAAAGTAAGTTAGACAAGATTATAAGAACCCTCTAAATGCTTAAACTAAATCGCTCTACCAAAGAGCACATGGAGTCTCCGCAGGTGGACTAAAAAGTCTTTGAGACATCCAAAATCCTTGTAACGCACACACACACACTCTCACTCTCTCTCTCTCTCTGTGGAGGATTTATTTTTGCTTTATTTTTATTTTTTGTTTTTGCCAAATCCTGTGAGAGAGAGAGAGAGAGAGAGAGAGAGAGAGAGAGAGATATATTGTGTTAGCGAGCGAAAGTAGTTAGGTTAACGATCGTTTGTGGTGAGAAAGACTGTTGGTTTAAATGAGATTGTTTGTTTACATTTTTTAGTTAGGTTACGACAGGGGTGAATGTTTCGGAGCGAATGCTTTTTTTGATTGACTGCGTCCTGAGTCAGTTGTGTGAACGCTGGATTATATATATATTTTTCGACCAGCGTGGAAGTGTTTTTTTGATTTTCAAAGCCGTGATTCCTCCTTTGGAGAAAACTTAGTTTTGATTGTTGCCCAACCGTTGATGACCTGGCCTGAATTACGATCATATTTAGACTGCTCTTGGATTTGCTCTTTGGATTTAGATAAATGTTGATGACCAGGACTGGATGAACTTTCGATTGCTGTTCTTGATGATGATGATGATGATGATGATGATGATGATGACATCCAGGACCCCAATTAGGGAGGCAGTGGTGGCCAATTGCCAAACAGTTTGATAACCACAAAGCTGTGGTTGTGCCGTGAAAGACAGTTCGGCAGTTTGTGAACGACATTGTTGGTGTCAACATATAAAAACATACATATTTGGGTGTTGGTGTAAAGTTTAATTTTAAGTCTGTTAGGGTTTTGGCGGGTTATATGAATGGTGCTTTTGGTTATTATATATTATATTATTTTGTGTTAAGTTTTTTGATTAGTTTTAAGTCTTGATAATTTGAATGTGGATGGTTATTGATTTATTTTTAAGTTTTAAGAATTATAGTTTTAAGGTCATGTTTTTGTTTATTTCGTCCTTTTGTCTAAGAGTCTGGTTTTAGATAACGTAAGGGGAAAGTTTGTGTTGAGGAGACAATTGTCTGTTTAGTGTGATTCAAGGGTGTGGGGGTTGTTTGTGCAACATCCCGCCACATTATTTTGGCGCCCGAACAGGGACAGCCGAGGTGGGATTGAAGCTGGACTCTTAGACGAAGGACTGATAGGATAAGATATTAGATATAAGGTTGATGAAAAATGGAGGAGCAGTTGAGGGTTTTGAAGGAGGAATTGCGGCTGAGTAAGGAGCGTGAGGAGAGGTTGCTAATAGAGAATGAGAGGTTGAACTGGGAGAATGCGGCGATGCAGAAGGAGCTTAGGGAGTTAAAGGGGACAGTAGAGAGAGTGGAAGAATGTGTTGAGATGAGGATGCGAGAGAATGAAGAACGAATGGAGAAACGAATGGAAGATATGATGGGGCAAGTCATGGGGATGATGAAAACTATAATGGGTGAAGGTGCAGTCGGAGGAGTGTCCTCAGCTTCGGGTAATGGGTTGGTAGTGGAAGAGAAGGTTAAGGTAGGTGATAATGGGAAAGGAAGTGATAGTGATAGTGGTAATAGTGATGGTGATATTGAAGATAAGGGAATTAGGCATAGTAAGGATGAACAGAAAGGTGAGAGGAAAGATGAAAGGAAAGGTAAAAGTGATGTGAAGAAAGAGAAGAAAAAGTATCAGGTTGATAGCAAGGACGATCGTGAATGGGTGAAAGTGGTAAGTAAGAAAAAGGGTAAGAAGGGAATGGTTAAGGATAGGAATTTAAGTGTGGAAGTAGATTCATTATATTCGAATGAGGAAGAAGGTAACAAGGGAGTAGACAGTGATGATAGCAGTGAGAATGAACGTGATGTGTGTAAGACTGTGTTTATGAGAGAGGTACCTCGGTGTGAAAGGTTCAATGAGCATAGCAGTAGGGATGTATATGATTTTTTCAAGGAGTATGAGAGGTATTGTCAGGATAAGTATGGTGATAGTAAAAGAGTTTGGGCTAGGGAGTTAGGAGAATATTTGACTGGGTATTTGTTGACGATGTATGGAGTGATAATGAGTGTAGGGGACGTTGATTATGAAAGTGTGAAAACGAGAATAATTGAGCAGGTAAAACGTATGAAAGGGAGTGTTAAGTATAAGCGTAAGAATGATTTTGATGAAGCACGGATGAATGCAGGAGAAGCGATATCAATGTACGTATGTAGATTGGAAACTTTAGCTAGGAAGAAGTATGGGGATGAAGGTATAAATGAGAATAAGGAGTTAATGAGGAAGTTTTTGGCTACTGTACCCGAGAATGTTGCTGAGTTTGTTAATTTGAAACGGAAGGAGAAAATGAGGTGGACGAAAGAAAGATTGACATGGGATGATATTTTAGAGATAGTTGAGGATTACGAGTTGGATAGGTGTATGAAAGAAAGTAAATCTGTGAGTGTAAGAACTGGAATGGAGGAAAGTGTGCCAGAATTTGTTAGTTTTAGAGATGCTGTTATGAGAGGACCGATGAGGGTAGCTGATAGTGTAGTAGATAGGAGTGTTAGGGCGAGTAATGTGGGAATACCTGTAAGGACAAATCAAGGGTTTAGGCAAGGGAATCAGGTTTGGAGGGATAGGAGTGTTAGTGCGCCGCAAGATAGGTCAGGTAGTTGTATCCGTGAAGAGAAGTGTTATAGATGTGGGAAAGTAGGACATAAGAAGAATGAATGTAGATGGGCTCTTGGTGCTTGTTTTGGATGTGGTGAGGTAGGGCATAGAATTAGCGAGTGCACGAAAGAGAAAGGGGTAAAATGTTATCGGTGTGGTATGACAGGGCACATAGCGAGTGGATGTCGGAGTAATTGTACAAATGTGATTTGCGGTAATTGTGGTAAGGATGGTCATTATGCTAGAATGTGCAAGGAGCCACGGGGTAAGCGTACTGAATGTGGTGCAGATGGGCATGTAGCTAGGGTATGTAGGAAGAAGGGAGTAAATCAGCCAGGATGTTCGGGAAACTAGAGTGTAAGAGGGTTCAGCTGGGTGAGTCCTCGAGTGTGTGCGGAGTGAATGTGATGCATGTTCGTGAAGGTTTACTACATGAAGACGTGATAGGCGAAAGAGCTTATGACTGCATGAGTGCAAAAGTAAATTTTAATGGAATAGAGCTAGTTGGTCTGATTGATACTGGTTGTGGTGTCAATTTAATGTTTAGGAATGCATACGATAAGGTAAGGGATGTGTGTGAATTTAGGGGGTGTAAAGGTGAAGTGAAAGGTATCGGTAATTTAAGTATGTCTGTGCAAGGAAAGTTGCGTGAAAATGTCATGATTGGGGGGCTGATGATGGAAGATAATGATTTTTATGTGGTTGAGGGAGTAAATGACAAATACGATGTGTTGTTAGGTTATAACTTCTTGAAAAAATGCGGTATGATTGTACATCCTAATGTAAATATGATAGAGATGAAAGTTAAGGGTAAATTTTGTGGGGAATTTTATTTGAATGAAGATGGTAGTGTATGTACGAAGGTATGGAAAGGTGTGCCGTTAATAGCAAAAGAAGGTGTTAAATTGTCAAAAGATGCGAGTGAGGTTGTCAGTGTAAAAGTTGCATGGCCGAATAGTCTGGGAATTGCCAATAGTGACAATTGTGAATATGTAGTGGAAGGTTCGGAAGCAAGTAATTTGGTGAAAGCAAGTGTGCATGTGTATGATGGTATTTTGAATTTGCAGGAGCCGAAGTGTATGTGAGCTTGTTGCCGACTGTAAGGAGGAAGAGAATACGGGGTATACGTGAGGGTGATTGCATGGGATGTATGTATACGTTGGTCAATGTAGAGGATGAAAGGTATGTTAAATTGAGACGGGTTATGGCGGGTAAGATAAAGCCGGATGACGATTGGGACTATGAAAGTTTGAAAGAAAGAATTAATGTAGATGAGAATATAAGTGAGGGGGAAAGGGAACAATTGTATAGGATGTTATGGGATAGACGGAGAGTTTTGAGTCGCGGTGACGAGGATTGTGGGGGATCAAAGCTGCCTGAATTTAAGATAGTTCTTAGTAATGATACCCCCATATATCAGCGTCCCCGACATTTTTCTCCGCCTATTGCCAGAGAAATAGAAGAGCAGTGCCAGGAGTTAGAGCAAATGGGTGTAATAGAAAGGAGTGAGAGTGCCTGGAATAGCCCTATTGTACCTGTAAGAAAGCCGGATGGAAGTTTACGGATGTGTATTGATTATAGGAAGGTGAATGAAGTAACTGTTAAAGAACGTTTTCCGATGAATGTAGTGTCTGACTGTGTGTATAAGATGCATGGTATGAAAGTTTTTACAAAGTTAGATTTAGTTAGGGGCTATTACCAGATGCCTCTGGCAGAGGGGAGCAGGCCCATTACGGCATTTTCAAGTAGAAATTGTCATTTTCAGTTTAAAAGATTAAGTTTTGGCCTTGCTAATGCGCCTGCTGCCTTCCAGAGGGCGATGAATGTAGTTTTGGCTGGGTTTGATAGACAGAAGGTGACTGTTTTTATTGATGATATTTTGATTGCTAGTGAGACAGTTGAGGAACACATGCAGTTGCTTGAAGCAGTATTAGAACGGTTGATAGAAGTTGGGGTGAAAGTTAAGCTTGAAAAGTGTACATGGTTGGCCGGGGAGGTGGAATTTCTTGGGCATGTGGTGAGTGAATCGGGTATAAGGAAGAGTGAAAAGTTTGTGAGTAAGGTGAGAGAGTTTCCCCGTCCTCATACGGTGCGTGAGTTGAGAGGGTTTCTTGGGTTAATTGAATTTGGTCCGAAGTTTGTCAGAGATTGTTCGGGAATAGGGAAGCCTTTGAATGAGTGGACAGGTAAGAGAAATAGTACGAGACTGAAATGGGATGAGCGTATGATTGAAGCATTTGAAAACTTGAAAGAAGAGGCTGCGAGAGACGTCACTTTGGCTTTTCCCGATTATAGTGAACATGCGAGTATGCTAGAGTTATATACGGATGCTAGTGGGATTAGTATGGGCGGTTGCTTGGTTCAAATGCAAAGAATAAACGGAGATGAACAGTTGAGAGTGATAGCGTATGTAAGTAAAGCATTTAATAAGGCTGAGCGAAGGTATTCCACGATTGAAAGGGAGTTGGCTGCGATAAGGTTTTGCGTGAAAGCGTTGAAGGTATTTTTGTATGGTGTGAAATTTATTGTGCGTACTGACCATCAGCCCCTAGTGTACATGATTAGGAAAGAGTCTGTGAATGCTAGAGTTGCGAGGACAATAGAGGATTTAAATGAATTTGACTTTAAGCTAGAATATGTACCTGGGAGTAAGAACGTGATAGCAGATGCGATGTCAAGAATGCATGGTAAGATAGAAGAGAGTAGCGAGAATGATAGTAATTTTGAAAGGTTGCCGGAAGATTTAATGGTGGTACAAAGTTTTGAAGGGGATGACATGGTGTATAAATGTATTTTGTGTGGGTTAAATAAGGTTAAATTGAAGGGTTTGAATAGGGATATACCTGCTAGTATAGATGAGCTTAGAATGAGTGTTAGGAATGAAGTATCGAAAGAAATGGCATATAAGGAGGAGGATAGTATGCTTGAGGGTGAATTGTTATCAAAAGTATTGTTGGTAGTAAGTATGTTATATGGTGTCACTGTTTATTTGTATTTTGGGTGGAATCGTCCGATGCAGTACCGAGCAAATAAAGAGATTGAAAGGGAGTATATATTGAGGTTACAATGTAATGAAAGATGTTGCAAGTTGTTGAGTAAGAAGGAGGATTGTCCGAGTGATTTGAATCAGAGTGGTTTGAGCATAGAAGATAGCGAAGATGACCAAGGGTGTGATAAGGATGACCCCATTGATAGGAGAGTAAACATTTGTATGCATGGTGTAAAAGGAAGAATGATGACGTATGTGGGTATAAATGAGAATGAATACTTTAGTTTAATTGATACAGGTGCGCAAGTGTCATTAGTGAATATGTCTGTTATCAAGGAAATAGAGCGGTACAATTGGGAAGTGAAACGGCAATGTACGAGTGTGAGAATTCATGGGATAGGTAAAGGAAGTTTGCTAGTTTGGGAAGAAGTGCGTTTGAAAGTAAAACTGGGAAGTATGGAGGTGGAACATAATTTTATTGTAATGGGAGAGAATGAGATGCCTAGTTGTTTTTTGATAGGAATTGACTTTTTAAGATTGCATGATTTATCAGTTGATATTGGTAGTGGTTTGCTTCTGAAGAATGGATGTGAAGTAGTTGTGATAGAAGATAATAGTGTATTTATGGCAAATTTTGTTGGCATGGTTGATATTACGAGGAGTGAGGATGATCTACTGACTAAAGAGGAGGTGGAAGAAATGCAAGATGAATGTGAGGAAATTAAAAGGTTACGTGAATGTATGTTGAATAGTATTGAGGTAGAAGAATGGCCGTCTGATTTAGAGGTGTATAAGAAAGTTAGTAAGAGACTTATTGTGTGTAAGAATATTGTTTATTTTCTACATAAAGGAATGGATGAAGATATATATGTTCCTGTGTTTCCAATGCATGCAGCAGTAAGTATGTGTATGTTAGTGCATGACAGATATGGGCATATGGGTAAGAATAAATTATGGGAATGCATGCGTGAGAGATTGTTTACACCTGGGTTGAGTCAGATATGTAAGGATGTAGCGACTACGTGTGAAGATTGCCAGAAAGGGAAGTATCAGAGAGTGCATGCTAATCCGCCTGTTTTGAGATTACGTATGAAAGAACCATTTGAGATGTTTGTGATTGATTGTGTTTCGTTGCCTGTGACTGCGAGAAGACATGTGGGAATGATTGTTATGGTTGATCACATGAGTAAATTTACCTATGCTATACCCATCAAGGATAAACGGAGCGAGACTGTTGCAAGAATGGTTGGTCAAGTGATGTTGCCGATGTGTGTGTGTAAGCCTGTGAGAATGTTAAGTGATAATGGCCCTGAGTTTGTTGGATGGGAGTTTGAGCAGATGTTAAGAGAATGGGGTATTGAACATGTGTATTCGACTCCTTATATGCCAAGTGCGAATGGGTTGGCTGAAAGGACTGTAAGAACATTAACTGAAATTTTGCGAATGATGAGTACATGTGGTAATGATTGGGATTTGTATGTTGGTAGAGCGTTGTGGGCTTACAATGCAACAGTGCATAAGAGTACGGGTATGTCTCCATGTAAGTTTGTGTTAAATTTTGAAAAAATAATAAGACCGAGGTTGGGTGTGTCGGAGGATGATAGAGATGTGTGGAGGAAAGCAAATAAGAGGTTTGAAAGCTTTAAAGTTGGTGAAAGAGTGATGAAAGAAGTAATTGAAAAGGGTAGAATGAATGTAAATAAGGTGCGTGATAAATTTGAAGGTCCCTATGAGGTGTTAGAAGTTGGTTCGAGTGGATTAAGTTACGTTTTGGGTAAGTTGTGTGTGGGTGGTATTGGTGAAAAATTTAGGGCCCACCACAACCAGTTGCGTAAATGGAAAGAGGTACCTGAGTATATCCAAGAGAATGGGATGAGTAAATGGTTGAAAAGGAACAAGGGTGAACCTAGTATGTATGAGGACTTAGGTCTGGAAGGTAAACAGTTAGTGTTAGTAGAATATAAGAAAAGGAAGAATACAAGAGCTTTAAGTAAAGATGAAGGAAGGGGAAATTTTATAAGTAAAAGTGAGAATAGAAATAAGTATGACAAGGGTGTAAATGTGCAAGTGTGTATGGAAGATAAATGTGTTAATACAGATGAATCATGGCTGAGTATGAATGGTACCTATAGTGTGTGTGGCTTTTCCTTAGGTGATGTAAAAGAAAGGATGACGAATGCGAGAGTGGGAGATAGGAGAATGATTAGTAGTATGAATGAATCTTTTACTAAAGTTGAGAATGTTTTTGATGAAATGGATGAACTGTTTACAGAAATGAGTGTAATTATAGGGCCAAATGAGAACGAGGTAGATATGATTGTACATGATATATTAGATGATAGGGATTTAGATAGGAATAGTGTTAATGTAGCGAATGATTGTGATAAGGAAAAAGTGAATGAGAGAGTATATGGAGGCCCAGTTACTCGGAGTAGAGGTCCCGTTCCCGACTGCGACTGGGTTATGAAAAAAATAATGTAAGTGTTGTGTGAGAAGGATTTGGCAAAGTAAGGGGGGAGGAATGTGGAGGATTTATTTTTGCTTTTTTTTTATTTTTTGTTTTTGCCAAATCCTGTGTGTGAGAGAGAGAGAGAGAGAGAGAGAGAGAGAGAGAGAGAGAGAGAGAGAGAGAGAGAGAGAGAGAGAGAGAGAGAGAGAGAGAGAGAGAGATATTGTGTTAGCGAGCGAAAGTAGTTAGGTTAACGATTGTTTGTGGTGAGAAAGACTGTTGGTTTAAATGAGATTGTTTGTTTACATTTTTTAGTTAGGTTACGACAGGGGTGAATGTTTCGGAGCGAATGCTTTTTTTGATTGACTGCGTCCTGAGTCAGTTGTGTGAACGCTGGATTATATATATATTTTTCGACCAGCGTGGAAGTGTTTTTTTGATTTTCAAAGCCGTGATTCCTCCTTTGGAGAAAACTTAGTTTTGATTGTTGCCCAACCGTTGATGACCTGGCCTGAATTACGATCATATTTAGACTGCTCTTGGATTTGCTCTTTGGATTTAGATAAATGTTGATGACCAGGACTGGATGAACTTTCGATTGCTGTTCTTGATGATGATGATGATGATGATGATGATGACATCCAGGACCCCAATTAGGGAGGCAGTGGTGGCCAATTGCCAAACAGTTTGATAACCACAAAGCTGTGGTTGTGCCGTGAAAGACAGTTCGGCAGTTTGTGAACGACATTGTTGGTGTCAACATATAAAAACATACATATTTGGGTGTTGGTGTAAAGTTTAATTTTAAGTCTGTTAGGGTTTTGGCGGGTTATATGAATGGTGCTTTTGGTTATTATATATTATATTATTTTGTGTTAAGTTTTTTGATTAGTTTTAAGTCTTGATAATTTGAATGTGGATGGTTATTGATTTATTTTTAAGTTTTAAGAATTATAGTTTTAAGGTCATGTTTTTGTTTATTTCGTCCTTTTGTCTAAGAGTCTGGTTTTAGATAACGTCATAGTAATATAACACTACAGCAGAGGGTTAAGTTATTGATTTTTCATTAAAAACCCATCATGAATCAAATTATCCTTAATTTCTCCAATCTTGCACTGTCACATCAAATATTATAGCGGTAAGCCAATTGTTTGATAACTTTAAAAACCGGCCTGGTACTTTCTTCTCTTTTTGCTGATGGTTCCATAATTGATTTAACAACATAACACAAGATGATATCACCAGGATTATCAAGAGAGTGAAGAAAACTAATTGTGCAACTGATCCAATGCCAATATCTGAAGTAATTGGCGAAACAAACTTTTCTAGCCTAACAGAAATAATTATGAGAATAGCAAATGCAAACATCAATGAGTGTAACTTTCCCAAATCTGAGAAAATGCCTATTGTCACACTGATTCTGAAAAGTGTTCTGGATTATATGGAATTAAATTCATATAGACCTATTTCAAATGTATCTTTCGTTTCAAAAGTGCTAGAATACGTAATTCTTGAGCAACTACTTAGGCACTTAAAAGATATAGAAGCTTTGCCAGACAACCAGTCTGCTTACAGAAAATTATACTCTACAGAGACAGCCATCTGTTCTGTTGTAAAAGATATGCTGGAAATGATGGATGAAAAGATATATGGTATTTCCATATTACTCGATCTTAGTGCTGCTTTTGATACAGTCATGTATGAACTATTACTAAATGATCTACAGTCTATCAGTGCTGTAGATCAAGTTCAAGTTGAAGATCTGCATCGAGCGCTCCATGAGAAAATTCAGCAGGAGCTTGTTCCTAAAAGACAGTGTGCTGATCAGGAGCTGCCACAGGCGCAGAAGGACAGGAAAGTGATGGCGCAGTTACAGCGGATTCCCCAAGCACGAACGGCACTACTCTCCTACGTCGGCTATCTTAGTTGAACGAAGAAGAATGGCATCGCTAACTGAGGATAAATAAAACAAATTATGTAATAAAAACTCCCTCGGGAGGAGCACCTAGTCTGCGGACAGGAAAAGTGTCCACCGAGAGAACAGACACAAAATAAGGACTGCTCACTCCCTTCCCCAGCCGACATCAATGAAAGAAGGAGAGTGGCAGCGTAAAAACTGTAACAAACCAAGAATTAAAATGAATCAACTCAGCTAAGAATATTCACTACTCGGGAGAACCACTCAATCCTCTGACGGGAAGTTGGTTCTCCGCGGAGATGAAGCTGAAAAGTTAAATTACAATTATAATTTCACTTAATTAATGGAGAAACCATTCGGAAGCGCAACATAGCCCGTGAATGGGAAAGGTTCTTCCCCCCCCTATAGAGTACACTGCCGGCCGCCCATGAAAAGTGAGCGACGATGACCTCGAGTAAGAGCAAGACTGAAGTCAAGCTCTGAGAAGGCCGCACTCTCTTCCCCCAGCAGATTCCACGTAGAGGGGAAGGCGACGACAACAACTGAATGGAGGAGTATCCAAATGATGACAATTCCCCAGCGGTGGCGGCCAAGTCACACGGAAGGCTATCCGCCAACGGGATGACCAATGTCCAAGGGGGAAAGGCCGGAGGGAAGGTTTTCCGCCCTTGAAGACCTGCCGCTCTGCCTACCACAGGAACAGCAACATACACTGCAAAGAAAGCTACAACAAATATTGTATATAAAAAACATTAAGGATGTTTCCATATAAAGAGAAGAGAAAAACATGAGTTAAAAAGACAAAGATAAATGGCAGTCCAAATTAGGCGAGGAGGAAAAGTGGCAATGACTGCTCACCCTCTGAGCCAAAAGTAAAGTGAAGCACAGTCACAGGGGTGCGAGTGAAGGGGTTAGGCTAGCTACCTCCTCTACTTCCCGCTAACTAGCGGGATGGGTAGTTAACCCTCGCTAGATTTTAATGGCTCGTCCTTTCAGCTTCGCCAAAAGTGATACCCCTAACATATAGCAAAGGTTTGTATTCCAGTTACAGAACAAACCTTGTAATACCACTACAAAAGCTAATGTATATTGAGTAACAAGTATGTAATATTACAATAAAAATATAAATGCAGCGGGTGGTCACAAAAAGGATACATTCATTGTAAGGAGAGATGTCCAAGTCCATGATGGGAGCATTGTGACTGTACACTTGACCAACGTTCTGATGTCTGTCAGGATAACGGCGATACCTAGTGACCATCTTCCCTGTTTGGAGAAGGGAAAAATAATGTTTAATAATCTCTAATAGATCTCAGAAAGAAAACCATGCCTGCATTGTAATGGATAAAATCAGCTACTAATTAAGACACTAAAAATTGTACAGTTTCTATTTTCAATGTTCAAATCCTGATACAGTAACCAAGTTTTTAACTAGATGGGCTACTGAATATCATATGACATACAGGACAAAATATTATTATTAACCCTCTTACCCCCGGGGTATTTGGAAATTTCCAACCCTTGACCCCCAGGGGGTTATTTTTTTCCCAGCACATTTTGCAGTATATTTTTTTTAAATTGCTCTAACAGCCTTAATTTTTGTCATAGAGAGGTCAGGTTGGTCTCATTCTCTTGGAAAATGCCTGAATTTTCTCAAAATATCAAAAATATGAAAAAAAAATTTTATAGCATTTTTTTGCAAGGACGTACCGGTACGTCCATGGGGGTAAAGGGATGGCTTTTGTGAAACGTACCAGTAAGTCCTTTGGGGGTAAGAGGGTTAAGACACTAAAAATTGTACAGTTTTTATTTTCAATGTTCAAATCCTGATACAGTAACCAAGTTTTTAACTAGATGTGCTACTGAATATCATATGACATACAGGACAAAATATTATTATTAACCAGTATTCAAGAAAGACCAAATAGTTTAAATGGTCCACTCTCATATGCACCATAAAATTATTAAGTGTTGTGCATTAGTCATTATTGTAAAACAATAATTGTTACTATAATGACAATCAAGTTCTTAGCCTTATACTGGCTATGGTAAATTATTTTCCTATGAGGACAGCAACTTACTTTATCTGAAACAAACAGATATCCTGGAAGCAATATCTTTTTCATAAAAACAATCAATTATATTACAGATACTTTCATTTATCAATAAATTCAACAGAATCACTATTAGTATTAGAAAAAGTTCATCACAAAAAAAAAAAAAAAAAAAAATGTCCAAATATGTTATTTTCCTTAGTAAAATAAATTTTTGAATATACTTACCCGATGATCATGTAGCTGTCAACTCTGTTGCCCGACAGAAATCTAAGGTCGGGATACGCCAGCGATCGCTATACAGGTGGGGGTGTGTACACAACAGCGCCATCTGTCGAGCAGGTACTCAAGTACTTCTTGTCAACAAGAACTCAATTTTCTCCTCGGTCCACTGGTTCTCTATGGGGAGGAAGGGAGGGTCCTTAAATTCATGATCATCGGGTAAGTATATTCAAAAATTTATTTTACTAAGGAAAATAACATTTTTCAATATTAATCTTACCCGATGATCATGTAGCTGATTCACACCCAGGGGGGTGGGTGGAGACCAGCATACATGTTAACATTAGAAGCTAAGTATCCCGTATTTCATTTTAGCAGTTATTCAAAATAACAAACATAAAATAAATAAGTACCTGGTAAGGAAGTCGACTTGAACCATTACTCTGCCTTTTTAAGTACGTCTTCCTTACTGAGCCTAGCGGTCCTCTTAGGATGCTGAGCGACTCCTAGGTGCTGAAGTATGAAGGGCTGCAACCCATACTAAAGGACCTCATCACAACCTCTAATCTAGGCGCTTCTCAAGAAAGAATTTGACCACCAATAAAAAGCATTTCAAGAGAAAGATTAAAAAAGGTTATGGGATTATGGGAATGTAGTGGTTGAGCCCTCACCTACTACTGCACTCGCTGCTACGAATGGTCCCAGGGTGTAGCAGTTCTCGTAAAGAGACTGGACATCTTTGAGGTAAAATGATGCGAACACTGACTTGCTCCTCCAATAGGTTGCATCCATAACACTCTGCAGAGAACGGTTCTGTTTGAAGGCCACTGAAGTAGCGACAGCCCTAACTTCATGTGTCCTTACCTTCAGCAAAGCAAGGTCTTCTTCCTTCAGATGAGAATGGGCCTCTCTAATCAAAAGCCTGATGTAATAAGAAACTGCATTCTTAGACATCGGTAAAGCAGGTTTCTTGATAGAACACCATAAAGCTTCTGATTGTCCTCGTAATGGCTTTGTACGTCTTAAATAGTACTTAAGAGCTCTTACTGGGCAAAGTACTCTCTCTAGTTCGTTCCCCACCAAGTTGGACAGGCTTGGGATCTCGAACGACTTGGGCCAAGGACGAGAAGGAAGCTCGTTTTTAGCTAGAAAACCGAGCTGCAAGGAACATGTAGCCGTTTCAGATGTAAAACCTATGTTCCTGCTGAAGGCGTGGATCTCACTGACTCTTTTAGCTGTTGCTAAGCAAACGAGGAAAAGAGTCTTTAATGTGAGATCCTTAAAAGAGGCTGATTGAAGCGGTTCGAATCTTGCTGACATCAGGAACCTTAAAACCACGTCTAGGTTCCAGCCTGGTGTGGTCAACCGACGCTCCTTTGAGGTCTCAAAAGACCTAAGGAGGTCCTGTAGATCTTTGTTGGTGGAAAGATCTAAGCCTCTGTGGCGGAAGACCGCTGCCAACATGCTTCTGTAACCCTTGATCGTAGGAGCTGATAGGGATCTTACATTCCTTAGATGTAACAGGAAGTCAGCTATCTGCGTTACAGAGGTACTGGTTGAGGAAACTGCATTCGCCTTGCACCAGCTTCGGAAGACTTCCCATTTTGACTGATAGACTCTGAGAGTGGATGTCCTCCTTGCTCTGGCAATCGCTCTGGCTGCCTCCTTCGAAAAGCCTCTAGCTCTTGAGAGTCTTTCGATAGTCTGAAGGCAGTCAGACGAAGAGCGTGGAGGCTTGGGTGTACCTTCTTTACGTGCGGCTGACGCAGAAGGTCCACTCTTAGAGGAAGAGTCCTGGGAACGTCCACTAGCCATTGCAGTACCTCGGTGAACCATTCTCTCGCGGGCCAGAGGGGAGCAACCAACGTCAACCGTGTCCCTTCGTGAGAGGCGAACTTCTGAAGTACCCTGTTGACAATCTTGAACGGAGGGAACGCATACAGGTCTAGATGGGACCAATCCAGAAGAAAGGCATCCACGTGAACTGCTGCTGGGTCTGGAATCGGAGAACAATACATCGGGAGCCTCTTGGTCATCGAGGTAGCGAATAGATCTATGGTGGGCTGACCCCACAGGGCCCATAGTCTGCTGCAAACATTCTTGTGAAGGGTCCACTCTGTGGGGATGACCTGACCCTTCCGGCTGAGGCGATCTGCCATGACATTCATGTCGCCCTGAATGAACCTCGTTACCAGCGAAATCTTTCGATCTTTTGACCAAATGAGGAGGTCCCTTGCGATCTCGAACAACTTCCTCGAATGAGTCCCTCCTTGCTTGGAGATGTACGCCAAGGCTGTGGTGTTGTCGGAGTTCACCTCCACCACCTTGCTTAGATGGAGGGACTTGAAGTTTATCAAGGCCAGATGAACTGCCAAAAGCTCCTTGCAGTTGATGTGAAGTGTCCTTTGCTCCTGATTCCATGTGCCCGAGCATTCCTGTCCGTCCAGTGTCGCACCCCAGCCCGTGTCCGATGCGTCCGAGAAGAGACGGTGGTCGGGGGTCTGAACAGCCAATGGTAGACCTTCCTTGAGAAGAATGCTGTTCTTCCACCACGTCAGTGTAGACCTCATCTCTTCGGAAATAGGCACTGAGACCGCTTCTAGCGTCATGTCCTTTCTCCAGTGAGCAGCTAGATGATACTGAAGGGGGCGGAGGTGGAGTCTCCCTAACTCGATGAACTGGGCCAGCGATGAAAGTGTCCCTGTTAGACCCCTCCACTGCCTGACTGAACATCGGTTCCTTCTCAGCATGCTCTGGATGCATTCTAGGGCTTGACTGATCCTTGGGGCCGACGGAAAAGCCCGAAAAGCTCGACTCTGAATCTCCATACCGAGATAGACAATGGTTTGGGATGGGACGAGTTGGGACTTCTCTATATTGACCAGGAGGCCCAATTCCTTGGTCAGATCCATAGTCCATCTGAGATTCTCCAGACAGCGACGACTTGACGGAGCTCTTAAAAGCCAGTCGTCCAAATAGAGGGAGGCTCTGATGTCTGCCAAGTGAAGGAATTTGGCAATATTCCTCATCAGTTTGGTAAACACAAGAGGTGCCGTGCTTAGGCCAAAGCACAGGGCTTGGAACTGGTACACGACCTTTCCAAAGACGAACCTTAGGAAAGGTTGGGAGTCTGGATGGACGGGGACATGAAAGTATGCGTCTTTCAGGTCTAACGAGACCATCCAGTCTTCCTTCCTGACCGCTGCTAGGACCGACTTCGTCGTCTCCATCGTGAACGTCTGCTTGGTGACAAAAGCATTGAGAGCACTGACGTCCAGCACCGGTCTCCAACCTCCTGTCTTCTTCGCTACCAGGAAGAGACGGTTGTAGAAGCCCGGGGATTGATGGTCCCGGACTATGATTACCGCTCCCTTTTGTAGCAAGAGCGACACCTCTTGTTGCAACGCTAGCCTCTTGTCCTTCTCCTTGTAGTTGGGAGAGAGGTTGATGGGAGACGTTGCTAGAGGGGGACTGCGGCAGAACGGAATTCTGTACCCCTCCCTTAGCAACTTCACAGACTGAGCGTCTGCACCTCTGCTCTCCCAAGCTTGCCAGAAGTTCTTGAGCCTGGCTCCCACTGCTGTCTGGAGAGGTAGGCAGTCAGATTCTGCCTTTTGAGGACTTGGAACCCTTCTTCGATTTGCCACGGTGACTGTCGGCACGGGTACCTCCTCTGCTGGAGGTTCTGCCACGAAAGGGCGGGATGAACCTAGACGCTGGTGTGTCCACTGCGGCAGAACGGAAGGGTCTAGGCACGGAAGGTAAAGCTTTAGCCTTACGTGCGGAGGACGCCACCAGGTCATGGGTATCCTTCTGGATCAAAAAGGCAGCCATCCCCTTGATCAGCTCCTCCGGAAAGAGACACTTGGAGAGAGGAGCAAACAACAACTCCGACTTCTGGCAAGGAGTGATCCCAGACGACAAGAAGGAGCAAAGATGTTCTCTCTTCTTAAGCACTCCTGATACGTACGAAGCCGCAAGCTCACCAGACCCATCCCGAATGGCTTTGTCCATGCTAGACATGATAAGCATGGCAGAGTCCTTATCCGAAGGGGAAGTCTTTCTGCTTAACGCTCCCAAACACCAATCGAGGAAGTTGAAGATCTCAAAAGCACGAAAGACTCCCTTCAACAGATGATCCATGTCAGAAAAGGACCAGCAAATCTTAGATCGTCTCATAGCCAGCCTGCGGGGAGAGTCAACCAGACTTGAGAAGTCGCCCTGGGCAGAGGCAGGAACTCCCAAGCCGGGTTCCTCTCCCGTGGCATACCAGACGCTAGATTTGGAAGCAAGCTTGGTAGGCGGAAAGATGAAAGCAGTCTTTCCCAGTTGCTTCTTGGACTGCAACCACTCTCCCATAACCCTCAACGCTCTCTTGGATGAGCGTGCGAGGACAAGTTTGGTGAAGGCAGGAGCTGCTGACTGCATGCCCAGAGCAAACTCGGAGGGAGGAGAGCGAGGGGTTGCAGACACAAACTGTTCCGGATACAAGTCCCTGAACAAGGCAAGGACTTTCCGAAAGTCTAAGGAGGGAGGCGTAGACTTGGGACCTTCTAAGTCGGAGTGCGGATCGTCCAAATGTGCAGCTTCGTCATCAGATACCCCATCATCCGAAAGCCGAGTAGGAAGTGGCAAAGGTGGAGCAGAAAGCTGAACGGCTGAATCCGGCAGCACGGGTGCATGCGTAGCTGCTGCGGATCCAACATCATGCCGCTGCTGGTCAGTCTGCGAGCTGGCAACAACAAAAGCAGAGTGCTGGTGCGTGGGAGGGACTGCCGTGGGTTGCGGAGCATGCCGTATGGGATGCGGAGCATGCCGCATGGGTTGCGGAGCATGCCGCATTGTGTCAAAACACGGCAGCTCGACAGCACCTTCCCACTGCTGATGCGGTAGCTCACGCATGTCAACGGAGGGTGCAGCATGAACATGCGTCTGGCAGGGTGGACTGCGCATCGGTGGTGGAGCTCTCACAGGTGGAGTGTGGGAGCAGGCAGCCGCAGTATCTGCTGAGCGCACAACCGTGGCAGGTTGTAGGTTAACTGGTGCCGTGTCAACCTTCTCAGCACGATACTCCTGCATAAAGGAAGCAAGCTGAAACTGCATAGTCTGCAGCATGGACCACTTAGGATCTACCGTGGTTGGTGCGGCAACAGACGGAGTAGTTGCCTGCTGCGGAACCACTCTACCTCTCTTGGGAGGTGTGCAGTCTTCGGAAGACTGCGGCGAGTCCGAACTGACCCAGTGGCTACACCTGGGCCGTTGGACTCGCTCGGAAGGGACCTTACGCTTGAGAGGTCGTGAGACCTTGGTCCAACGTTTCTTCCTCGAAACTTCTTCCACAGACGAGAAATGATAGGGCTCATTCGTCTGTTTGTGGATGGGACGATCTCTGACAGATACGTCCGCAACCACTGAGGGTACATCCGTACGCTGATCAAGGCCTGCCGAACCCTTTGGTCCTTCGACATTGCTTCTCCCCTGGGCTTGGGAGCTTGCAAGAGGTCCCGGACTGGGAGGACGACTGGCACGAACAGATGTACCCTCATGCGCAACACTGACACTGACACTTTTCACTTCACTTGCACTCACAACACTTCCCACTGCACTTTGCGCTTTCAGCTCTTTGACATCTGCCAAAAGCTGATTACGGTCATTAGCTAATGACTCCACTCTGTCACCAAGAGCCTGAATGGCACGCATCATGTCCGCCATGGAGGGCTGAGCACTAGTAGCAGGGTCGGGAGTCACCACTACAGGGGAAGGAATAGGTTGAGGGGCATGGGGAGAGGAAAAATCAAAAGAGCGAGAAGAACTCCTCCTGATCCTATCCTTCTCTAGCCTACGTGCATTTTTAAGGAATTCGTTAAAATCAAATTCCGAAAGCCCAGCGCATTCCTCACATCGATCTTCCAATTGACAGGATTTACCCATACAATTGGAACAAACGGTGTGAGGATCTATGGAGGCCTTCGGAAGACGCCTAGAACAAGCCCTAACGCTACACTGCCTGTACTTAGGGACTTGAGACTGGTCAGACATCTTGAATTGTAGAAATAGTCAAGGGGGAATTCCAAAAACTAGCAAAGTTCGTTAACAATTAATCCAAATTTAATCAAAAAGCTTGCTAAGCTAATGATAAAGATTCCTGAATAGCGAAGGCTAAAATCTAGAGCGAATACATCACCAAAATCGTGAAAAACAACTCCAGAATCAACAGCGTATCCAAGTAGGTCTTGCCGGTGGCACGACAGAGGAAAAATTGAGTTCTTGTTGACAAGAAGTACTTGAGTACCTGTTCGACAGATGGCGCTGTTGTGTACACACCCCCACCTGTATAGCGATCGCTGGCGTATCCCGACCTTAGATTTCTGTCGGGCAACAGAGTTGACAGCTACATGATCATCGGGTAAGATTAATATTGAAAATAATTTTTTTTACCATATACTAAAATTTATTACTATAGAGTATATTCAAAGACATGAAAAGTTCAACAATGATAAAAGAGTAACAATTCTAGGACCAATGGAGTAACTACCTGAGAAGTGGGCAAGTCATTAGTAAGGGGGTAGATTAACCTCGGCCACCTCACAGGTAAATCGGTTTGGGTGTATCTCAAACTTAAAAAGTAAAGTTTCCATGGATTTATTATGCTGCATCATAATTCAATAATCATCTAAGTCATATTTGATCAATATTTCCTTATGGTATATCATTATTTCATTTTCTTGTTCAATAGGATATCATATGCTCTATTAAAAAATTTTTGTATTCTATTTTTCAACTATGGAAGTATTTTAACAATCAAGAATTGCTTTTATTTTTTTTTACCTTTGGTAGTGATCAGCTGATCTCAAGGCCCTGCTATTGCATCGAGAAATATGCACAAATGAATAACAAGGCATATTGTTTATATAACTTCTCAACTTATTCTAAAGACCTTCGTTATAAATATTACATCAGCACCAATAAGATACAGTATATCATAGTTTTCATACAGTTTGTTTATAGCGATTATTATTAGTTTTCATAAGGATACACACACTCTCTCTCTCTCTCTCTCTCTCTCTCTCTCTCTCTCTCTCTCTCTCTCTCTCTCTCTCTCTCTCTCTCTCTCTCTCTCTCTGTGTGTGTGTCTTCACGTAATTCATTTCTAATGCTTTAGAGAGTATTGCATTTTTAGTTCATTATTAAGTCATCATATTTCTTTAGACATTATTGTGTTTAATTGTGATTTTTAAAGCATGTTTGTATCTTATCTTTTAAATTTGGGGGTATTCTAATAATTAACAATTACATTTGTTTTACTTTTGGTAGCCGTCAGCTGATCTGAAGGTCACATTACTATAAAGTATTGCGATTATGTCCACAGATTTAAAACTTACTCAAAATATCTTCCTAATGAATATTAAATCAGCACCAATATATTACCGGATATTATAGTTTCCATATAGTTCTTTATAGCCATTATTTTTGGTTACATGAATAAATTCCTTCTCTCTCATATTTTGATTTTTAATTCATTATTAAAATCAAAAATTTTAAGTAATTTTTATTTTTCCTAACATACTTACCGAGAACTACTTTCTTAGGAGTTACCTGTAATCTCCTCTCAACCGACCAGAGTTTTGTGTAGTATACCCTACCTCCGTTTTCTATGGAGGACTAACCCAGGAGTAAGGAGAACGTGCCCTGAGGGTAGACCTGAGCTAGGTCGGCGTTAGCTTGAGTCTCGCTCGTCAGTAAGTTCCTCGGATGGTGCAAAAAGTCTCTTCAAGGGCAGAAAGGCACTCGGGGAAGGTAGGGAGGGCCATTACCCGAAAGTAGTTCTCAGTAAGTATGTTAGGAAAAATAAAAATTACTTAAAATTTTTTATTTGTTCCAACACAAGAGACTTACCTCGAACTACTTTCTTAAGAGATTTACACTTTAGGAGGTGGGAGTGTCTTCCTGACCTTCAGACCCAGCTAAGCGGACGTCAAGTAACCTAGATATGAACTAGGTTATATAAAACAAACTGGAAAAAGGAAAGGTAGGGCAAACTACACAAAGAGCTCACGTTAGTGTCTAAGTACTCAGCCTTTAAAACATTTCATGATGCCGAGTCCAGTGACGAAGCTGCAGAGACGTGTCTTCATTGGTTATATATGTGTGGTTATCTCCGGTCAGGGATAGGAAAACGGGGATTAGGGTGAAAAGGAACGAACCTGTGTCTCCTGATTTTGCTATCCACGATTGTACCTGGGGCTTCACTGTTAAATCGCTTGGAGCGCGGAGATGACTGTCCCAATAGAAAACCCGTCCAAAGACCTCCTCGAGTAATCCTTGAGATAATGGGCAGTGAAGGTCGACTGGTTCGACCAGGTGCCCGCCCGAAGGATCTGGCCCACTGCCATGTTCTTCTCAAAGGCTAAAGAAGTGCTTAGGCCTCTAATGTCATGTGGCCTAGGAGTACCTGGCAGGGTCAGTCCCTCCTCATTATAGGCCCTGGCAATAACTTGTCTCAACCAAAAGGAGATGGTATTCTTCGATACCTGCTTCTTCGTAACACCCGTAGAGACGAAAAGACTTTTGATACCCGGCCGGAGATGTGCAGTCCTCTCAAGGTACTTCCTAATGGCACGGACGGGGCACAACCTCAAATCCTCTGGATTCCCTGTCTTAGGAATGGCTGGCATTGAGAATCCCTCGAACTTTGGATCCCAGACTGCTGGATTCTGAGTTTTTGCCACGAAAGAAGGGACGAACTTGAGGGAGATTTCTCTCCACCCCTTCGAATGAGAGACATCGTAAGACAGCCCATGGATCTCTCCTACTCTTTTTGCAGAGGCCAAGGCCAACAAAAAGACCGTCTTGAGAGTGAGATCCCTGTCTACAATATCCTTCAGCGGTTCGAACGGGGGACTACTTAACATTTTCAGAACCCTAGCCAAGTCCCACTGAGGCACCCTAGCGGTTTGAGGAGGGCAGGCTTGTTCAAAGCTCCTGATAAGCATAGAGATGTGTCTAGAGGAGCCCAGGTCGATGCCCTTCAGAAGGAAGACTTGACCCAAGGCTGCACGTACTCCTTTTATAGCTGGAATTGACATCCCCACCTCGTCTCTGAGATGTACTAGAAAATCTGCGATATCTGGGACCGAGGCTTTGAGGGGCTTGATGTTCTTTGAAGCACACCACTTTGTAAAAGCGGCCCATTTTGCTTGGCAGACCGCTGCCGAAGATCGTCTCAGATAACGCGACATCTTTTCTGCAGTTCCTGACAAATATCTTTCCTTCCTCAGGAGTCGCTCGATAGTCTCCAGGCGTGAAGGCGTAGAGACTGCGGGTTGTCGTGGAACCTAAGAAAGTGTGGCTGTTGTAGAAGATCTGGCCTGTCGGGAAGTGGCCACGGAGGAAGACATGCCAGGTCTTTTAGATCCGCGAACCATTCCCTCTCCGGCCACCAGGGCGCTACCAAAGTCATCATTAAGTTTCGGGCAGCCCTTACTCTGTTGAGCACTTGCCTGATCAACTTGAAGGGGGGAAAAGCGTAAACGTCGAGGTTGTCCCATTTGTGCTGAAAGGCATCTTCCAAGGCCACCTTTGGGTCTGGGACAGGAGAACAAAACACGGGGAGTTGTGCGTTCAGCCTGGTTGCAAAGAGGTCCATCACTGGGGACCCCCATCTTTGAAAGATGAGCCTGGCTACTTCTGGGAGGAGGGACCACTCTGTTCCCACTATCTGTCCCATCCTGCTGAGACCGTCGGCTAGGACGTTCTTCTTTCCTGGGATGAACCCTCCCGAAATTACTATCTGGTTCGACTCTGCCCAATCCAGGATCTCTAGAGCGAACAACTCCTTTGACTTGAGGCCTCCTTGTTTCTTTATGTACGCGACTACTGTGGCGTTGCCGCACATCAACGCCACCGTGTTTCCCCTTAGAAGTTCGATGAACTGCAGGCAAGCTTTTTGGACCGCCTTCAACTCCAGGACATTGATGTGTAGGCCTTTCTCCACGTCCGTCCAGGTTCCTCTCGCCGTCTTGTTGAGGATATGTGCTTCCCCACCCCTCGTTGGAGGCGTCTGTGAATAGGAGCATCTCGGGAGGCTCGGTCGCAAAGGGCATCCCCTTGAGCGTATTCGACCGGCACTGCCACCACTCCAGGGAGGGTATTGTGTCTGGCAGAACTGGGATTAATTTTTGGGGCGAGTCCAGTTGGTTCCAGCAACCCTTCAGGTTTCATTGGATACTCCTGAGCCTGAGCCTCCCTTGGGGAACCAGTTTCTCTAATGACACCAGATGACCTATTAGCCTTTGCCAGTCCTTGGCTCTCCTGGGTTGCCCCGAAAGGAAAGGCAGAAGGATCTTTATTAGGTTGTTCGCGCGTTCTTCTGACGGAAAGGCCTTCACTAGTCGGGAATCCAGTGTCATCCCCAAGTAGGTCATCCTGGTGGAGGGCGACAGGTTCGATTTTTCTGGGTTGATCATGATACCCAGATCCTTGCAAAATTGAAGCAGCTTTACACCTTGCTCCCTCAAAACGTCCTCTGAGGAGGAAAGGAGCAACCAGTCGTCCAGGTACCGGATGAGGCGAATATCCCGCTCGTGAGCCCACACCGAAACTGTCGTGAAGACTCTCGTGAATACCTGGGGAGCTGTTGACAAACCGAAGCAGAGGGTCTTGAATTGCAGGATCTGGGCACCCCACTTCACCCGGAGAAACTTTTGGCTTGAGGGGTGGACCGGGATTTGAAAGTATGCGTCCTTGAGGTCTATGGTCATCATGTAGTCTTTTTCCCTCAAGGACTGCAAGACCGACTTCGGAGTGTCCATTTTGAAGTCCGTCTTGCAAACAAACTTGTTGAGAGCTGACAGGTCTATCACCGGTCTCTATCCCCCCGTCGCCTTTTCTACCAGAAATATTCGGCTGTAGAAACCTGGCCCCAGATGTAGGACCTCTTCCATGGCACCCTTCTCCAACATTGTGGACACTTCTTCCTGAAGGGCCGCCCTCTTCAATGGGTCCTTAGGTGCCAGCCACTCCGTCAGCCTGGCCGGAATCAAAGGTGGAGGTTCCGTTAAGAACGGGAGCCTGTACCCTTCTTTCAGTACGGATACTGTCCAGGGCTCCGCTCCGTGAGCCCTCCATGCTTGCCAATATCGTCTGAGGCATCCCCCAACCTGAAGCTTGGGCAGGAGTAGGGGGCCTCCCACTCTATCTCCTCCTGGAGGAGCGGCCTGAACGTCCTCTCCTGGAAGCTAAATAAGCCGTTCTAAAAGAGGCAGACGCCACCTGAGCTCCTCTACGGGGGGGCTGTGGTGCTGGAGCCCAAGAGGAAGATGGGGCGTCTCTCCTCGTCAGGCTAGGAGAGGCCTGAGAAGTAGTGGGCCCATCTGATGTTGACCTCTTGTAGGAGGGCCTCCTTACGGGTTGAGGCCTGGGAGTGCTCACCTCCTTCCGTTTTGCGACCTTCTCCATTATCTCTTCCAGCTGTTTTAAGGGGAACAAGGAGTCACCCCACATAGGAAGGCTCCTCATAGCCCTCGCCTCTCTGTCCGGGATCTTCCGGGAAAGCTTCGCCAAGATAGTAACCCTCTTCCGAAGTACTGTACCCAGTTCGCTGAAAGGGCAAGGGACTGATATGTCAAGAACTTCAAAGTATGGCCCCCGGAGATGATAAGCTCCTTCAGTAGGTTTTGTTGCTCCGGGTCTGTCAAGTCATAGGTGGCCTGTAACCCTACCAGCGTGGAGGCCCACCAGTCCAACCAAGAGGCGACGTGCACTAAGTCTTTCGACATTTCCTCCATCATCGCCGCCTCCGACTGCGAAAAGCAAATCGGGGTCGATGAGGCCCTGTCTTCTGGGGCACCCTGTCCCAGAACTTCTAGGGAAGGCTCTACCTTGCAGGCTCCCGGTCGCTGCCCTTCCGGCACATAAAATTTACTCTGGGACCTGAGTCCCTGTAGTAACTTTGAGGAGCTCTGTGTCTTGGGAGCCTCGGCATTGCTCGCCACAACCTTATCCACGTGAGCCCGTCCCAGGACTAGATCTCTGGCCACAGGCAGGGCCAGGGAGGTTTTCTGCTGCACGGGTGCCTCCATCAACCGACTCAGGCTGGATCTCCAGAAGTCCTCGTCGGTTGGAACAGGTTCCTCAATACGATGATGCCTGCGTATCAGGCCTATTACTCTCCGATACGCCGAGTCCTCGGTCGGGGAACCTTCCCTGCCGTCAGCAGCACCTTCTGTCTGATCCCGAGGAGCCGGGCCACCGGGCACTCCTACCGGGCGCTTCGGCTCTGGATCAACGGGCACCCCCCTGCGGTGGTAGCTGTCTGCCCTGATGGAAACCTCCGCACTAGGGCCGGGTGTCGGGACGGGAATCGCCGTGTCGGCGAGAACTACCGTCCGCAAAATATCTTTGGAGGACGAGGACGCGGTTTCCGTGGGCTGACCCGACGGAGGAAACCGTTCCTGTGAGTCCAAGGGCCGAGCCAGCTGTGCTGACCCGACCAGGCTGCCCGTCCGAAAGCACGGCTCCCCCCGCTGGGCGGGTTGAGCCGGGAGCTTCGCGGTCTTACGCCTGCCTGAAGAGGCCTTCTCACATTGCTCCCTGCAAGGGTCATACTTGCGGCTGGTCGAGGGCCTTCGTGGCGAATAATCCCTGGACCGTCGGCTAGGGGAACGTTGAAAATCGCTCCTGCGGGGAACGAAGACCCACTCACCATCGGGGGACCTACTCTTCCTGTACTTCCTCTGTGGTGACCTGGATCGTTTCCTACTGTATCTCGAGTGGGACCTTGAGCGGGAACGCCTGCTCCTGGACCGCTCCCTCCGCCGTCGGCGGCGCCTCCTCGCTTCACCTTCTGAAGAGACCAAAGAACCTCCCTCCGAAGAACCCGACGATACTGTACAACCCGATCGATGGACGGGAGCGGGGGCCACAGAGGTCTTCGCGACCTGCTGAGTTCCAGAGGTCGAGGGTTGTAGAAAAGAATCCGGAACCGCCGTCAGAGGAGCTGGAAAGGGGGTCGGTCGCACTACACTTGGGAACCAGGTATCCAGGCCCTCTTCCATCCGCATCGGGGACCTACCTGGCGTTTTAGGGAGCCTCCACCCGAAGGGCTCACTTACCATAGAGTCTAATTTCTCCTGGACGCTACCAGCCGCTGAAGTACCTGAAACACAGGCCCACGAAGCGGGCGAAGAGACAGGCACAGCGTTACTACTCCACATGGGGTCGTTGGAGGAGACGTGCCCCCCAATCACAAGGGCAGAGTCTCCAGAACCCCCAGACACAGCACTATCAGGCTCCCCACTAGCCTGAGAAGGCCCAGCAACCCCCACATCATATAAATTAGACTCCTGGGGAAGAGCCCTCGGCACTTTCCCCGCAACGGACTTACCTCGTCCCCTACCCTGGGTAGGGGAAGAAGAGACAGAAGCCCCGTCGGACCGTCCACTTGGCGACGGTAACGGCGAAGAGATGCTTGACTTCCTGGGAGAACGTTTCGATGACTTCTTCTTTTTCGTACCATAACGCACCCACTGAATCTCATTCCAGTTAACACACTCATCGCACGTATCCGACGGCGAACACACTCTGCCTCTACAGGAAGAGCAAAGGGAATGAGGGTCCACTTCTGGCTTGGAAAGGAACGCTCCACACGACTTTCCGGCTCTAGGCCCAGGACAACGGTGGGTATGCTCCAACGCAACACAACCACAAGACACAGACACGAAGGGAATAATCAAGGAATTCACTTGGGAAACACAAGGGAAGGGAGTGAACACGCGAGAGCACAAGGGAAAAGCACAGAGATACCACGCGGTAACCACGTGGGACACACGAGTCAGGACATAAAGGGTCGTAAGAAAATGAGAGCGGCGTGATGGTATCACGACGCGACCAGAGAACTTGCTGACGAGCGAGACCCAAGCTAACGCCGACCTAGCTCAGGTCTACCCTCAGGGCACGTTCTCCTTACTCCTGGGTTAGTCCTCCATAGAAAACGGAAGTAGGGTATTCTACACAAAACTCTGGTCGGTTGAGAGGAGATTACAGGTAACTCCTAAGAAAGTAGTTCGAGGTAAATCTCTGTGTTGGAACAATCATGTTTCTTTAGGAATTATAGAAATTCTTTGCATCATTACTTGATATTTCGATTATGGGAACACTAATATTACTCTGTAACGCATCAAAAGGAAATCACTTGATTTACCACTGGCCTTCTGTCAGAATTATGACGCCATCAAACTTCTTTTCTTAGATTTACAGTAAGCGGAACTACAGTATTCTCATAACAACTGATAAAGACCACTGGAATACTTGATATCATTACTCAATGTTTCGATAATAGGAATAATAAAATTACTCGGTAACACACCAAAATTCACGCCAAAAATTATATTTTCATAATAAAATAAATTTTTGAATATACTTACCCGCTGGTTATATAAAAGAGCTGAAGTCCCCTGAAGCCAGGGCAGAAAATTCAAATCTCGCGCTATCGAAGATACGCCAGGTGTACCAACCGCACCCTAGCGGTAGAACAGGTGGAACCACACACCATCTCCAGTTCTTCCATGCCTCATAGCCATACCATAGGTAGTCTCTAGAGGGGAGGAGGGTGGGTGTTAAATTTATATAACCAGCGGGTAAGTATATTCAAAAATTTATTTTATTATGAAAATATCATTTTTAAATATAAAACTTACCCGCTGGTTATATAAAAGAGCTGATTGACACCCCTTGGTGGCGGGTCAGAGACAGCTACGTATAGAAAACTCACTTAAGGGTTACATACAATAAACTTAAGCAGTTCTCACCTGATAAGGAAGCTGACAGCAATGATACTCTGCCTCATTTCGTCCGCTATCCTTAAGAGATCCAGTAATCCACTCGGGCTGAAAATCTCTAGGAGCTGTCAAACGGTACAACCACCTATAACATGACAGAACCGCAACCAATACCCTTGTTCCGGGTGCACTAAAGGAACAAATTGACCACCTAACCAAATCAAAGATTGCGGAAGACTGACGCCCAATCTCCACAAACAACCATAACAAACGAGTTCCAAGAGATAGAAAAGGGGTATTAGGAAAAAAGGGAACGTAGTGGTAGATCATTCACCTACTATCGCATTTGCCGCTATAAAAGGACCCAATGTAAAAAAGTCCTCATAGCGAGTCTGAACATTCTTCAAATAATGGGATGCAAAAACAGACTTACTTCTCCAAAATGTTGTATCCATCAGACTTTGCAGAGAACGGTTCTGTTTAAAGGCCACTGAAGTCGCTACCGCTCTGACTTCATGTGTCTTGACTTTGAGGAGCCTCTGATCCGACTCATCACACTGAGCATGAGCTTCTCGAATCAACAATCTAACGAAAAAAGACAAGGCATTCTTAGACATGGGCATCGAGGGTTTCCGGACTGCACACCACAGAGCGTCTGAGTTACCTCTCAGATTCTTAGTCCTGTCCACATAAAGCCGTAGCGCTCTAACTGGACAGAGAACCCTTTCCAATTCACCGCCAGCCAAATCAGAAAGGTTAGAAATCTCGAAGGATTTGGGCCATGGCCGAGAAGGATTTTCATTCTTGGCCAGAAACCCCAGTTGCAAAGAACAAATGGCTTTCCCATTCCGAAAACCAATGTTCCTGCTTAAAGCGTGTACTTCACTAACTCTTTTCGCAGTGGCGAGGGTAACCAGAAAAAGGGTTTTCAAGGTTAAGTCCTTAAATGAAGCCGAGTGTAAAGGCTCAAATCTGTCACTCATGAGAAATTTAAGGACAACATCCAAATTCCAGGCGATGGGAGCTGTTTGAATCTTCTTGGTCGTATCAAAAGACCTAAGTAAATCTCGTAGATCTTTATTATTAGAAAGGTCTAGGTTCCTGTGTCGAAAAACCGTAGCCAACATACTCCTGTAACCTTTAATAGTAGATGACGAGAAGTTATGCTTAACTTTAAGGTCCAAGAAAAAATCTGCTATTTGGGAAAGCGAGGTACTGGAAGAGGAAATCGCGTTAGTCCTACACCACTCCCTGAACAACTCCCACTTGGACTGATACACCTTGATGGTTGAAGACCTTCTTGCCCTTGCAATTGCCTTGGCTGCCTTCTTCGAAAATCCTCTAGCTCTAGCGAGTTTTTCGATAGTCTGAAGGCAGTCAGACGTAGAGCTCGGAGGTTTTGATGATTTCGGGCCAAGTGAGGTTGTCTGAGAAGATCGGGTCTCATGGGAAGGCTTCTCGGAACATCCACCATCCATTCCAGTACCTCTGGAAACCAGCTCCTTGACGGCCAGAACGGAGCTATCAGTGTCATTCTGGTCTCCTCGTGCGAAATGAACTTCTGAATCACTTTGTAAAGGATCTTGAACGGAGGGAAAGCATAAACCTCCATGTGTGACCAGTTCATCAGAAAAGCGTCTATGTGCAAAGCTTCGGGGTCTGGAACCGGAGAGCAGTAACACTCTAGCCGTTTGGTCTTCGCGGTGGCAAAGAGATCCACGAGAGGTCGACCCCATAACCGCCACAGACTCTTGCAGATGTCCGGGTGCAGAATCCATTCTGTGGAGAGAACCTGACCTTTCCTGCTGACTCTGTCTGCGCTCACATTGTTGACCCCCTGGATGAACCGCGTCAAAAGAGTCACCTTCCTTTCCTCCGCCCAGACGAGAAGCAGTCTTGCAATCTCGTACAGAGGCCAAGAGTGGGTCCCGCCTTGCTTCACATTATAGGCCAGAGCTGTCGTGCTGTCCGCATTGACTTGGACCACCTTGCCCCTGATCTGCTTTTCGAAGCCGATGAGAGCCAGATGAATAGCTAAAAGCTCCTTTTGATTGATGTGGAGAGAGGTTTGCTCCACCGTCCAAGTCCCCGAAAGCTCCTGCTTCTCTAGAGTGGCTCCCCACCCCGAATTGGAGGCGTCGGAACACAACACGAGGTCTGGGTTCCTCTGAAGTAAAGACAAGCCTTCTTTCAGTCTGGGCTCGTTGTCCCACCATTGAAGATGAGACTTGATGGAAGCCGAGATGGGAATGTAATCCCTGTCGAGGCTGTCCCCTTTCTTCCAATGGCGGTTGAGATGAAACTGAAGAGGACGCAAGTACAACCTCCCCAGGGTCACGAACTTCTCTAACGACGAGAGAGTCCCCAGAAGGCTCATCCAATCTCTGACGGAGCAAAGATCTCTCTTCAGGAACGTTTGGACTTTTAGGAGGGCTGCTTGGATTCTCACCGACGACGGAAAAGCCCGAAAACTCCGACTGTGAATCTCCATCCCCAAATAAAGAATCTCCTGGGATGGAATCAGTTGTGATTTTTCCGAGCTCACCAGGAGACCCAGTTCTCTGGAGAGATCCAAAGTCATCTTGAGGTCCTTCAAACAACAATCGGCTGAGGAGGCTCTTATCAGCCAATCGTCCAGATACAGAGAGGCCCTGATTCCCCTCGAATGCAGCATGCTTGCCACATTCAGCATGATCTTGGTAAACAATAGAGGAGCCGTGCAGAGTCCGAAACAAAGAGCCCTCAACTGGAAGACCTTGTTTCCGTCCATGAACCTCAGATAACGTCTGCAGCTGGGATGAATCGGAAGGTGGAAATAGGCATCCTGAAGATCTAAAGAGACCATCCAATCGTCCTTCCTCACAGCTGCCAGAACTGTTTTCTGAGTCTCCATAGTGAACGTCGAGTTCTGGACGTAACCATTTAGCACACTTACGTCCAGAACCGGTCTCCACCCCCCGGAACTCTTGGGTACTAGAAAAAGGCGGTTGTAAAACCCCGGAGACGTAACATCCTGCACTTCCTCTATTGCTTGCTTCTCTAATAAAAGAGACGTCTGCAGAAGCATGGCTTGCTTCTTGGGACCCTCTCTGTATTTGGGCGAAAGATCCACTGGATCTGTGACTAAAGGAGGATTGGCCAGGAAGGGGATCTTGTAGCCTTCCTTCAACACTTGGACGGACCAGGGGTCCGCTCCATTCCTCTCCCAAGCCTCCCAGAAGTGAGTCAACCTGGCACCCACTGCTGTCTGAAGGAAAGGGCAGTCAGACTTTACCTCGGCCGGACTTGCCCCCTCTGCCTCTAGGCTTCCTTCCTTCTGGTTTAAAAGAGCCTCTTCCAGAGGACTTTCCACGAAAGGACTGAGGTCGAAACCCAGAAGAAGATTCCTTAGGTTTACGAGAGGAGAATGACGGAGGCAAAACTTTCCTAGTCGAATGAGTAACTAAGTCATGTGTGGCCTTCTGCGTGAGGGCAGTAGCCACCTCGCCTACCAATTCCTGCGGAAATAAAGTATTAGACAAAGGTGCGAAAAGAAGGCCCGTTTTCTGGTAGGGAGACACTCCTGCAGAGAGAAAAGAGCACATCGTGGCCCTTTTCTTGAGAATTCCAGCTGTAAACAAGGCAGCAAGTTCGTTGGAGCCATCCCTCACACCTTTGTCCAAGCAGGACATCAAATGAACCAAACCACTAGTGTCCGTTTCTGTCATATCAGAGACCCTCTTACTCAAAGCCCCCAAAGCCCAGTCCAAGAAATTAAAAACTTCGAAGGCCCTGAACAGACCTTTAAGCAAATGGTCGAACTCTGGAATGGACCACCAAATCTTCGTTTTCCTTAAGGCAAGACGACGAGAAGCATCTACCAAACTTGAAAAATCCCCTTGGGCAGACGAAGGAAAACTCAAGCCCAACACTTCACCAGTCTCGTACCACACACTAGATTTAGAGGCTAACCTAGCGGGAGGAAAGGCAAAGGCCGTCTTGCCAAAAGATTTCTTGGAGTCCAACCAAGAACCCATTAATTTCAAGGCCCGCTTAGAGGATCGAGAAAGAACCATCTTGGTATAAACTGGAACCTTGGTAGCTTTACCTAAGATGAATTCAGAAGGCGGAGAACGAGGGGCCACGGGTAAATTGATCCGGGAAAATTCCAGTCAGAATAAGCATAAACTTGCGAAGATCCACAGCATGCTGATAATGCTTCTCCTCCTCATTCTCAGAGACTTCCTCAATAGGATCATCCTCATCCGACTTTTCCTCAGGCTTGTCTTCTGGCAGTGCAGCAACAGCTGGAGCCTGAACCGAAGGAACAAAGTCTGGATGGGACTGCCTGTCAAGGCCAACATTTGCGTCAACCTGATGGGGAGAAGTAGAAGTAGATTGATGCGAAACACAGACGGGTAGACGATCTTCTTCAACCATCAACTGCCTAGACCGCTTCGAATCCGACTGCTGTTGAACAGAAGAATGCTTGAAATCAGAGGGTAACTGTCGAAGATCGCCGAGAGGTCGCGTAAAGTCCGAAGACTGTTGACGCGAACGATCAAAGTAGTCAGGATGTCGACGCTGCGAATCAATGTTTTGACGCGAAGCGTCCAAAAGTTGTTGACGCGGACGATCCACTACTTCAAATCGTTGACGCGTCTCGTCCACTTGTCGACGCCGATGTTCTTCCCCGCGACCAGAATACGAAAACTGGTCAACCAAAACTCTCTGACGCGACTCATCAAAATCAACCTGGCGTTGAACACTATGACTGGGAGACCGCCTAAGCGATAACTCGTCAAGACCAGAGACCATCGAACGCCTGTGCGATAACTGGTCTGACATCGAACGCCCAGACATAACGCCAACACCTGGTTGATAAGAATCCATCAACGACGAGAGTTGTTCCTTCATAGACACAAGCGCAGACCATTTCGGATCAACAGAACTCCTTAAAGGAAGATTCGCACCAACGTCACCACGCATTTCGGGGGAAGAAAGCCAATCCGATGGAAGAGGGGGTGCATGAATAGTAACAAGGTCCGAATCGGAAGGAATCATATCCACACGAACACGGTGATCTGTATGTTTGGCCGGAGTGCAAGCGATGGGAGAACGGAAACGTTCCGGTGAACCCCACGAACTACATCCTGGACGCACAGGCGATTCCCGACGCTGTGAAACATCATGCGTCCGTTTAAGCGGTCTTGACGCGCGACGCCAGATCTCACTCCCCGAACCTTCATCGGAAGACGGGGATAACGCATGAACCTCACCTTTCCTACGATGAGGGTGAACGACCTGAGCTACGGCAACAGGAACGTTCGAGGGGACGTCTGCACGATTGATGACGCTTCTCGTTCCCTTAAGCCATTCGACATTACTTCTCCCATGGGTTCGAGAGCTCGAAAGAGGTCTTAGGCTAGGTGAACGACAAGATCGTGCAGACGCACCCTCCGCAACACTAAACACAATAGCAACACTTGTCACAACACCGAGAGAGTCACGATTTTTCGGTACATCATCAGACACTGAAACACTTTCCACAGTTCCGATAGGATCACGGTTTTTCAATACCTTTAACTCGGAAAAAATTGTATTTCTATCGGCTGCTAAGGACTCAACTTTCTCACCAAGAGACAAAATAGCAGTAAACATGTCTTTCATAGTAGGTTCCTGATCTACCACCACAGGGGAAGGAATAGGATTAGGAACAGGTACATTAGGTAAGGCTCTATCCACAGATCGGGAAGAACTACGCCTAACTCTATTTCTCTCTAGTCTCCTAACATAACGATCGAAAGTAACAAAATCATCATCAGTTAAGGAAAGACACTCATTACACCTATCATCTAATGAACAAAATTTACCCCTACATTTCACACAAATAGTATGAGGATCAATAGATCCTTTAGGAAGTCGAGTATGACAACCTTCACTAACACACCTACGCTGAGCAGGGGAGGAGTCGGCCATTTTGAATGCTAACGTGAGAGACCGACGAGCAAAAAGTAAGGGAAATATCAATAAAGAAAATCTCAAACAAAAAGATTTCAAGATAAGACACAAGGGAAAATAATCAACGATAGCTTAAACTCAAAAAAGAACGTTGTACATCACCAAACAACTTCCCAAGAGAGTAAAACACGAGAGCAAACTTCTATATGTCAGCCAGCTATGACGGCAGAGAGAAGAACTGGAGATGGTGTGTGGTTCCACCTGTTCTACCGCTAGGGTGCGGTTGGTACACCTGGCGTATCTTCGATAGCGCGAGATTTGAATTTTCTGCCCTGGCGTCAGGGGACTTCAGCTCTTTTATATAACCAGCGGGTAAGTTTTATATTTAAAATTATGATGTCACAGGACATGTGATGTGAACTCAACAAAAAATGACTTGTGAAATGTGTAAAACCCTTTTTTTTTTTCTTGCTAGAAAGGAAAGTATGACTTGTGAAATGTGTAAAACCATTTTTTTTTTTTTGCAAGAAAGAAAATACTAGCTTAACAAGCAATAGTATTTCATTTTTATGATGTAAAAGAAAATATATAATTTCTAAGAAAATATTTGTCCTATTAGTGAACGTTTCTTAGATAAATATCAATCTATTATCAGAGGAAATAAACTAGCATAGAGTCAAATTTACGCTAAATAGTACTCATAACAAAGGATACAGACCCATGAAATACTCTGGATCGTTACTTGATATTTCGATAATGGGAATACTAATACTAATAGTTGGCCTAATGGAAGGAAATCACTTAATTGCCTGCTCGCTTTCTGCCGGAAATATGATGTCACCAGACATATGATATGAACTCGACAGATATTAAAACTTTTCTTAATACATTTTTTTTATTGAAAAAGGATACTTTATATTATACATAACAGAAAGTACAAACTTACCAAGCTAAATCAGTTCATTTTTATACAAGAAAATAGACTTTTCCCATGGAAATATTTGTCCTTTTAGTGTACAATTTCCGAAATGCTTGTGACATCATCACAGTGAAAAAATGGTTGTTAGGTCAAACAGTTGTAAGTCGACAACTACCTGTACCACTAAATGTATGGAGGCACCTACCATATTGAAATAATTTAATTTTAAAAATTAGATTTACTCTATTGACTTTTCCAAAACTCATAGCTGAACAGGATCATGTCTTAAGGTACCCTGACACTTGCACGAATTTGTGGCACGCATTGTCACGACTCGAGTCGTGAACTGGAGTGAACTCGTCGTGAACCTGTCGTGACATCGTGGCATGTCTTGACGAGAATTTTGAAATGTTCAAAATTTTGGTCACGACAAAATTTCGTGAACGCGGCGTGAACTATGCGCGAAATGTTCGTGAACTCGTCGGGACGATGCGGGAAGTGCGCAAACTATGCTAAAACTATGCATGAACTCGTCGTGCCAGTTCGTGTCAATGTGGACAGGTGAGCTGTGATTCTGAGGTAATTCTATTTTTTTTTTTTTTGATTTTCCAGTTCGTGCCACAAAATGTCACGACTTGCCACGACAAATTCGTGGCAAAAAGTCGTGCAAGTGTCAGCCTGGCATTAGTCATAACTACTACCACCAATCTGTAAGTTGTTTTCTTGCTTCTAAAAATTTCACCTCTTGGAACAAAGCGCTAGTGTGTCCTATAACCGTTTTTTTTTCTTTGCAAAAACAAAATTCTAATAGTAAAATTCATTATTATAATACTTACGTCTGGGTCATATTGCTAATACCTCTGAAATGTGAGCTTTACAACCTTGAAATGAGATAATTACTCTCCATCCTCCTATACTCTACCCCCCAGGAACCACTCAGTGCAGGATTGACTCAATTAAAAGTTGTCTGGCATCTTGACATCAAATGTCATAAACACCAATAATACTTACAGTAATCCCTTGGCTCTTGCAGATGTTACCTTTTAGGCCCCTTTGGCATAGATGAAAACCCATGTGGTAGATATAGAAATCTATAGTATATGATATTATATGATATGGTTCCCTTGTCTGAGCACCCAAAATATACATAATATGATTATGGCTTCCTGGTCTGAGCACTAAAAATATATACTATGCCTCATGACTGGGAACCAAACATATAATATTATATATATTACGACTGGTAAGTTAATCAACCTCTCGAATTCCAAACTCCCTTGTTTGCTTTTACATTAAAACTGTTACACTTTAAAATATTAATACACGAATTCTGAGACCGTTAAATGACTCACAGACAGCAATTTATAAAAGACTGAATATTCAAAGGTCTTTTAAGTACTGTACACTCAAAATTAAACTGGGTAATTACTCAAGTATTAAAACATATTTAAAACTTCCTCTGGTTCTTAACAGGAAATGAGCAGAACCTGGTTCTAATTAATGATGATTGGAATAATACACTCTTTACAAAAATAAATATATTCTATATAAATAACAACACTTTGAAAAGAATTTACATAATAACAAAAAAGGTCACTGGAAAAATTTAAGTCTGAACAAAACTTAGATTGAGACAAAAATGTTACAACCTGAAAAATATATACCGTATTTCCCGTGTCATAAGACGCACCTTTTTTCACGAAAAATTACCCCCAAAACCACCCTGCGTCTTAACACTAAGAAAAAGTTATAGAGGGGAGTTTGACACACCTCAGACACCAAACTATTGACTTGAAAGCACTCAAACTCACGAGAGATAGAATATAAACCTACAATTATCATTCATATAATATAAATTCATTCATTTTTATATTGCACTTCATTTAATGAAGTACAGTAGCAAATTATTACTGTATTATTATTTTTTTTTTTTTTTGGTAATCAGCTGATGACTCGCTAATCCCCCTTCCACAAGTAATCATGCCTACTAGTGGTCTCGTAGCAGACGACACTATGACATAGTTGTTTATTGAGTATATTGTATATCTATCTTCTCATATTTTGTTGATATATTGTAATAAAGCAATATATTGATAATGACTTTGTTGGCCGAGTTCCGAAATAATACAAACAGACAGTTGCTGAATACGTCCTTGGAAAAAAAACTTCTGTTACAGTAGTTGAGTGCAGTATTACTAAGTTAGCAGAAAAGTAACTAGACCCAGAATCACATAAACAGTAGCGAAAGTATTCCATCTAAAAGAATTCATAGATTTCTATAATCAAAAACTACATTTTGTGTGAATATTTATAGGGTATATGAGGAATTTTGGAAATATCACTAGAATTTTACATCTTTACCAAAATTTTATAAAGAATCTTTGGCAACGCTGCTTTCATGTAAACAACACTTGAAACTCCAAGCACACGAGTAAACGTTTAGTTGTGGTGGAAATTACGACTGATTTAGTTGTTTCTTATAGAAATATGTAATAGAATTGGGATAATCGGCATATAGCTAATAAATATTAACTTGAACATTTCATAATACACCCAAAATCAGAAAAGTTACTGTGCCAGACAATAATCATGCAAGAGTCGCTGACCATGGATTTCTGCTAAGAAGTTTTTAAAAACCATTTTTTTTTCTAAAACTGCTTTCCTAATTAAAGGGTGCATCTTACCACTTGTAGCGTCTTATCACATGGGAAATACGGTAATTACTTGACTTGAACTATTATATCTGAATATACCTTAGACTGAGAGAAGAAATAATGCAATGTAAATTATACAAAAGCTTGAAATTAAATCTGAATAATACAATATTCTAGTTTGACAATGAAAAATAGATAACCAGTTCACGTTACAAAATCTATCCTTCCTACCGGGCCGTTTACAAAAAGTTTATAAAATGCCAAAACTCACCCAATTACAATGAATTTAAAATCACCTTTTCGTCTTGTGTATCTTTTCGACACACAATTTGCTTTGGGGTACAGAGTCACTTAGAGGACACACTATTCGTACTGAACACTTTCAAAAACAATACACTGGGTTACGTGCGAGAAAGGGAGAGGGGAAGAGGGCTCTCTTCAGGCTGCAATCTCTATCTCTATCTCGTTAACATAACCTTGGTGTCACCTTTTATATGAAATCTAACTGCAACTTCCCAACGAAATGGGAAGCGTTGGTGGGACGGCAAAAGGCGCCATGGTTGTCAAGTACTACTCTCCCAAACGCTACTCACGCTGGGCCAGACGACTCTCACAGCCACATCCTATCACCATCATAAGCACATGTTACTGAACATTCTCTGTCAAATATGAGGCAATACTTCATAAAATATAAATGAACATTACCTAAGCCCTTGTTCATATCTCCCACGAATCCTACAACACTCTCAAACATACCTGAAATAAAAAGTTAATTCTTAAATATAACGTAAATTTACATATACTAACTTGAATAAAGAATACAATGAAATTCACGACTAAAGTCTTACGTAATTTACATAAAATACTTACATCTACATGAGAGAAGCTCATTTTACAGGCTGAGTATCATCCCTTCAATGCACAAATGAAATATAAATAAAATTATTAATAAACTACGATATTTACTCAACACTAGACTAGCTTCGTAAGAATGATGGAAACCCATTTGGTAGATATAGAGATCTACAGTACTGTATATAATCTTTTTTTCATTATTTTCATATTTTCCATATTTTCTATTATCTTCATAAATATAAGCTTTTATAAAGCCTCCTAACACCATTATAAACCTGTTATACATTCTTAAAAACTTTTAAGCTAAAACTTATTTTTACTGTAGATACATCCTTATAAATAAGAAAATGAAAAACTTAAATCAGAACACTTACCACTGAAGATACGTAAACTCCATCCTTACAATGACTTTATTTCTGTTTTGTTAAAAGTGACATTAGACATCTTTTTATTCGTTTGGTTCTTCTCGATGTAGTGAATGGTAGATTCGCTGAAGAAGTAATAGCGGCCTACATCTGTATAGCTGCTTTCTCCTATCTTCTCTAATATAGTAAGCCTCTTCTTCAAATGCTTGGATTCACTGCCGGAAACCTTAGAAGGTGTAGAACATTTAGCTGGCATCGTAGGGCAAAAATTATATTCACAACCTTTGCAAATAAACTTGTTTAGTGATGAAAGGTTTATGAATGGTCTCCAGCCCCCATCACCTTTTCCGCCAGGAACAGGCAACAATAAAGTCCAGAGAACCATTCTGAATGACTTGGAGCACGTTATTTTTAAACATCGCATCTACCTTTGACTGCAAAGTCAGGGCTTTCTCCGAAGTTGTAGGGTCCGATTAGAAATCAATCGGAACAGTAGATAAGGGAGGCTGGTGGTCCAGAGAGGGAAGCAATTAACCATCCTGAAGGACACTAACAACCAAAGACTCAGCCCTGTGTCGCTGACATGTTGCCCAGTGATGAGACAGACAACCCGCTACTCTCAGCAGCAGGAGAGAGGGAACAGTCACGTAAGCGTTTCCCATTCACACCCCTCCTGAAATGAGTGGGATGTGGTGGTTGAAAAGGTTGCAAGTGAAATGGCACAGGGTCTTGGAAGAGGTGCAGGGCCTTTCCTCGATCCTGCACCCACAGGACTGCTGAACCTAAAGGTTTGGCTGCTCCATTTAAAAAACTGGAGCCCTTGGAGGCAACAGCCCAATGAATCAAAGAGTCCTGTGAAGCAGTCCTCCACAAATCTACATCAGATTGCACATGACTCTCCAGAAGCAAAGCCTGAAATTACCTCTTGGCTAACCTGTCTAGTGAAGCTAAAAACTACAACACCTAACCTTTCAAAATCCAGTTAGCCCACAGGTTTGCTGTCTGGTGAACCAGGAAGATGATGGTCTTCCCTCCAGGCAGTACTTCTCTAAGGCCTCTAGGGTAGATAACACAGACGACTTTTAGGAAGTACGTCACGGTACCCGACTATTGGCTGAGCCAGAGCACAGCATGAAGAGAGGCCTAGGTCAAAGTTTCCAGGGCTGCCGACTCAGCAGCCGAGAGGGACGTACCTTCAGCCTTGAGTGTCTCCAGCGGGTCTACGTGCAGAAGCAAAGACGGTGTTCTCATGTGTATCTCATGTGTATAAAACCTTCATTTAATCTTCTTGAACAAATTGCATTCTCAAATCAAGAGCGATATTCGAAAAGATCAGACCGAGGCAACGCCAACAAAGGCTTTGGTCATCGAGGGGAACCAAAATGCAGATCTATGACAGAAGTCCTCCTCGAAGGCAAAGCACTGTCGCCGTCTCCAGGCCATTACACTCACGAATGAGCGCAAGGACCTCTCAAAACGAACTCTCCGACTCTGGGTTGGTAACCTCGTGGGCTTCGAAATGTCAGCCAAATTCCAGGCAACATCCTGCTGCTGAGCACCCTAGTTCACCACTCCATTCAATCAGTATAATTTTCAATAAATACACACAAGCATATACAAATGTATATATAAATTGTTTGCCATCTTGGGTTTAGAAACTATAATTGTTGTGAACCTTTATCAGTCAATATATATAGTATCCAGTATTTAGTTACTAATGGTTGTAACTGATTGATTGATTAGGAGTTATCTGGCATCCTGACATCGAAGGTCATTGACGCCAATATTATTTGTTTTAGATATAGAAATAAATAAATGATAATTCAATTTAAAACAATAGAAGTAAAAACATCCTTATAAATTAGATAGCCTTCAGAAGACCTGCTTCTGAAATTGATTTAAAAATACCATTGGGATGGTAAGAAACATCGTCTGAGAATCTTGGCAAGGATGAACCCTCCATCCTCACCTCAAGCCTCAATCATATATCTATTTCTTTCAGTATAATGAGTGGGGCATTCGATCGACAAATGGTTGTAAATTTAATTATTTTTTTCAACATGTTTATTCTTCATAAATCAAGTAAAAAATGATACATATACTTACCGACCTTAATTACACCCTCCCTCTCTTCCTCATGTATGGTACTCATAGAAGGGGATGGCATTTCTTATTCTGTGAGGAAAGACATCTCGTCATAAGACCATAATGCGCTTTCTCCAGCGTCATTTGTCCGAGCACCAAATTTCTTTCTTAAGTTTGTTCTTAATATTTCAAATTTCTTCGTTACATCTTCAACACTCGAATCTGTATATCTCTTATTTCTGCAAGAGTGTCTGGTAGCCTTCATTTTTCATGCTGCGGTTACTATAGTCAACAGATTTGATCTTCCAAATGGAAGGCAAGCCTCTATAGAGGTGCATCCACTCCAACCAAAACACTCTCTCCTTGTCCTTCTTCGAGCTCAACATGCTAACTATCCGGTGACTTGAGAAAAGGTGATAAATCTGTCAATCTCACCCTCCCACTACATAATATTTAAAAGACTCAATAACACTGACAAGACTCACTTATGACCCTCCAATCATTACCTCAGACTATCAACGTTATTGACAATAATGAGACGATTGTCGTTAAAATTGACTAATGTAGCAAGTCCATTAAGATTAAGAAGTTCTTGCTTCGAAGGTAATAGAACTGTGAATCTGGGGTAAGTATCAAAGTAAGTAATTCTGTTATAAAAACTTCTATCAACTACAACTAGTCCTATCTTGGAAGGGGGGCTTGAACACTGAATGTATGTGAATATAGTTGGTCTCTACAAAAACATCCTGGCCCTCAGCCTCTACTGTTCAATAGTGACCTTTAATATTCGCTAAATAAACAAAGACAGACAAACATGTATACACATATACATGAATTTATAAAAATTGATCAAACCAAGAACAAATGATAATGATTTGGAATGATGTTCAAGTTTACTGTCATGCACATACAAGTATTTATTCATTGTAGTTACTACTGTACTATGGGGTTTGTTACTGAATGTTTGTTGCAGATCCTCAAAAATGTTACATGTTCCATTTTAATAATAGGAAATAAATTTTGCTCTAATTATGTACAGTAATGAAGATAAAAACTCGTAAATCATCAAACAGGTGGTAGATTCTAAAAAATAAAATGAATTTATGAATAACTCAAGGAAATATTAGTTCATCAAATAAAAAAAACAGTAGTTTTATGAACCCATTATTTTTATTTTATTTTATTTTCTGAGTTTAAATAAATACTGTATTCATTAGTATCAGTCTATTCTGTATTGGTAGCCACAAGAGTGATGCTCACAGTAATTTTGGTGTCCCAATCTACCAAGAGGTCTTGAAAAGGAAGGGACCACTTCTCCAAGAACCAGAACTGTTCCCATACAAGATTTATTTTCAGTTCTAATAAATCTATTTTTTGAGGAATGGACCCTACATAAAATATTCCACTGAGGAAGCCCCAATAATAGAAAATAGTAAAAGTTGAAAAACAGGAGCTCCTCTCTATGTTGGACTACTTTGAGGATTTTACTCATGTAAAGGATATATCGAGTATACAGCTGGAGACTAGTTGGATGCTACAAAGCCTATTCAGTAATAACTGCAATGTGTTACAATAGTCAAACTAGGAACTTCCAACCCTAGGGGAGGTCGTGCTCTCTCCAAGCAAAAGATTCTTTCACTGATATTGGCTATTCATGATTCAGACTAATTGCCTCTTACATTCAGACTCAAATCTAAACTTCTTTTATTGATATTAAAACCTTACCACAATCAACAATAGGTTTCACTCTACAGTGCATTTGATCCAATGTGCCATTTCAGCAAAAACTAGAGGGACACTCAGTAGAGCACAGACTGCCGCAGCAGCTTATTTCTCGACCTTGACCTTGACCTCAACATGTATTAATTGGCATGGATTTTCATACACTCAAATATGAACCCAGTTTGAAGTCTCTGTGACAATGCTCTCCAAACTAATAGTTGATTACGTGACGTGAATTGGACATTTTGCTTGACCGTAACCTTGACCTTTGACGTTGACCTACCAAATTTTAATCAATTCCAGCCTTTTACATAACAGTTAATCCTATAGGTTTCATTACCCTACAATTAAAATTGTGGCCAGGAGGCTGTTCATACACACATGCAAACAGGAAGTAAAACTTAACCTCATTCCAGCTTTGTTGGCGGAGGTAACAATGTCTTTAAGGGCTATTCCACAAAGGAAATCAATAACCATAACACTGATGATTTTCTAGTACATTGCATGCTGCTCCTTTACTATAGTTTTTTTTTTTCACTTATCATACTAACCTTCAAGTGAAATGAAAACTGTCAAACGGTCTAAGTCACCAAGATATTGTTTTCCAATCCCAGACAAATTCTATCATTCTCCTTTATTATTACCCATACTGATCATTGTTACTGTTCAGTATGTAGTTAATTAAGATTAAAGCTTCTTTCTGTTTAATAACCATAGTTCTTACCTATAGCAGCTGCTATACTTCACTGCTATCTTTCTGTCCTGCTTGATACTTTCACTTCACCACTACAGTACTTAAATTACGCTTCGCATAGTATTATAGTACATCCACAGCGGATATTGGCAAAACTTTAATACTTTTTAAAGGGTTATATCTATGAATTGATAGCTCTATCCTTCACTAGTATTCTAGCATGTATTCAATGCTTGTTGTCTCTGACCAGTGCATATCTAATACCATCTGTTCAACGGTAACACAATTTCTATTGACAACTAGAGCAATCTACTGAAAATAAAGTTAGTATCCTAAATAGCTAACCAACCTGTCACAACTTTCACAATTTGTAGGTACTGTATTCTAAAATAAGGATTTCTATCTTCCTTTGAAAGTATCATATTTATTGAACTTTGGCTGCATGTGGATAAGAAAATACCTTGGGCAGTATAAAGCAAGCCTCCACTGTGTGAATATCTCATTCGAGTCACTCTGTTTGGACTAACTGGCTGACTCTCCCACTTCCAAGGCCGTTCTCCAACACACCAACACACAAGACCTTCCCCAGTACTAGCCATCATGACACCTGAAATTAGTAAATATGTGATAGCTACTCATGGATAAGAAATCATCTTACTCTTATCATATTAATAACAAAGTAATAAAATAAAGAATAAAATCATATTACAAGTTTCTATGGTATTGTATGTCTGTTCAAAAAATAGAAAAGGCATGTTGCTGAAAATGGAAAGCTGTTATGAAAACATCACAAATTTCCTGAGATTATAATTTTCAAAAAATGTAAAACTTTCTGTTCCCTACTACTCCATCATTTCATAGATTGCAAAACAGAATCTCAGACACATCCTCTATTATTGAGAGGCCGAGATTGCACACACCCACATCTACACCTAATGCTTCACCTATCGTTGGAGAAATTTGTTGCAGAAACATCCTCCCTATGATGATTTCGTAGTAGAGTAGGGTCCCGAATTATGCGAGAATTTGGTCGATCAATGAACCCCCATGAATGGAAAATCGTATATTTCAAAACACACAACTAACAGCAATAATTCCATTAGGACCATGGCAACCAGTAACTTGCCTATTCAAACCTGTTTACTACCCATTTCCAATACTTTCTATGTACTACACTATATTTCTTATAATATTAAATTGTTATAAATCAAGCATTTAATATACTTTAAAGTTCTAATAACTTGAAAAAGGTTAAAATTACAACCAGGATGGGTGTAAATACCGTATATTTCCCGTTATAACATGAACTGAACTATGGACAAATTTGAATAAGTTTGTCATATCTATTGTATAAGACAGCTGGTGAATAGCAAAACCATCACTGTATAGACTAGCTTTTGTTGTAAAATTGAAAATCCAAAATTATCAAAATAAAGGCGATTTTATATCATATGTTTCCTAAACACGCCAAAAAGCACAATAAAAAATGGCAGCCATTGTTTTGTTTATGCTTATTTTTGGGCTCAAGCCATGTCGTCCTGATGGAAGGTTCCTATAAGTAGTTTCCTAGGGGATATTTGACTACAGTGATATTCCCAGAGAATTTTACCTTTAGGTCTCCAGAATTCTAACTCCTGGCGCAAATATCCTTAAAGTTTTTCTTAAGGATATCGCATAAATCAGGGGACGTATATCTTGATACGACACATAGCACTCTTCACCCCAAATAGCATTTTCGCCTCGAGGGGGAAGAGTGGCAAAAATAGAAGGGGAGCCATTATCAATGTTACCCTTCCTCGCATACTACTATTGAGTATCTAGATGGCGCCATATCCAAGATGGCGGTTATTCCTATTTTTGTAGCGAATTCACATGGTGGTGTTCCCTGTTGATCTAATGTTTTGATCGATTTTGTTAGGATTTATTATGCATTCTATAGCTTCTTTCGCCGTCCTGCAATCTCACCGCTTGCCGGCTGGGTTGCGGGGCCGGCCGGGCCCCTACATAAGCAGCTGTTTAGTCACGCAGTCTTTCCCTTATGGACACAAGGATCCGGGAAGGTTGTGCCGGCTATGATGGCTGCCGGTGGGAGACCCTTCTGCCGCTGAAGGTTCTTCAGTCCTCCCTTGGACTGCCATCCACAGTCCTGAGACCGGCAATGCCGACAACGGATCTTGTGGCTGGATGGAAGCTTGAATGATGCATTCTCCCCTTCCATTTGAACCTTCTTTCTAGAGGAAGACAGTAATATTATATACTTATATCCTTATTTAGTGTAAACATACATTTTAATAAGGCAGCCCTTCACTCCATGCTTTTTCTCTCTGTCAGCTAATGCCGCCAGGTACTAAACTAGCCGGCATGCTGCCGGCTGGGCCGGTGCCGCCAGGTACTAGCCCTGTCGGCAACATTCCGGCTGAACTACAGTATAGGGTTATACAGTAGCCAGTATATTTGCAGTATAGTATATATTGCAGATAGAAAACTATTGTATATTTTATACAGTAGTTACTTTCCAACATAATGTGTGTGTCCTTGCACAGTCTTTTGCTGAGACCAATCCTATATTGAAAGAATAGAATTCCTTCAATACTCTGATTAGAAATCAGTTTACAATTTACCCTACAATATTAAATAGTTTAGAAGGATCAGTGGTAGTACACTTTTTTATCCCTAGAGGTTAGAACCCTTCTCTTTTGAGTTTTCCCTGATCAGGAAACTCTATAGTCTTAATATTGGAAGGGGAGGTCACAGCAATTGGTTGGGAGGGATATACAAATATGTCTTTTCTAAATTCTAGTCCCGCCGGCATGTGCCGGCCAGTGCCGCCAAGTGCTAGCCATGCTGGCAACGCACTGGCTGAACTACAGTATATGATTATACAGTAGCCAGTATATCTACAATATACTGCAAACAGAAAACTATAGTATTTATTATACAGTAGTTAATTTCTAACATACCTTGTGTACCCTTGTACAGTCTTTTGCTGAGACAAACCCTATATTGAAAGAAGAGAATTCCTTCAATACTCTGAGTGGAAATCAGTTAATACTTACCCCACGATATCAAATAATTAGAAGGGTCAGTGGCAGTGTACACTTTTCTATCCCTAGGGGTTAGAACCCTTCTCTTCTAGGTTGCCCTGATAAGAGAAACTCTTTATCTTTAATATTGGGGGGGAGGTTACAGCAATTGGCTGGGAGGGATACACAAGTATGTGTTTCTCCCTATTTCTTTCTAGCTTACTATCCTAAGCTATAATAATTAAAATATGAATATTTGCATATCTGTTTATCATGTGAGATAAACCATCGTATACTCATTTTATTTACCTTTCTTTACAGGAGGAACCCCAGATGAAATGCGATGCGATCTTCTGCAATCATAGGAGTAAGTACTTCTACGGTCATAAAGCATGCAGGTCTCATGCCCCCTGCACCATTATTACCGAATCCCTGCAATATTGGGACACCCAAGTCTGCAATATCTGCCGGACTTTGGTGACCGAAGGTTTTGACGACCCCAAGTCATTGGAGTCTAGGGATGCGGCACGTAAAGAGCTGCTTAAGTGGGTAAGAGGGTTCCAGAAGAACTCTCCGGACCATACCTATCTAACGATAGGATGTGTAGCTTACTGTTCCCGAAAGTGGGTAGTAAAATGGTTGTGCCCCAAGCACGACTCGCACCTCCCTGCGTCCAGATTGCCATCGAGACAGATGTCAGGGAGGCGTTGCAAAGTATGGACATCCACCAGAAGGTAAGGATATCAGAAGTGTCTATGGACACTGAAAAGGATCTATTAAAGGATCATCCCATGGAGGAGTCTACTCTACCTCTGGAAGAAGATGATGATGTTGAGTCGGAAGTCCTTCCGTCTGTGCCGGCCCCGGAGCCTTTACCCTCGACGTCTTCACCTTCTACCCCTCCATTGGACAACATGAGCCAGGCACTGGCCCATATACGGATTTAATGGAGAACATTCGCAAACGAGGCGAAACAAGGGAAGCGAAATTCAAGAGAGAGCTCCGTGAAGCTCCACTTATCGCCTCCCGAGGGTCATTCAAGCGACCCAGAGGCCAAGACCTCCCGACCCGCTCCAAAACCAATCCCTGGAGCTATGCGGAGCTTATGCCGATTTTGAACGGCAAACTCTACATCTCAGAGAAGATGGGAGCTGTCCCCTTAGACGACATCCTGCTTTGGCCAAGCTTTAACGCTTTCCCTGATTGCTTCATTCGACTGAAGCATGAACTAATGTCAAAAGAGGAGACAGAACCAAAGGAGGTCATGGTTCTCAACCATGATAAGGCACAGGCTCTCTTGTCAAGTAGCCTGAGAAAGGCGGGCTATTCGGTGTCGAAAGTGTCCGCCTTGAGCAAAAAACACCCTACCTTTCTTGCTCCTGCTTCAATAGCATTCCCCTTTACGTGGAAGACATTTAAGGGGACCGTCCGCCATGTCCGCCATTTTTTTTCTAATGATCCAAATTACACAATTTCTATATATGTTTTAGACATATATAATACCTTCATCATATAAAAATTTCAAGTCATTTGATCAAAAACTTTTGGATTTATGAGCAAAAATCATGATTTAAAAAAAATATTTAGGTACATTTTTCCCCACTAGTATAATACCAATTGTATTGAAACTTATACCACAAAAACTACTCTAACAACCGAACAATTCTGTCAGACAGAATTTTGATTTTCCTTTCTCTTTTTTTTTTAATGAATTTTTATTTTTTTTCCTCGTCTAGACGGAAAATAATCGTGAAAAAAAATGTAAAACGAAAATCAAAATTTTGTCTGACATAATTGTGCGATTTTTATTCTTCTTTTCAACGATATCTTTTTCTCTAATATCGAACAACAAATAAGTGAGAAAAACGTACCTAAGTGGGAATAAGTATGTTTTTGAGTTATGAGCTCCCAAAGATTTGCAGCAAGCTTTCGCTTCTTTTCTAAAAGAAATCAAGATAATATTATTATGATAACTTTTATTATTCATTCCTACATAAATGCACCCTAAAGGAGGTATTTGAACCCTCAGTTTACTATTCCTGTTATGAGTTGCCTGCGATCTGTAATTGTTGCCAGTGTTTTAGCTAGCAGGTTTCAGCTTTGTACTCTTATCCAGGTTTCCCTCTTTCTTGGTTCTTTTTTCTTGTTCTCCACTTACTTTTTGTTCTTTCTATCACCTTATGTAACATTGGCATTGCTATAAAATTCCAGAGGACATTGTGAAAGCACAATCAACATACGAACTTCAAGTAAATAAACACATGCATTATAATTTCTATATGCTTTTGGAAACTTTGTGATTTTTTCGTAGCTGGTAGTTTTCATTCACCTACCCTCTACCAATGCCTTTCATATCTGCCAGAGGTACTAGATTTCGAAACATATGAGAGAGAGAGAGAGAGAGAGAGAGAGAGAGAGAGAGAGAGAGAGAGAGAGAGAGAGAGAGAGAGAGAGAGAGAGAGAGAGAGAGAGGAGAGAGAGAGAGAGAGAGAGAGAGAGAGAGAGAGAGAGAGAGAGAGAGAGAGAGAGAGCCTTTGGCTGATATAGATGACAGTTCAAATTGAGAGAGAGAGAGAGAGAGAGAGAGAGAGAGAGAGAGAGAGAGAGAGAGAGAGAGTTGAACATTGTTATTATAGTATTTGTATAAATGGGAGTTTTTTAATAATTGGAGAGAGAGAGAGAGAGAGAGAGAGAGAACTACGCATCTGTCAAACTCAGTCATACAGATGACGCCATAAGGATGACGTCATTATTTAAAGACCGCTATTTTCATTGTTTGGAAAAATGATTGACTATTTGTGCTTTCTACAACCTTAGGTAACATTGGCCTTGCTATAATGTTCCCGAGGGCGTTGTGGAAACAAAATGTACATACGAACTTAAAGTAAACAAACGCATACATTATAACTTCTATACATCTTTGGCATCTTTGGCTTCTGTTTTCTTGTTCTCCACTTACTTTTTGTTCTTTCTATCACCTTATGTAACATTGGCATTGCTATAAAATTCCAGAGGACGTTGTGAAATCACAATCAACATACAAACTTCAAGTAAATAAACATCACAAATTTTAAGTAATTTGTATTTTTCCTAACAATACTTACCGAAGAAACACATTATAGGAGATTACTGGTAACTCCTCTCCGACGACCAGATTTTTACGTAGTTTCCCCCTACTTCCATGTTCTATACTGTCCTGAATAACGGGAAATAACATGACCTGGGGGCATTGCCCGGGCAGGTCGCCCGTCTTTGAGAAGCTCTCTCCAGTAAGTTTTATGTAATGAACAATACCACGAGGTCAGTGGGGCACTGCGGGGACGGTTGGGGGGGCCCTAAACCGAAAGTGTTTCTTCGGTAAGTATTGTTAGGAAAAATACAAATTACTTAAAATTTGTGATTTGTTCCGACACAGAGACTTACCTCGAAACACTTTATAGGAGACTTACACCTTAGGAGGGGGGAGTGCCCTTTAGCCCTGACCCCGATGGACAGTAGGGAAAACTACGTAAAAGACTCATTAAGTGTGATATAACACTTACCCTTCTGCAATATCTTCGTTGTGCTTGATATGGCGAATTTTCGTCTTGTGTAATGAGCGATATTTCTTGATGACGACTGACGGTACGAGAAAGTTAGAAAAGGGGGGAAAATAGAACTCGGCTCCTTGTGTCTAGATACTTTATGTTTCGCGATTGAGCCTGGGGCTTGAGCCGTCAAACCGAATGCAGGGCTGAGATGACCGGCCTGATAGAAAACCCGTCTAGAGACTTTCTCGTACAGTCCTTGAGATAATGTGCGGTGAAGGTCGACTGGTTGGACCAAGTTCCCGCTCGAAGAACCTGCGCTACTGACATGTTCTTTTCGAACGTTGGAGAGGTGCTAATGCCCCGAACATCGTGAGCTCTGGGTTTCCACGGTGTAGGAAGACCTTGTTTTAAGTAGGCTTGCGTGATCACTTTCCTGAGCCAGAACGAAACCGTATTTTTGGATATGTTTTTCTTTATTTTTCCCCATGAGACGAAGAGATTCTTGATAGACGGGCGGAGGTTTGCCGTTCTCTTAAGGTATTTCCTAATAGTCCTGACCGGGCATAATTTTAGGTCCTCCGGGTTTCCTTTATTCGGGATTGCCGGAATCGAAAAACTCTCAAACCTCGGATCCCACACCGAGGGGTTCTGAGTCTTGGCGACGAAGGATGTGACAAACTTAAAGGTTACTTCCTTCCATCCCCTAGTGTGTTCCACCTCGAATGACAGTCCGTGTAGCTCGCCCACCCTCTTAGCCGAGGCTAATGCTAGCAAGAAGACCGCCTTGAGCGTGAGATTCTTGTCATCAATGTCCTTTAAGGGCTCGAATGGTGGTTTCCGTAACATATCTAGGACTCGCGCTAAGTCCCAACTCGGGATTCTAGGGGCGGAAGGGGGGCATGATTTTTCGAACGCTCTGATAAGCATGGAGATATGCCTGGAGGAGCCGAGATCTATGCCCTTGAGAAGAAAGACTTGACCCAGGGCCGCCCGAACTCCCTTGATCGCTGGAACTGACATGTCTAACTTGTCCCTGAGATAAACCATGAAGTCGGCTATCACGGGCACTGACGCTTCCAAGGGTTCTATCTTCTTGTCCCTGCACCACTTCACGAATACCGCCCACTTAGACTGGTAGACGGCTGTGGATGATTTCCTCAGGTATAGCGACATCCTCCTGGCTGTCTTGCCGGAGTACCCTTGCTTCTTCAGGAGCCGCTGGATAATCTCCAGGCGTGAAGACGAAGGGATTGCGGGTTTCTGTGAAACCGCTGAAAGTGAGGTTGTTTTAATAGGTCTGACCTGCCGGGTAGAGGCCAAGGAGGTAGGACGGTGAGGTTCCTTAGGTCCGCGAACCATTCTCTCTCCGGCCACCAAGGCGCTACTAAAGTCATCCTTAGGTTGGTTGCTGCCCTTACTCTGTTGAGGACCTGCCTTATCAGGGAGAAGGGGGGGAAGGCGTACACGTCCAGTCCGTCCCACTTGTGCTGAAAGGCGTCTTCCATTGCCGCCTTCGGATCTGGGACGGGAGAACAAAATACGGGGAGTTGCGCGTTCAACCTTGTTGCAAACAGATCCATTACCGGAGATCCCCACATCTGTATAATGTAGCTTGCCACTTGTGGGTGTAGGGACCATTCTGTTGCTACCACTTGCCCCACTCTGCTGAGGCCGTCTGCTAGGACGTTGTTCTTCCCTGGAATGAACCTTGCCGTCAGGATGACGTCCTTCTGTTACGCCCATTTTAGGATTTGAAGGGCTAGTTCGCACAACTCTTTTGATCTCAGTCCCCCCTCCTTCTTCACGTAAGCCACCACCGTTGCATTGTCTGACATTAGGGCCACCGAATGCCCTCTCATGACCTCCTCGAAGTGGTTGCAGGCTTCTTGGACCGCTCTCATTTCCAGGATATTTATGTGTAGGGATTTCTCCCCCTCTGACCACGCCCCCTTTGCTGTCTTTTCCCGGAGATGGGCTCCCCACCCGTCCTTCCATGCGTCCGTGAAGAAAAGAACCTCCGGAGGTTGGGAGGACAGTGGCATCCTCCTTAGGGTGTTCGACCGATCCTGCCACCATTCCAAGGCCTTCCTGGACTCCTGAAGGAGAGGAACCACAATGTCCGGGGAACTTTTCTGGTTCCAATGTTCTTTCAGGTTCCATTGAACCACCCTTAAGTTCTGTCTCCCGTGAGGTACCAGCTTCTCTAGGGACACCAGGTGCCCTACCAACCTTTGCCAATCCTGCGCTCTTCTGGGGTGACCCAGAAGGAAGGGCCGGAGCACTCGATCCAGGTTGTCCAGCCTTTCCGTGGTTGGGAATGCCTTGACCTGTAACGAATCCAGGACCATTCCAAGGTACGTCCTCCTGTTGGATGGGGTTAGCTGTGATTTCTCCAAGTTGACCACGATGCCCAGGGTCTTGCACAATTGAAGAAGATCTTCGCCCTGTTGTTTCAAGTCTTCCTTTGAGGATGAAAGGAGTAACCAGTCGTCCAGGTACCTGATGAGTCGAATGCCCCGTTCGTGGGCCCATATGGAGACCGTCGTAAAGACCCTCGTGAATACCTGGGGGGCTGTTGAAAGACCGAAGCATAGGGCCTTGAATTGTAACACCTAGGTACCCCACTTGACCCGGAGAAACTTCCTGCTCGACGGATGAATGGGCACTTGGAAGTAGGCGTCCTTGAGGTCTATAGAAATCATAAAGTCGCCCTCTCTCAAGGACGCCATGACCGTTCTTGGAGTGTCCATTTTGAAGGTCACTTTCCTGAGAAACCTGTTGAGGGCTGACAGGTCTATTACAGGTCTCCACCCTCCTGTCGCTTTTTCCACTAGGAACAGGCGGCTGTAGAACCCCGGACCCGGGAATGTCACTGTTTCTAAAGCTCCCTTCTGCAGCAACGTCTTGACTTCTTCGTCCAACGCTGCCCTCTTCGCCAGGTCCTTGGGCACCAACCAGTCTGCCTGCGTTGCTGGAACTAGGGGGGGTGTCTCTTCCATGAAGGGGATCCTGTAGCCCTCCTTTAGTACTGTAACTGTCCACGGATCTGCTCCGTGGAGCTTCCATGCTTGCCAAGTGAGTCTGAGGCATCCCCCTACCTGAGGCTTGGGCAGGGGAGGGGGGCCTCCCATCTTATCTCCTACGGGAAGAACGGCCTGTTCTCCCCCTCCTGGAGGAGTAGAAAGAAGACCTATACGTTGGGGGGTTAGAAGATGAACCTCTTCGGGGGGGAACCACAGAGGAAGACCAATGTCCTGACGAGGGTTCCCTCCTTCCTTGAGTTGGTGTGGTACGCGCGGCCATGGGTGCTTCTGTCACTGCCCTCCTGAAGATGGGGCGGCGTGCCGTCTGTGGCTTCAGGGTAGGTAGCTCCCTCTTTTTGGCCAACTTCTCCACGACCTCTTCCGCCTTCTTCGTCGGAATAAGCTGCTCCCCCCAGACGGAGCAGGTCTTCAAGGCTTTAGCTTCCCTGTCAGGAATCTTAATGGGAAGGTTCTTGACTAGGGCGTCTCTTCTCCGGAGAATCCAGTTTGCGGAGAGAGCCAAAGACTGAAAGGTCAGGAATTTAAGGGCGCGGCTACCTGACCCCAGCAACTCATTCAGAGCCTCCCGTTTTGCAGGTTCCATGGAGTCTGTAGGAATCTGGGTGCCTACTAGGGTGGTGGCCCACCAATCCAACCAGGAGGCCACATTAACTAAGTCCTTGGACATCTCCTCCATCATTGCCGACTCGGAAGGGGAGAAGAAGGTAGATGCTGCCGATGCCCTCCCGTCGGAGATGCCCTGGCACAGGATGTCTATGGTTTCCTCGGTCTTGCACGTACCGGTCGGCCTATTTTCTAAAGAGTAGTATTTCGTCTGCGACTTCAAACCCTGTAGGAGCTTTGCTGAGCTGTGACCCCTGCAGGAGTCGCTATTGCGGGATATGACCTTATCAATGTGAGTCTTTCCAATCCCCACGTTACTGGCCTCGGGAAGAGAGAGAGAGGACTTTTTCTGGGCGGGGACCGCTATGAACTTGTTCAGGCCTGAAGTCCAGGGTTCTTCCTCTTGAGTGGCGGGTTCTATAAGGTTGTTATAACCCCTAATTAAGGCAAGGACTCTCCTGTACGCTGAGTCCTCCGTCACCGCCGACTCGCCCTCCCCTCCTTCCGACCGACGGGGCGAATCGTGATCTCGGTCTCTGCCGTGATGGCGGGGTCCACGGTTCCCTTTACCTTCGACGTCCGCCGTCCCTCTCCTCTTCGTGGCCTTTTTCGGTGAAACGGTGTCCTCCGTGAGATAGTTCGACGGAGGTGTCCTTCCCCTTCTGGGGTCTCGATGGGGAGACCTGTCGAGGCTGCCCGGCCTAGACGACGGCCCCCTGCGCTGGGCGGGATAAACATCTCCAGGACGGGTCTTAGGCCTGCAAGATGTAGCCCTTCGCTCATCTGGTGATTCCCTGACGCGGCACGTGGAGGTCCTTCTAGGGGGACTGTCTCCTGCCCGCTCATGTGTCGAACCAATAGGCTTGGAAAAGACTTTAAAGTTGTTCTCTGGGACGAACACCCACGTCCCTTTCGGAGAGACTGGTCTCCTGCTTTTGGGTGTAGGGGAACGGGGACTCATCCTGTCCCGAGATCCTGTGGGAGACCGCGAAGGGGAGTTCCTCCGCACAGACCGACCTCGTTTCCACGTCCCTACTGGGGGGGTTGTTCTCCTGCTTTTGGGAGGAGGGGAACTGGGACTCACCCTGTCCCGAGATCTTGTGGGAGACCGCAAAGGGGAGTTCCTCCGCACCGACCGATCTCGTTTCCTCCTCTGTCGTCTCCTCCGTTCACTGCTTGACGAATCCGAAGAGTCACGTCCTGACGAGAAAGACTGACCCCCGTATCGTGACCTAGCACGTGACTGCGTTTTCTTGGGGCTACGCCGTACCCCTGACGGAGAAGGAATGGGGAGACTCTCCTGTAGCGAAGTCTTCGGCGGCAACCATCCCGACGGGCCCGCCAAACCGGGGAAGGCCTCGCCAAGGCCTTCCTCCATGTCCAGTGGGGACCTCATCGGAGTCCTCGGCACGTCCCAAGCCAATGGATCTTCTTGCGGGGACTCCTCTCTGCCGACGCCACCACTCGTCGCTGATGCCCCTGGAACTTCCACCCAGGAACCTGACGAAGAAAAAGGGACACTATTAGACCACATGGGGTCCCCCGACGAGACGTGGCCCTTATGAGAGAGAGCCACGTCCCCCGGACCCCCACTACACTCACTTACGGTCGCCTGACTTGCCTTGGCCAACGAAGGACCGCCCACAAATTCCCTCTCTTGGGAAAGAGGAGCCAACTGCATGTTCTCCCTGGACTTACCTCGCCCCTTACTTTGGGTAGGGGAAGGCGGATGTACCCTACCTGACCCTTCTCCTGCTGAAGTCGCAGGGGAAGAAACGCTAGTCTTCCTAGGGGACTTCTTCGATGCCTTCTTCTTTTTGGTACGGAATTTTATCCACTGGACCTCGGGCCAATCGGCACATTTGGAACACTTATCCGACGGCGAACAAGCTTTACCCCTACACGAGGTACACAACGTATGCGGGTCAACCTCGGGCTTAGACAGAAAAGCCCCGCATGATCTACCGGCCCTAGGCCCAGGACAACGGCGAACGCGTTCCATAACGCAACACAAAGGGCCGTAGACACAAGCAAGCCACAAAGGAAAAGCACTAAAACACTAGGGAAGCACAAGGGAGCGAAATCAAAAGCACGTAGTAAAAGCACTAAACACACACTGAGATCCCGATCACGTGGGAAGCACGTGGAACCAAACACAAAGGGAATCGCACGGAGTATGAGGAGCTTCGTGAAGCACGTGTGTTCACGAACCGACCAGAAAACTTACTGGAGAGAGCTTCTCAAAGACGGGCGACCTGCCCGGGCAATGCCCCCAGGTCATGTTATTTCCCGTTATTCAGGACAGTATAGAACATGGAAGTAGGGGGAAACTACGTAAAAATCTGGTCGTCGGAGAGGAGTTACCAGTAATCTCCTATAAAGTGTTTCGAGGTAAGTCTCTGTGTCGGAACAAACATGCATTATAATTTCTATATGTCTTTGGAAACTGTGATATTTCGTAGCTGGTAGTTTTCATTCACCTACCCTCTACCAATGCCTTTCATTTCTGCCAGAGGTACGAGATTTCGAAACATGAGAGAGAGAGAGAGAGAGAGAGAGAGAGAGAGAGAGAGAGAGAGAGAGAGAGAGAGAGAGAGAGGAGAGAGAGAGAGAGAGAGAGAGAGAGAGAGGTTGAACATTGTTATTATAGTATTTGTATAAATAGGAGTTTTAAATAATTCGAGAGAGAGAGAGAGAGAGAGAGAGAGAGAGAGAGAGAGAGGAGAGAGAGAGAGAGAGAGAGAGAGAGAGAGAGAGAGAGAGAGAGAATAAAAGTATTTGTATAAATGGCAGTGGTAAATAATTCGAGAGAGAGAGAGAGAGAGAGAGAGAGAGAGAGAGAGAGAGAGAGAGAGAACTGCGCACCTGTCAAACTCAGTCATACAGACGACGCCATAAGGATGACGTCATCATTTAAAGACTGCTATATTTTCATTGTTTGGAAAAATGATTGACTATTTGTTCTTTCTACAACCTTAGGTAACATTGGCCTTGCTATAATGTTCCCGAAGGCGTTGTGGAGACACAATGTACATACGAACTTCAAGTAAACAAACGCATACATTATAACTTCTATACATCTTTGGCAACTTTGGCTTCTGTTATTGTAAGAGTAGATTTCGTTCATCTACACTCTACCAATGCCTTCTATTTCTGCCAGACGTACGATAGCTCGAAACATAAATGAAAAATCGCTATAGATATGCAAAATTAACACACAAAGACGATTTTGTCAAACTCAGTCATGCAGACGACACAGTAAGGGTGACGTCATCATTTGAAAACCTCTATATCTTCGTTATTTGTAAAAATAATTGGCTGAAACTTCTAGGGAGTATGTACGACATGTTTACGCATACATAGAAGCAATAAAACGATTTTCTATTTCTGAAAGTTGTTATGTCAATACCCCATGGGGGACGGTCCCCTTAAATCTGTTGCCAAGGCAGTGGAGGCAGTCAAACCATGCCCTGCACTTGAGGAGTGCAGGCCTCTGTCGCTAGCCTTGCCCATGCAGGAGAAAGAATGGAAGGAAGTCCACCTAACCTTCTCAGTAGGGAAACTGGACGCGGACATCGCTGGACGACAGTTTAGTGAGAATCTCCCTAAACTTTCTGACTTTCTCTTGTGCAAGGAACAAGAGACGAAGGAGAGACTTGCGGCCTCTTTATCCCTACAAAACTGCTTAGAGATGTGTGCAGGCCAATGAAGTACCCCAGATATGCTCATGGTCCTGGCCAAAATGCATATGGCCACCTTAGTAAAGGACCTGTATGCTTTCATGAAGGCTAGGAGAGCCTGTGGAGAGTTTGTGTTTGCTGCTGCAACAGTGAAACATGAACCCAGGAAGCTGATATCTTCTAACATCTGAAGTAAAGACCTCTTTCCGAACAAAGTAGTCAAAGAGGTAGTCGAGAAAGCCATCACGGAGAATAGGAACCTTCTCAAGAAGTGGGACATCTCTCCAAAGAGGAACTCTTCCCCGGATGTGGGTCCCCAACCTAAAAGGAAGACGAAGAAGTCTAGACTTTTCCATCGTCCTGCTCAACAAATTCCACAGTTACTATGACCGCGGTGCCCCAGGTAAGCGGTCGAGGAGGTAAACCCTCCGATCAATCGAAGCAAAGAGACGCTTCCGGTAGGAGGGAGGCTCCAACAATTTCAGGATCGTTGGACCTTCGATCCTTGGGCCCACTGCCTAATCAAGATTGGACTAGGATGGAAACTGAACAAGTCTCCACCATCATTTCCTCAACTCTTCCAACACTCCAACCCCAACCACGTATTAGAAGAATATACCCTATAGCTCTTAAGCATACAGGTTATAAGGAAAGCAATGTCCATCAAATTCCAGGGAAGGCTGTTTTGTGTTCCCGAGAAGGACTCAAGAAAACTCAGGAGTCATTCTGGACTTGTCACCACTCAACAAGTTCATAAAAAACAAGTTCAGGAGGTTAATCCTTCTACACATAAGGACCCTATTACAAAAAGGGGCATTCACAGTCTCTATAGACCTGACAGATGCCTATTGGCACCTTCTAGTCAGTCGCCCCCTCTCCTCCTACCTAGGATTCATAGGATTCAAGTTACAGAAAATAAAGTATGTTCTAAGAGCCATACTCTTCGGACTAAACATAGTCCCAAGTATCTTCATGAAACTGGAAGATGCAGTCGTGTAACAACTATGCCTAGAAACTGTTCAGGTAGCAGAGTACCTGGACGACTGGCTGGTGCGGGCAGCATCCGAAACGGCTGGTCTGCAAGCATCTAAGGAAGTAACCAAGTTCCTGGAACATCTGGGATGCAAAATCAACTTCAAGAAGTCTCGACTATCTCCAGCTCAAGGGTTTCAATGACTGGAAAATCATTAGAACCTGAGGTCACATTGTCTCTCCATTCTCTCAAGGGAGAGGAAGGAGATCGCAGGGTACGTCAAGAGACTACTGTAATCCGACAGGATTTCAAGACGCCAACAGGAAAGAGTTTTGGGCTCTCTCTAGTTCGCAGCAGTAACAGACCCAGTGCTAAGAGCACAGCGGAAAGATGCATCAGGAGTCTGGAGAAGATACGCATCAAACGCTCAAAGAGATCTAAAATGACCGATATCAGTCTAATTTCGATCACTTCTCAACCCATGGCAGAAGGCCAAGAGCCTAAGGAGGACCGTGCCCTTGCAACCACCTCTGCCGTCAATGACCATCCACATGGATGCCTCGACGGAAGAATGGGGAGTTGACTCCCATCAAAGGAAAGTCCAAGGGACTTGGTCATCTCTGTTCAAGGCCTTTCTCATCAACATTTTGGAAGCCATGGCAGTCCTTTTGACGTTGGGAAAACTCTCCCCTCGCAGACCAGCCCTCATCAGGCTGATCTTGGACAGCGAAGTGATAGCGAGATGTCTGAACCGACAAGGCTCGAGATCGTCCCATATAATCCATGTGATATTAACCATCCTTTGTCTAGAGAGATGGCACCTATCAGCAGTTCACTTACAAAGGATTTGCAATGTGACAGCGGATGCTCTATTCAAGCTCAAGCCAATAGAGTCAGAATGGTCCACAGACGCAGACTCATTCTCTTCCATTTTGGAACAAGTCCTGGAACTGCCAATCGACCTCTTCATGATGAGCGTCATCAAGAAACTATCTTGATATGTAGCTCCACATGAGGACCCTCTAGAGGAGCTAACGGACGCCATGTCCCTAGTTTGGAACGAATGGACCTGGAATTTCCTGTTCCTTCCATTCAATCTCCTGCTGAAGGCCCTCAACATGCTGAGATCCTTCCAAGGAACGGCAGCTCTAGTGGCTTCCAAGTGACCCATGAGCATCTGGTTCCCTCTACTGATGGAACTGAGGCTGAGACTGGTCCTTGTACCGAACCCAGCTCTATCTCAACGGGTTCTGAAGTCGACTGTCTTCGCTTCATCACAGAGATCCCAAAATGACAAATTCAGAGATAATTTGTATTTTTCCTAACCATACAAACCTTAGCTATTTACATAGGGTATTGACTTCGGCGTAGCTGAAATGGCGAGCCATTAGATTTTAAACGAGGGTTAACTACCCCTGCGCTAGTAAGCAGGGGTAGGGGAGGGGTAGCTAGCTACCCCTCCCCCCTCACACACTGGTGAACTGATTCACTTCGCTTAGAGGTAGGCCTTGACTTGGGGGACAGGGCTGGCGGGCAAATATGTGTAAATAGCTAAGGTTTGTATGGTTAGGAAAAATACAAATTATCTCTGAATTTGTCATTTGTTCCGTAACCGAAATACAAACCACGCTATTTACATAGGGTGACTTACCCCTTAGGAAGGGTGGAAAGTCGCCAGCCATACTGGCTTTAGCTTTACCTGGGGACTCAGAATCCGAGTGAGCAGCACTTCGAGAAAGAGTCCCTGCACCTCGCAAGTTCCATGCTCCGCAAGGAGTGTGCAGCCTACATAAGCTTGTGTGTGGAGGGAAGAAGCGTGATTTGTCCTAGGCTGTCGACCTGAAGACCTTTAGATGGAATTCTGGACTAGGACTTTCCCAATACCACCTCGTCAGGGTATGGGGGACGCGAAAGTATCATTTTAATACTAGGAACACAAGGAAGCATGGTTTACCTGCAGAGGTTTGAGGTCAGCTATGCAGAGAACCTAGGATGCTGCTTTCCCCAAGAGAGGGGAGGATGAAGAAAGAGGTAAGGGCCAGACATACCTCTTTCAATCATGCAGTCTGACACCGGGTAACAATGCCCCCAACCTTCTGCTACCTGTCCATTAAGGAGCCTGAGGCTAGACCAGCTGTTGTGTAGCCACCACAGGCCGATAGAAAAACGTATCGAGGCTCCTGTGGGTCACGTCCTGCAGGTAGTGAGCTGTGAAGGTAGTCCGACACTTCCAGACTTCAGTTTGTAGCACCTGCGTCACAGAGTAGTCTTCTTAGAGACGTTGCGATGCCTTTGACATCGAGTGCTCTAAGGCTACATGACGGAGGGGGGTCTGGATTCAGGGCGAGACAGATGGTCCTAGAATCCAAGCTGCAAAGGAATTCCTGGTGACCCTCCTCTTCGTCCTTCCTGTGCTCCCCAACAGGGCTGCACGTGAGGACGAACTGCAGCTGTTCTTTAAGATAACACCTCCGACTCCTTGCTGGGCATAGTAGGAGAAGGCCTGGGTCATCTGTTACAGAACGGAGACTCGAAATCCTGAAGGAGTCGAACCGAAGGTTTGGGACTCCAAGATCTTGAGTCTAGAAACCGACTCAGGGACGAACCCGAACGTTACCTCTCCCTATCCTCTTGAATGGGCGAAGTCGTACGAGAGACCATGAAGTACGCTGATACGCTTGGCCGAAGCCAGAGCGAGCCGGAGTACCGTCTTCTAAGTCAGGTGCCTGTCCGATGACTAGCGTACTGGTTCACAGGGAGAAGCCTTAAGATCCCTAAGAACCCGAGCCATGTACCATGGAGGAGGTCTCACTTCCGACTGGGTGCAGGTAAGTTCGTAGCTTCGTATGAGCGAAGAAAGATCCAGCGAGGAGGAATTGTCTAACCTTAGAGCCTGAAGGCCAGGCTTGAGGCTGAGCGATAGGCTTTACTGCCGAGAGCAAAAGGCGCAATTCCTCCCGCAGATGGACAATAACTCCGCTAACGCTGGAATAGTGGCATCGAGAGGAGAGATACCTCTCCCACGACACCAACCACAGAGGACTCTACACCTCGCCTGGTGGACCCCTGCGGATGACTTCGCAGGTGTCAAGACATCCGCTCCGCGACCTGTCGCGGAACGCCTCTCTCAGTGAGGAGATGCTGGATGGACTCCAGGCATGGAGCCGAAGCGGAGCTACGGCTTGTGGTAGATGTAGTGGTGTGGTTGCTATAGCTCTTGTCGTGGGGAAAACTGTCTCAAGAGTTCCATCAAGGGATGCAGAAGGTTCGAAAACCACTCTGCCTGATGCCGTAGCGGAGCTATCAGAGTCACCGACAGGTTGATCGAAAGTCTGGTCTTGTTGAGCCCCCTTTCCCCACAGACCCAACGGTGGCAAGGCGTAGACGTTGATGTTGTCCCACCGATGTGGGAAGACATCTCAGCAGGGTGCCTTGGGGTCCGGGGCTGGGGAGAAGTACAGCGACAGCTTGAAATTCAAGGTCGTCGCGAACAGGACCACAAGGTCCGAGCTTGCTGGCTACTGGGGTTCCAAAGACCACTCGGTACTCTCTACCTGCGATGCCCTGTTCAGACTGTCGGAGAGCACATTCCTTGTCCGGAATGAAGGGAGCCGATAGAAGTATTGAGCGGACTTCAGCTCATCTCAGTATCTCTACTGTAGGATGGGAGACTGTTATGAAAAAGTACCTCCCCGCTTGATGAAAAGCAACTACCGTGGTGTTGTCGCTCACGGAGTGACTCGCCGGTGCCTGTTGGGACTGTTGATGGCCAGAATATGGCCTTCATCCCTAGCCAATTGATGTGGAGGTACCCTTCTAGCTCTGGCCATAGGCTTGAGATCCTTTGGTTCAGAACGTGGCCCGCCCCCTTTTTTTTGATGCGTCCGAGGACAGCATCAAATGCGGAGGAGGGACGAGAAGATCCACTCTCTAGCAAAGGCTTCGTAGGTCAACCACCACTGCAGGATCCCTCGTTCGGCCGGTCCCATAGGACCAAAATGTCTGGGGAATCATGGTCTTGAATCCACCAGGACTTGAGTCGCCAAAGCAGGAGACTCATTCCGAGGCGAGTGTTAGGGACTAGAGGGGTCAAGGAGGAAGGTGACCTAGGAGGCGTAACCAGAAAAGGGCTGGAGACTCTCCTCGCCTGAGGAAAGATTCTCCTACTCTCCTCCGCCTTGCTATCCTGTCATCTGAAGGGAAGGCTTAACGGAGATTGGAGACTAAAATTAAGCCTAGATATACCAGTTGTTGCGATGGAAACAGAGAAAACTTCTCGATATTACCATGATCCTTAGATCTTGGCAAAGTCCCATAGGCTTGTCTCGGCGTCGAAGAAGGGTCGATACCGAAACCGCCCGGGTAACCAGTCATCCAGAAAGCGAAGGAGGCGGATCCCGCTCCTGTGTGGACATGAGGGTTCGGGATGAACTTCCTGGTGAAAGCCTGCGGAGCTGAGGAAAGATCGAAGCACCGCACCTTGAACTGGTATATCTGTTGCCTAGGCTGAATTCCAAGTACTTCCTGTAAAGATGGATGGACTAGGATCTGGAAGTACCTGTCTCTCGGATCCAGTATGCACGTGAAGTCTTGTGGTTTCCCTACAAGTCTGATCGAAACTGTTGTATCACACTGACCGAAGTTTGTACGACAAACTTGTTCAGGGCTAAGAGGACGATGGCGGGACGCCAGCCTTCAGGCGCTTCTTCAAGAAAGAGTCGTTTGAAGAACCTTGGGGGTAGCCGCCGACAACCTTAGAGAGCATCCTTCTAGAGCATGGTTTCGCCCTCTGCCCGAGGGGCTAGCCCCTTTGCCGATCCCATGGCATAGGGGCTCAGCGACACCGGATTCGCTGATAGGGGAGGAAGAGATGCTACGAAACGAGACACGAAACCCCTGGCTGATCATGGAGATCGTTTAGGAATCGGCCCCGAGTTGCTGCCACTTGAAGGCACAAATCCAGGCATACCCCCCCCCACTGGGGGATGCAGGTAGGGGTTGCCAATCCTAGCATTTGCGGCCTAGGTCGCCCCCTCTAAGATTATTGCCCTCCCAGGAGGGCTCCTTGCCCTTCGTCCCCGACAGGAGGGGGGAGGCTGCATAGACACCTTGTCTAGCTGCCCGTGCCAGTTCTGATGTCCTAGGCTGAACGAGGCTGTAGAAGTTGAGGCGCTGGAGGCTTGTAGGGACTGGAAATAAGCGCCTTGGAGGAGCGAATCGTGATACGATTCTCCCCACCTCTCAGTTGCTCGTTCCTTGTCCTTGGGCTAAAACAAGCCCCTTCCAAGGATGGAAGAGAGAGTCTGGGTTGCCGAAATCCACGGTAGGGACCAACGAGAGAAAGCCTCTCGGTCACTGCATCTCAATGCTTCAACATCGAGTTTGTCCCCAAGTTCGACACTTGGTGTCGGGAAACGAAAGGTGCATGTGTCCGAGAGGAGGAAAGTTCCATAACCTTCCCGGAGCTACCTTGTATAAAACCTCGGGTCGCGACCGGATGGCCAGAGACTCAAGCTCGACGATCAGCCACGAGGTGGTCTGCCTGGCACCCTTCGCGGCTTCCTCCTGGTTCAAGATTCCCGAAGATGAAAATGTCACCTGCCCGGCAGAGAGTTTCTCGAGGGAAAAACCCCGGAAGGTTCGTTGCACGGAATGGTGGAGAGGGAGAGCTAAATCAGGCTACCCCATGATCTCGAAGTATTCCCACTGTTGACGACTGACAGAGGCAGTGTCAGCAGCCACCGTTGGAGGGAAGGGAATAGGGCGATCCTGAGGAGAGGGATGATGGGGCCTGCCTGAAGAGGCAGAAAATGTTACCCAGACTCTTCTGAAGATTCTTCATGGTTTATACATGTCATGCTCTGCGCTTACGAGGTGAAGATCGTGACTATGATGATCTGAAAGTACGCGCTCCAGAAACACTCGCCAGGTTGCCCGTGTTGCGAAAACCCGACGGGAATCTCGGTCGAAATCGCCCTTGGCGCTCGCGCGATTGTACAATCGTTGGTTCGCGCGCGGGCGAACACGTGTGCGCATGCGCGTGGGGACGCGTGGGCGCGCGGGCACGTGGGTGCACGGGCGCGGTCGGAAGACCAAAAAACGCGTAAGTGAGTGATGGCGCGATTGGCGAGCGATGGTTCATTGCGGAAGATGGCACGTCGGCGAGCGATGGCGCGTTAGCGAGCGATGGCGCGTTGGCGAGCAATGGTGCGTAGCGACTGATCGCGTAGAGGAGAGCCAACGCATGGCCGCGTACGGCGATCTGAAGCGTGGCCGCGTTGAAAACGCTAGCGGGCAGGCGAAGAATCGCGCGCGATCGCTAGGAGATCGCCGGCGCGTAGGAGATCGATGAAGCGCGGTTGCGCGGCCAGAAGATATCAGCGAGGGGAAGAACCAGATGGTGAGGTTGCACATAATAGCGAACGCTCGTGGGCGAGAACAGAAGACTTCTCGTGGTCGCGCGGGCGCTCAGAGATTCGGTCAAATCTAGAGCACAGAAGATCGTCGGCGAGGAGGTGAAGGAATCAAGACTTTCACCTCCACCCACATCTGGAAGCTCGTGGAGAACGCTGGTGCGCCTTGCGCACATCAGGAAAAGGGCGAGCAGATGTGCGCTGGCGAGCAGGCGAACGAGGGTGTAAAAGAAGGAACAATCTCCTTGCCTGTGCCTAGATCCAAAGATCGTGGGCGCGAGGGCAAACGTTGGCGCCCATTGCGCACATTAGAAAAGGGAGCGCAGATGTGTGCTGGCGCGCAGGTGATCGTGGGCGTACAGGAGACCGTTGGCGCCCAAGGCTAGTAGCAGGAAAGGGCGCCCAGAAGTGCGCTGGCGAGCTGAAGAGGGCTGGCGCACAGAAGGACTCCGAGGCGCAGGTGAGCGCCGGCGCGCAGGTGAGTGCTGGCGCGCAGGTGAGCACTGGCGATCAGGAGATCTACGGCGAGACTCAGCTACAGGAGATCACAGGAGAGAAGTCTGGAACACAGCAGGAGAGCGCAAGAGCGCCACTGCGCATAAGCGCGCAGGAAAACGTGGACGCGCAGGTAAAACCTGGCACTTAAGGGACTTACCCACAATGTGGAGTAAGCCCTTAGCCCCGAAGGGACCGGTGCTCGTAGGAAACGAGGTACGTAGGCGCCCACAGCGCATCTGCGTCCAGGAGAAGGTCTGGCAGGAGGATCCTCTGCGGGGAGGGTGAAGATGAAGACGACCACAGGCAGGAGCACCATCATCAGACCTCCGAAGAGGAGTCTTTGTAGTGAACTCCCCCAAGGGGGAGAAGCACTCGCAGGAGAGACCGTGGCATCAGCTGCCCCCGAAGGGGACTGAGCCCTCAGCAACAATAGCAACAACGGCAGAAGGAGACCTCCGAAGAGGAGTCTCTGTGGTGAACTTCCCCCCCGGGGAAGAAACACTCACAGGAGAGACCGTAGGGCTCAGCTGTCCCCCGAAGGAGACTGAGCCTTCAGCAACAACAGCAGAAGGAGTCCTCCGAAGAGGAGTCTCTATGAGTGTCCTCTCGCGAATGAGAGGAAAACTTCGTAGAAGAGACTGAAGATGGAGACCAAGGGCCGAAGGGTCAGCCAGTGACCTAGGAGCCAACCTCCGAAGAGGTGCTCCTGCAGCTGTTCAGCCCCTTGAGCGTAGCTGCAGGTGAGACCGCTCAGCACCAAGAGCATAGTCGCACAAAAACTATGGTCCGAGAAGTAACCGCTCAGCCCCTTGAGCAAGGTTACAAAAGCAGTCGCTCAGCACCAAGAGCAAAACCGCCGGAGGACTAGGAACATAATATAATTTTTAAAGGTAAGAGAAGTTTCCTCCGAAAGGGAAAGAAACTCAAACCTGGGCAGGTAACCTCCCTCGGAAGGGAAGCTACCCACCCAAGGAGGCGAACCTCCTGAGAGTTCTAACATGAACTGAAGAGCTGTCGGGTGCCTCGGGAGAACTACCAGGAGAAGGAGACACGCCCCTGACGAAGTCCTATAGAAGAGGCAGCAACAGCCGACTCCCCGAGTCCCAACAAGACAGCTCTGCTTCGTTGTCACATTAGGCAAACGGAAAACAGATCGTTAACTGTGAAAATAAAAAGTAATTAGTTAACATTTATTCCCCCGGGAAGACTCCGAAGAGGAAACCCGAGGGAACAGAACACAAGAATTACATAACAGGCAAGAGCCCTCAACCCCACCTACACTCACGGGAAGGGGGAAGGGCGAGAACTGTAACAAAAACAGAATTATAACAGTTATAATTATGCAATTCATTAAAGAATGTTCACTAAAAGTAAAAACGAAACACCTCGAAGGGAAACGTTCTAAAAAGCTGAAAAGTTAACAAATACAATTAGCTTTAATAATAAAAAAAATAATTGAGATAACAAGTACTGTGTAGCAACTCCACCCGAAAGGAGGAGCTATCGTAGAAACGTAGTAAAAGGTGAACGACCTCCAGAGAGAGAGAGAGAGACCGTAGTCAAACAACACTCTCGCAATCCTACGCTGAACCCCACCTTTACCGTAGGAAAAGAGGAGAACAGAATAATAAGTCCAGCGATGACGACTCCCCACGGCGCCCGTGGAAGGAGGCGACCGAAGGACCAAGGAAGAGATCGCGGCCCATGAAAATACATCGTAGTGGCCTGACTGCCGGCGGCCACACGGTGATATCGTACACACACACACACACACAGCACGAACACTGAAAAGGAAACTTACTGATTTCTATACTCAAATATATACATAAACATAAAAATATGTTTACATATATACATGAGTAAAGAAAGTAAGTAATTAAGTAAAGACAAAACAATAAATGGCTGCCATGCGAGGACGGGAACAGAGACATCCGTTCATCGTCCGAGCCATAAGCGAAGTGAATCAGTTCACCAGTGTGTGCGGGAGGAGGGGTAGCTAGCTACCCCTCCCCTACCCCTGCTAACTAGCGCAGGGGTAGTTAACCCTCGTTTAAAATCTAATGGCTCGCCATTTCAGCTACGCCGAAAGCAATACCCTATGTAAATAGCGTGGTTTGTATTTCGGTTACGGAACAAACCTTCATTTCATGATTTTCACGCCCTAGTGGTTAAGAAAAGATTTGGGATCTCAAAAGGCAGTATAGACTTCCTAGAAGAATACAAGTCTAAGTCAACTAGAAGACAACATGAATCGTCTTGGAAAAAGTGGGTTGCTTTTGTTAAAGCAAAAGGACCGAAATAAATTTCAATAGACTTCTGTCTGTCCTTCTTTATCCACCTTCATAATCAAGGTCTGGCTCCCAACACGATAACTACATGCAAGTCAGCCCTGACTAGACCTCTTCTATACGCCTTTCAAGTGGATCTGACGAATTAAATCTTTAACAAGATCCCGAAGACATGCGCTAGACTTAGGCCTGCAGCTCCTCCGAAACCCATTTCATGGTCTTTGGACAAGGTCCTACATTATGCTTCATCTGTTTTAAACACGTCCCTGTTTCATACATGATATCTCTCGGAATATTCGCTCCAGGGAATAAAACCCTGTGATACTTCTTAGGTAAAACTCTCTGATATATCACTCAGAAATATACTAAGTAGGAAGCTGCCTTATGAATGCTACCTTTACAGTAAGGAAACTACAGGAAAAGAGACGAGAGGGAAACCAGATGTTCTTCTGCACTTTTGTAGATCTAGAGAAGGCTTATGATAAGAATACCAAGAGAAGCGATGCTTTGATGCTGGAGGAAGAGGAAACTCCTGCAGAAGTTGGTTAGAATGGAAAAGATGATGTAGAAAAGAACAATGACATAATAACAGCTGTTGGGGAAACTGAAGCCTTTGAAGTTAGCGTTGGATTACACCAGGAGTCAGAATTAAGCTAGTTTTTATTAGTGGTGGTCATGGATGTATTAAGTGTAGAGATCAGAGATAAAGAGTTGTGGGAGTTGCTATATGCAGATTATTTGGTGATTACTGCTGAAAATGAGGAAGAGTTACAGAAAAGGGTTATAGAGTGGCAAGATACTTTGGAAAGGAGTGGCTTAAAACTTGAAACTATGGTGAGCAGTAAGGAAGGTACGGACAGGATAGCTTTTCATGAAAGTAGAGCCTTGGTTATAAAACAGGTGGAACAATCTAGATACTTGGAATCTACTATGAGTCAGGAGGGACGATGTGAGGCTGAAGTTGAGAATAGGATAAAAGCAGCCTGGAGTAAGTGGAGGGAGAAGTGGTATGTGATAAGAAAATGCCAATCAAGCTAAAATTCAAGATCTATAGCACAGTAGTAAGACCAGTGTTAAGGTATGGATCAGAAATTTGGGCTCTAAGACAAAAAGAGAGAGCAAAGCTTGAGAGAACAGAGATGAGAATGTCAAGGTGGATTAGGGGACTATTACTTGTTGAGAGGTTGGAAAATTATGAAATACGAAGAATGGAAGGTGAAGTAAAGATTACAGAGGTGATAAGAGTGTCACAACTGAGATGGTGTTGGCACGTTGGGGAAGGATGATGAGAAGCAGGTGAGGAGGACTTGGGAGGAACATGTTAGGGGAAGATAATAAAGAGGGAGGCAGTGAATTAAATGAGAGAGAAGAGGTTTGGTGGAAGAGGATGCCTTTCATAGAATGCATTGGAGAGGGCACATCAGGCAGCTGACCCCTTAATATAGGGATAGTGATGGAAAAGAAGATTTCTATAATACTATTTGACTTTTTATATCTTAACAGTTTATGTAGTCTCAGAATTTCAATTTCATTTCTAAAAATATTGTAACAACTATGAAAGCCAAGCAGCACACTGGTACTTACTTGGGTAACCCTGAGAGACTGTTTTGTTATATGCCTCAGGAGATGGGGCCATACATGTTAAAGGCGATGGTGCAGTGAAGGAGCACAATGGACGTCCATCCACACTATTAACTTTCATCTGTCCCACAGAAGAACCTGACACAAGCACCATCTTCCCCGATCCCCAAGGCCAGGAGCCATCCAAGAAGCAAATGTCATTGATACTGTCTTCATGAATCTGAAATAAAAATCAGATATCTTAAATGACACATTGCATATTTAAAATGACGAAGCGTCAATTACATAAGACCTACATTTCCTGCTAAGTAAATAAACTAATATACAATTTTCTTTTATTAAATATCTAATAAATTTACAGTTCATTAATTTAATGTTATCTAGTATTATAACATCAGCTGTGACATAAGTCACAACATTAGTTGGTTATGTAATTCCTGGGGTCGTGAAACCTATCTTTGGTAAAATGCACTTTTGACTAAGCACCAAAGCTTACAACTAGTTTTTTCTTTTTGGTCACAGCAAATCTAGTTCTACTGATATACTTATCAGTATGGTATAATCTTAAAGCTGAACAAATCAAGTTTTTGCAGGATGCTTTAAATAGAAAATAATAAAGAAACCAAAAACTCATGATTTTCTGTTTAAAAAAAAGGGTTTTGACAAGAAAAACCTACAGTATTTATGTATTTAGTCCTCTAGCACATTCCTGTAGAGCCTTGAACAGAGAATCCAATACAATATTATACACCAATAAAACAATATTCCCTGCCAGTGTATCAACACATAAGGTATGTATTCATTGCTTATGAGGAAAAACCATGGGTTCAAACTCTATTAAACCTAGGCAACCTTCTTTTGAACCCAGGATTATGTCAGTTATTTCCCACTTCCCTTCAAAACTCTAGAGAGACAGAAGAGTCTTGAGGACTACACAATACCTCACATGAATAGGCTTTTCCTATGTCAAAACCCCTTCCTGAGGTTAGATTCTGTAATCCCAAAGACTAGTAGCATACATATACAAAGATACATATACCAAGGCACTTCCCCCAATTTTGGGGGGTAGCCGACATCAACAAATGAAGCAAAACAAAAAAGGGGACCCCTACTCTCTACGTTCCTCCAGCCCCCTGTGGCCGCGGGGGCATATAAAAATTAGAATAGCGCCAATGTTATCCCTGCGTGTCGTAAGAGGCGACTAAAAGGGACGGGACGAAGAGGCTGGGAACCCCCTCTCCTGTATCTACATCCTGTGAGACAGCAACAAAGACTAGTAGCACACCATGAAAAAGACAATTCATACACCATGAGGTTCAAGTTACCTATAACCAAGAGAATGTCAAATTCATGTTTACTTAAGAGAAAAGAAACAACTAACAAGTTAACAAATTCGCCTCATGAGAGGAAATCAGTGAAGAAGCTAGATAACCATCATGGCACCTCAGTTGAGGGACCAGGTTGAGGATCCTTCTCTCTTACCTGATTTCCCCCCATAGATGCAAAAATTGAGCCAAGCATCATACACACATCTTGAACTGCTTGGACTTGTTTCAGGTAGTGTCTTAAAAACACCTTATACCCAGACCAACCAGTAAAGCTCTGAATGTCCTGAAATTGCGTATAAGCAAGATAATGTTAATGAAGAAGCAACCTTTCTCACATCTTGGGTAGATTAGCCTTTTTGA
>NC_090725.1:72078140-72128140 GCF_036898095.1 Palaemon carinicauda
TATTACTTTCGGCGTAGCTGAAATGACGAGCCATTAATTTTCAACGCGGGTTTATTACCCACACCTCTAGTTAGCGGGGGTAGGGGAGGGTAGCTTGCTACCCTGCCCTCTCACACACCGTGCTTGAGCTCACTTTGCTTGGAGGTAGGACTTCAAGGGGGACAAGGCTGGTGGGCAAGTTTGGTTAAATAGCTAAGGTTTGTATAGTTAGGAAAAATACAAATTACAGGTATCTACGAATTTCTCATTTGTTCCGTAACTGGAATACAAACCATGCTATTTAATAGGGGTGACTCACCCATTAGGATGGGTGGATGTCCCAGCCAGCCTGGCTTTTGGCTTTGCCCGGGGACTCCTTATTTGAGTGTGTAAGCACTCAAGAAATAAGGAGTCCCTGCACCTCGCTAAAACCTTGCTACGCAAGGTCTGCGGGCTACGCAAGCTGTGTGTGAAAGTATGAAGAAGTTTGACTCGTCCTAGAAAGTTGTTCTGAAGTTCTTTAGATGGAAACTTGTAGACTAGGACTTTCCCAGTACCACCTCGTCAGGGTGTGGGGACGTAACAGTATTAATATTAATACTAGGAACACAAGGGAGCATGGTTTACCTGCAGTAGTTTGAGGTCAGCTATGCAGAGAACCCAGGATGCTGCTTTCCCCAAGAGAGGGGATGATAAAGAAAAGACTAAGGGCCAGTCAAACCTTTTCATTCATGCAGACTAAAACCAGGTAACAAGGCCCTCAACCTTCTGCTATTTGTCCAATAAGGAGCTTGAGGTTTTAAACCAGCTGTTGTGCAGCCACCACACGACCGATAGAGAACGTATCAAGTCTTCTGTAGGTCACATCTTGCAGGTAGTGGAATGTGAACGTTGTTTGCCGTTCCACACCCCAGCTTGAAGAACCTGCGTCACTGAAAATTTCTTTAGAAGGCCAGGGACGTAGTTATGTCCCAGACATCATGTGCTCTGGGGGCAACGTGACGGAGGAGGGTCTGGATTCAGTGCCAGATCAATGACCCTGCGAATCCATGCAGAGATAGTGTTCTTGGTGACCCTCCTCTTAGTCCTTCCTGTGCTGACGAATAGTGCTGGCACACAAGGACGGGCTGCGGCTCTTCTTTTGAGGTACAGCCTCAAGCTACTTACTGGGCATAGTAAGATGGTCTGGGTCATCTGTTACAGTAAGGAGACTAGAAATCCGGAAGGAGTTGAATCGAGGATCAGCTACTCCTGAATTCTGAGTCTTAGCAATAAACTCAGGGACGAAGCTGAACGTTATCTCCCCCCATCCCCTTGAATGGGTGATGTCATACGAGAGACCATGAAGTTCGCTGACTCGCTTGGCCGAGGCCAAAGCTAGCAGGAACACCGTCTTCCAGGTTAGGTGGCAATCTGATGCCGCCTGGCGTAATGGTTCATAGGGAGGTCTCTTAAGAGAGCTGAGAACTCGAACCACGTTCCATGAGGGAGGTCTCACTTCCGACAGAGGACAGGTAAGTTCATAACTCCGTATGAGTAGAGAAAGTTCTAGCAATAAGGAAATGTCCATTCCTTTCAGCCTGAAGGCGAGGCTTGAGGCTGGGCGATAGCTTTTCACTGCTGAGACTGAAAAGCTCATTTCTGCACGCAAATACACGAGGAACTCCGCTATTGCTGGAATAGTGGCATCGAGTGGAGAGATACCCCTTCCACGACACCAACCACAGAAGACTTTCCACTCTGCCTGGTAGACTGCTGCTGAAGACTTTCGTAGGTGTCCAGACATCCTGATTGCAACTTGTTGCGAAAATCCTCTCTCAGAGAGGAGATGCTGGATCGTCTCCAGGCGTGAAGCCGTAGTGAACCTACGGCTTTGTGGAAGATGTTGGCATGTGGTTGTTTGAATAGATTGTGTCGTGGAGGGAGTTCTCTCGGTAGCTCCGTTAGGAGTTGCAGAAGGTCCGGAAACCATTCTGCGTGATGCCATAGCGGAGCTATGAGGGTCATTGAAAGATTGACCGATGTTCTGGTCTTCTTGAGTACCCTCCTCATCAGACAGAACGAGGGAAAGGCGTAAACGTCTATGTTGTCCCACTGTTGTTGGAAAGCATCTTACCAGAGCGCCTTGAGGTCTGGGACTGGGGAACAGTACAGCGGGAGCCTGAAGTTCAGGGCTGTTGCAAAGAGATCCACAGTCGGAGAACCCCACAAAGTCAGGACTTTGTTGGCTACTAGATGATCCAAAGACCACTCGGTACTCACTATCTGAGATGCTCTGCTCAGGTTGTCGGCGAGCACATTCCTCTTGCCCGGAATGAAGCGTGCCGATAGTGGTATCGGGTGGATTTTGGCCCATCTCAGTATCTCTATTGCTAGATGGGATAGTTGCTGCGAAAAAGTACCTCCTTGTTTGTTGATGTAGGCCACTACTGTGGTGTTGTCGCTCATCACCACCACAGAGTGACTTGCCAGGCACTGTTGGAACTGTTGAAGGGGTAGGAAGATAGCCTTCATCTCTAGGAGATTTATGTGGAGGTAATTTTCTGACTCTGACCAGAGGCCTGAGGTCGTGTGGTGCAGTACGTGGGCCCCCCATCCTTTTTTTGAAGCATCCGAAAACAGCATCAAATCCAGGGGGAGGACGAGAAGATCCACTCCTTTTCGTAGGTTCTCGTCTTCCACCCGCCACTGGAGATCCGTCAGTTCCGCAGGTCCCATGGGGATCTGGATGTCTGGGGAGTCATACGCTTGATTCCACCGGGACTTGAGTTGCCACTGGAGGGATCTCATCTTGAGGTGACCATTGGGAACTAGGCAGGCCAGCGATGAAAGGTGACCAAGGAGAACCACGATTGAGCTGGATGTTCTTCTCATCTGAGAAAAGATCTTGCGACCTTCCTCAGCCTTGCTATCCTGTCGTCTGATGGGAAGGCTTTGTGGAGAGTGGTGTCTATAATCATGATTAAGTATACCAGTCTTTGAGTGGGAAGCAGTGAAGACTTCTCGAGATTTACCATGATCCCCAGATCTTGGCAAAGTCCAAGAAGTTTGTCTCGGTGTTGAAGAAGGGTTGACACCGAGTCTACTAGGATTAACCAGTCGTCCAGATAACGGAGGAGACAGATGCCAGTCCTGTGTGCCCAAGATGATACTAGGATGAACACTCTGGTGAAGACTTGTGGTGCTGTGGAAAGACTGAAGTACATCACCTTGAACTAGTACATTCTGTTGTCTAGGCTGAATCTTAAGTACTTCCTTGAAGACGGATGGACTGGGATCTGGAAGTATGCGTCCTTTAAGTCCAGTGTGCACATGAAGTCTTGCGGTCTTACAGCTAGTCTGACCGTGTCCGACGTCTCCATGCTGAACAGTTTGTTTGACAAACTTGTTCAGGGCTGAGAAGTCGATGACTGGTCTCCAGCCTCCAGACGCCTTCTTTATAAGAAAGAGTCGACTGAAGAAGCCTGGGGATCCGTCGAGGGCCTCTTGGAGAGCGCCCTTCTTCAACAGGGTCTGGACTTCTGCCCGAAGGGCTTGCCCCTTTGCCGATCCCATGGCAAGGGAGTTCAATGACACTGAATTCGTCGTCAGGAGAGGTAGAGATGTTGTGAACGGGACGCGATATCCAAGACTGATCACAGAGATTGTCCAGGAATCGGCCCCAAGTTGCTTCCACCTGTTTGAGCAACTTTGTAGGCATCCCCCCCACTGATTGAAATGCAGGGGGACTGCTCATCCTAGCGTTTGCGGCCTCGGCTGCTCTCTCTAGGATTCTTGCCTCCCCTGGAGGACTTTTGCCTTTCCTTTCTTTGACAGGAAAGGGCTTAAACACCAAGGTCTTCGCTGCTGTTGTCGTCATAGTGGTCTTGACTGGACGGGACTGCTGTGGTGCTGGAGGCTTATAGGGCTTGGATGTTAAACCCCTATGAAGGAGGGAGTCTTGATGAGACTTCCTCCACCTCTCAGCGGCATGTTCCACATCCTTAGGCTCGAACAGGACGGATCCCTCTAGGGAGGAATGTCTGAGCCTATTGATCCCGGCGCTAGGGACCTTCTGATGGAATCTCTCAGCTACTGCATCCCGACGTTTCAGGATGGTATTTGCCCACAAGGTTGAGACTTGGTGGGCCAGAAACTAGATCATGCGAGTACCTGAGAGAAGGAAGGTTTCCATAGCCTTCCTGGTACGTTCCTTGGAAAAGTCCTCAGAACGTATCAGGATACCTCAGGTCCCCAACCAGATATTGAGCCACGAATTGGCTTGCATAGCACACTTTGCAACTTTCTCCTGGTTGAGGATCTCGGTTGCCAAGAATGAGACCTGCCGGTTGGAGAGTCTCTCAAGAGGGACTCCCCTGGTTAGCTCTTCCAACAAGTGGTGAAGAGAAAGAGCTAAACAAGGCTCCTCTAAGATCTCGAAGTACATCCTCTGCTGTACGTGAGGAGGTGGGAGGAGGTTATTGGTGGCACCGGAACGGTTGGAGGAGGACATCTCGGAGAGCTGTTGTGAGATCTTGTCCCTGGTACTCTTAACCCCTTGAGACCAGGGCAGGGCTGCACTGGGCTTTGAGGGTTTTTAAGTACCAAAGACGCGGTCTAAGACAGTGTCTTTGCCCTCTCGAAGAGCGATCTCTGGGTCGAAAAACCCGTTGAGAGCCCTCATTAGAGTCAGAACTTGCCCAAACGCATGTTCTGACTCTTGCTGGTGTCCTCCTGCTGTAGGACTTGCAGCGAAGTCTCCTTCTATCCCCAAAGGCTCTTCTTGGGGAGTCGCGGCCATTCCCTGAGTGGCTGGTTGGCTCCATCCATGTCCTAGTAGAGGACTTAGGCAATGTTTTGGAGTCTTTAGATTCCTTCCTGGGAAGGATATAAGACCCCATCATTGACGAGGGTGGCATGTTCCTTCCAATCCCCGACTGAGTAGACCCCTCGGCACGAAGAGAGGTTTCCTCCATTGCTGCGATGGGGGAAAGTCTCTTCTTGCGTAATTCCCTTGGAGACGGGAAATCTTCATCCGAAAGGGAAGGAGAGATAGTCTGAGGAATAGAAGGAAACTGCCTCGAAGGTCTACGTGGAGTCAGTTTTGCCCTTGGGGAAGTGACCGCGTCTAGAACTCCTCTTTTTCTCTTCGAAGGGGTAGAAGCAGCCATGGTTCTGTGTCCCAATTTAGAGAAGACAGGCTTGAAAGCCTGAGCTACGGCTCTGATTAGGGCATCGGACCAGGGCTGTTGGCTGACAGATGCGCTGTCAGACATACCCTTTGAAGGGAAAGAGATTGAAGGATCCCTGGGAGTCATTATCATTGGTGGATTCGCCACTGGTAGCTTTGGGATCCTGGACCCCTCTGGAAGTTTCCCTTCTCCCACAATGCGCGGTGGTATGCGCTTGCGGGGAGGGGAATGAGGCGATGGCAACCTTGCCGTACGTCGTTTAGTAGTCTCGCGCGCGGGAGGATATCGACGCTCCCGCGAGGGAGGATATTGACGCTGCCGCGAGGGAGGATATTGACGCTCCCGCGAGGGAGCATATTGGGGCTCGCGCACGGGAGAATATCGAGGCTCGCACGCGGGAGACTGGTGGCGCGCGCAGGATTATCACATTGAGTGCGCGGCCGCGCGGGAGAGTGTTCGCGCGCGTGTAGGAGAAAGTTCCCTAGCGCGCGGACGCACGGGAGTGCGGGAGAATGTTGGCGCGCATCCCTTGGAGAGGATGGGCGAGCATGCGCAGGGCACACGCGCGTATCCTTGTGGATGTGCATGAGAAAAAGCTGGCGCGTTGGTACTGGTTGGCGCGTGGGAGAAGGCAGCATTGCTGACTTCCCGGAAGTCCTGCTATCTGTTGACAGTTGGCGTGCAGCATGGTGCGCAGGAGAGTTAAATGTTGGGCGCGCATGCGCGCGGGAGAGCGCTGGCGTGCAGGAGAGCGCCATTACGCAGTAGGTTGATGGCGCGTAGGCGAGTGTTGGCGCGCAGATGGGCGCGGGCACGTAGGAGACTGTTGGCGCGTACGAGCAGGGTGTGTGGGCGCAGTTTGCGCAGGAGAACGTGGGCGCACATACCGCGTGATGGAGTTATGCTCCTGTTGGAGCGTATGCACGTGTTGGCGCGTACGCTCTTGATACGCTGTGTTAGGGTTATGGTGAATATCTGCGCGTAGTGATGGGGCCTGACGAGCTACTAAAGAGCGCTCGTCAGGTCTCGTGGGCGCGTATGTTGTTGGCGCACAACAGCGTGCTTGGGTGGAACCTTGTTAGGCTCATGTAGAAACGGCGACGGCAGGACGGCAGGTCTGTCGGGTAGAAGGTCGACGTGTTCTTTAAAAGGACGACCTTCCACCGAAGGAGATCACGAACGATCTGCAGAGAGGTCCAGGACTAATGCAGGAGCAGTATTGGATGATTGGTCTAGAGGCTCCTCTGCGGGGGACTGCATCGAAGATGTTGAATCAAAGAGGTGCCTCCTCACTGCAGGTGAAGGAAGGCCTCTGTGGCGAAGAGAAAGGCGAGCCTTCCGACGAATGCGCCCTCTGGGGGCTGTTGGATCAGCAAGCTGGCCTTCTGCAGCCCTCCGAAGAGGAGTCTCTGTAAGTGAACTCCCCCGAGAGGAAGAAACACTAGCAGGAAAGACTGACGATGGACTTAGTTTCCCCCTCGTACGTTGCACAGGAACGGGAGAAACTAAGCCGTCAGCTACCGTAGAGTTTGGAGTGGAAGAGGTAATGGGTGATACCGCATTGGATACCTCTGACACCACAACGTCGACAAGAGACAGAGGATCAACCTCTGACGGTGACGACGATTGCTTGACAGCAGCACCCAATCGGATGTAGTTAAGCAAAACCTCCTTGGAGGGCAAACCTGTAAGCTCCAAGGAGGACCAAAGCTGAAATAGAGAGGTTAGTGACATATCCTCTCCCGGGGGGAGAAGTGGAGCTGCTTAGCTAGGGGCAGCAACGTCATCTCTCAAGCCCCGAGGTTGGAACAAAACATCGGTCTACGCTACCACTCGACAGTCTCTCAAAAGAGACCGACCGAGTGGGAGCTTTGGAGGAGGTTTGGACAACGGAAGAAGAGGCCTTGGGTTTTTCTCCTTTCGAAGCAACCTTTGAAGGAGAAATATCCCGTTTGGACTTCTTCTTCCGTCGTCTCGAAAACCTTTCCCACTGGGAGGCAGACCACTCCCTACACTCACTACATTTGTTGTTACTATTACACCGTTGGCCCCTACAAGAAGGACAAAGGGTGTGAGGATCAGTCTCGACCGCCGACATGAATGTTCCGTAGGGGCGGTCGGGAAACCCAAGGCAGGTGCGCATGATCTCAGAGGCCAAATTCACATATACAGACCTAAAAAAAGAAAAGAACAAAAGCAATTAAATGGCTGCCCATATGACGGCGAGGAAGAGAGTGGACACGACCGACCACCATCCAAGCCAAGAGCAAAGTAAGCTTAAGCACAGGTGTGTGAGGGGGGGGTGGGGGGTGGGGGGGGGTAGCAAGCTACCCTCCCCTACCCGCGCTAACTAGCAGTGTGGGTAGTAAACCCTCGTTAAAAATTAATGGCTCGGCATTTCAGCTACGCCGAAAGTAATACCTCTATTAAATAGCGTGGTTTGTATTCCAGTTACGGAACAAAGACAAAAATTAACGACAATAGTGTCAGTTTTCATCAACTATACATTAGTGGTTTCGGTAAAATGATAATCAATTCAGATTAGTATCCAATGAAAATGTAAGTTTTGACTGCTCGGGTAAGTATCTTATCCAAATACATATCTTTATTATATCAAAAAATGTGATTTGTGCTATTACATATAATTTATGAAGAAATTTGCATTGCAGTACTTTATTCTATGTTTTATTAAGTACAGTACAGTATGACATGCCAAAGTGTATTACACATTCTAGCTCGTAAGATACAAAAATGATCAGTCAATCTATGATATACTGTACTACAAGAAATCAAAAGATATCCCTTAATAATAAAAAACACACATTACACTTACTTACATGCAAAGAATATCAATATTTGGATACAATGCTTTGACAAAATTTGTAATGCCATCTGTGTGAATATCAAAAAATATTTATGCTAAATTGCATAAGTATTATTCAAGGTATTTTTGTTAAATTAGTAACCGTTAGAATGGCATAACATGACAAATTCGTAGATAATTTTTATTTTTCCCAACGATGCAAACCTAGCTATTTACATGGGGTAATTACTTCGGCGCAGCCGATGACGAGCCATAAAGTTTTAACGAGGGTTTCCTAACCCACCGCTAGTTAGCGGGGGGGGGGGGGGGGGGGTAGCTTGCTACCCCTCCACCCTCACACACACTGGTGATTCGGCCACTTTACTTAGAGGTAGGACTTATCTTGGGGGACAGGGCTGGCGGGCACATAACTGTAAATAGCTAGGTTTGTATCGTTAGGAATAATACAAATTATCTACAAATTTGTCATTTGTTCCCTAACTGAATACAAACCACGCTATTTACATGGGGTGACTCAACCCTTAGGAAGGGAGGTAAGTCCCCTTCCATACTGGCTTTGGCTTGCCCGGGGTCCCCGACCCTGAGTTCATAATGCAACTCCAGGGACTGCTGCGGCCTACGTAAGCTGTGTGTGAAGGTGAGCAGTGACACGTCCTAGGAAGTTGACCTGGAGTCCTTAATAAGGAAATCTAGGCTAGGACAACCCAATACCACCTCGTCAGGGTATGGGGACATGACAGTATTATAAGCTAATACTAGGAACACAAGGAAGCATGGCTTACCTGCAGAGGTTCGAGGTCAGCTGTGCAAAGAACCAGGATGCTGTTTTTCTCCAAGGGGGGAGAGGATGAAGAAAAGAAAAGGGCCAGACAGATCTTTTCATTCACACAGACTAAAACCGGGTAACAATGCCCTCAACCCTCTGCTACTTGTCCAATTAGGAGCCTGAGGTTAGACCAGCTGTTGTGCAGCCACCACAGGGCCAATAGAAAACGTATCGAGCCTCCTGTGGGTCACGTCTTGCAGGTAGTGGGCCGTGAAGATAGTCTGATGCTTCCAGACCCCGGCTTGCAGGACTGGCGTCACAGAAAAGTTCTTCTTGAAGGCCAGGGACGCAGCTACGCCCCTGACATCGTGCGCCCTAGGGCGTCGTGACGGGGGAGGGTCAGAACTCAAGGCCAGGTGGATTACCTTACGGATCCAGGCCGAGATTGTGTTCTTGGTGACCCTCTTCTTCGTTGGCCCGGTGCTAACAAACAAGGCTCGCACCTAGGGCCGGACTGCAGCTGTTCTCTTCAGATACAACCTCAGACTCCTAACTGGGCACAGTAGATGATCTGGGTCATTTGTTACAGAACAAAGACTCGAGACCTGGAAAGAGTCGAACCTAGGGTCCTGCACTCCCGGGTTCTGAGTCTTGGCAACAAACTCAGGGACGAAGCTGAACGTCACCTCCCCCCATCCCCTTGAATGGGCGACGTCGTATGAGAGACCAAGTAGCTCGCCAACTTGCTTGGCCAAGGCCAAAGCTAGCAGGAACACCGTCTTCCAGGTAAGGTGGCGATCCGAAGCCTGGCGTAATGGTTCGTAGTGAGGCCTCTTAAGAGACCTGAGGACTCGAACCACGTTCCAGGGAGGAGGTTTCACTTCCGACTGAGGGCAGGTAAGTTCATAACTTCATATGAGCAGGGACAGTTCCAGCGAGGCGGAAATGTCCATTCCTTTGAGCCTGAAGGCAAGACTTAAGGCTGAGCGATAGCCTTTCACTGCTGAGACTGAAAGGCGCATTTCTTCCCGCAGATACACAAGGAACTCCGCTATTGCTGGTAGAGTGGCATCGAGGGGAGAGATACCCCTTCCACGACACCAACCACAGAAAACTCGCCACTTCGCCTGATAGACTCCTGCGGATGACCGGCGCAGGTGACCAGACATCCTTTCCGCAACTTGTTGCGAAAAGCCTCTCTCTTTGAGGAGATGCTCGATAGTCTCCAGGCGTGAAGTCGAAGCGAAGCTACGGCTTTGTGGAAGATGTTGGAGTGTGGTTGTTTGAGTAGCTCGCGACGTGGAGGGAGTTCCCTCGGGATCTCCGTGAGGAGCAGTAGAAGGTCTGGAAACCACTCCGCGTGATGCCACAGCGGAGCTATCAAAGTCATCGAGAGATTGACCGATATTCTGGTCTTGTTGAGGACCCTCCGCATCAGACAGAATGGGGGAAAGGCGTACAGGTCGACGTTGTCCCACCGTTGTTGGAAGGCATCCTGCCAGAGAGCCTTGGGGTCCGGGACTGGGGAGCAGTACAGCGGAAGCTTGGTGTTCAACGCCGTAGCGAACAGATCCACAGTCGGGGAACCCCACAAAGTCAAGACTTTGTTGGCTATCAGAGGATCCAAAGACCACTCGGTACTCACTATCTGCGTCGTTCAGCTCAGACTGTCGGCGAGCACATTCCTCTTGCCTGGAATGAAGTGAGCTGTAAGTGATATCGAGTAGACCTCGGACCATCTCAGGATCTCTACTGCAAGATGGGATAGTAGTTCCGAAAAGGTACCTCCCTGCTTGTTGATGTAAGCCACTACCGTGGTGTTGTCGCTCATCACCACCACGGAGTGACCCGCCAGGACTTGATGGAACTTTTGAAGGCCCAGAAAGACGGCCTTCATCTCCAGCAGGTTTATGTGAAGGTACTTTTCTGATTCTGACCACAGGCCGGAGGCCCTGTGGTTCAGCACGTGGGCCCCCCACCCTTTGTTTGACGCGTCCGAAAACAACATCAAATCTGGGGGGGAGACGAGAAGATCCACTCCCTTTCGTAGATTCTCTTCCGCCACCCACCATTCCAAGTCTGATCGTTCCGCCGATCCCATTGGGATCAAGATGTCCGGGGAGTCGAGACCTTGACTCTATCGGGACTTCAGCCGCCACTGAAGGGATCTCATCCTGAGGCGACTGCTGGGAACGAGGCGGGTTAGAGAGGAAAGGTGACCGAGGAGATGAAGCCACGATTGGGCTGGGAGTTCTTCTCGAGTGAGGAAAGGTCTTGCGACCTTCCTCAGCCTGGAAATCCTTTCGTCTGATGGGAAGGCTTTGTGGAGATTGGTGTCTATGATCATACCTAGATAAACCAGCCTCTGAGAGGGCTGCAGAGAAGACTTCTCGAGGTTTACCACGATCCCCAGATCCCTGCAAACCTCGAGGAGCTTGTCTCGGTGGTGGAGAAGGGAAACCTCCGAGTCTGCCAAGACCAGCCAGTCGTCCAGGTAACGAAGGAGACGGATGCCGGTCCTGTGCGCCCATGAAGAGATGATGGTGAAGACTCTGGTGAACACCTGAGGTGCTGTGGAGAGACTGAAACACAACACCTTGAACTGGTAGATCTTGTGATCTAGGCAAAATCTTAGGTAATTCCTTGAAGACGGATGGATTGGAATCTGGAAGTACGCGTCCTTCAGATCCAGAGTGCACATGAAATCCCGCGGTCTCACTGCAAGTCTGACCGTGTCTGCCGTCTCCATCCTGAACGGAGTCTGCTTGACGAACCCGTTCAGTGTCGAGAGATCGATGACTGGTCTCCAGCCTCCAGACGCCTTTTTCACAAGAAAGAGTCGGCTGTAGAAGCCTGGGGACCCGTCCACGACCTCTTGGAGCGCGTTCTTCTCCAACATGGTCCGGACTTTGGCCCGCAGGGCCTGCCCTTTTGCCGACCCCATGGCAAGAGAGCTCAGCGACACTGGATCCGCTGTCAGGGGAGGTAGAGATGCCGTGAACGGGACGCGATACCCTTGAGAGATCACAGAGATCGTCCAGGCATCCGCCCCGAGTTGCTGCCACCTTGCTGCGCAACTCTGAAGGCATCCCCCACTGGTGGACATGCAGGGGGATTGCCACCCCTAGCGTTTCCGGCCTCGGCCGGTACCTCTAGGGTTCTTGTTCCCCCTGGAGGACTTCTTGCCCCTTCTGCCCTTGGCAGGAAAGGGCTTAGACACCTTGGGCTTCGCTGTAACGGCTGTCTTCTTTGTGTCCTTGGCAGGGCGGGGCTGCTGTACTACCGGAGGCTTGTAGGGCCTTGATGTTAGGGCTCTATGGATGAGGGAATCCTGATTGGACTGCCTCCACCTCTTGGCAGTACGCTCCACGTCCTTGGGCTCGAACAGACTCTTGCTGAGGACAGAAGAGTGTCTGAACCTACTAGCCTCGGCGCTGGGGACCTTCCGATGAAACCTCTCCGCCACTGCGTCCCGACGCTTGAGGATCGTGTTGGCCCACAAGCTGGTAACCTGGTGGGACAGGAACTCGATGGTCCGAGTGCCCGAGAGGAGGAAGGTCTCCAGAGCTTTCCTGGTGCTTTCCTTGGACAGATCCTCGGACCGCACCAGAATGCCCAGAGAACCCAGCCAGAAGTCTAGCCATGAAGTGGCCTGCATGGCACACTTAATGACCTTCTCATGACTCTGGATCTCAGTGGCCGAAAAGGACACGTGCCGGTTGGAGTCTCTCAAGAGAGACTCCCCCAGTGAGGGCTTCCACGGAATGGTGCAGGGGAAGACTCAAAGAAGGCTCCTCAAGGATCTCAAAATATCTCCTCTGACAGACTCGAGGAGGAGGGAGGAGCTTATACCCGGCACTCGACCTGCTTGAGGAGGCAAGCTCCGCAAGTTGTCCTTCGATCTTCTCTCTGGCACTCTTCATCCCCCGAGACCAGGGCAAAGCTGCACTGGCCCTGGAGGGCCTATGAGAGCCAAAGATACCATCCAGGACTGTGTCCTGCCCATCACGAGGAGGGACCTCAGGATCTGGGATCCCATTGAGACTCCTCATGAGAGACAGAACTTGCCAGAATGCATGTTCCGATTCTTGGCGCTCGCCTCCTGATGGACTCGCAGCGAAGTCTCCAGACACCAAGGGCTCTTCCTGGGGGACGCGTGAATATCCTCGACTGGCCTAGGCTGCTCCTGTCTGATCCTGGCCGATGATTTAGGAACAGTCTTAAGAGTCCTTAGATTCCCTCCTGGGAGGGATACATGACTCCAAAAGCGAAGGTGGCAGGTCCTTCTCCACCTCAAGACGAGAGGACCTCTCGAGAGGAGGACGAACTTCCTCCATTGGTGCGATGGGGAGGACATCCTCTCCGACCGACTACCCTGAGGAGGGGTATTCCTCCTCCGCAGGGGAAGGCGAGAAGGACTGAGGAGGAGTAGGAACCTTGCCTAAGGATTTGCGAGGAGAATCGCGACCCGAGTCAGAGGCGGCAGGCTTCATAGCCCGTACAAGAGCACTGGCAGACACTCCCTCTGGAGGGAAGGGGACCGATGGATCCCTAGGAGGAGTACACAAACGAGGGTTCGCCTCCTGGGCTGCAAAAGAAGAATCCCTAGATATATCTGGGGAGCGGCCCCCCTCTGGCGAGCGCGCTGGTCTGCGCTTACGGAGGGGGGAGCGAAACAAGGAAGAATCCGCCTGGCGGCGGTCACGTTGGGGCTCGTGACTCGGGCCCTGCACAGGGTCGCGCGCGTTAGCGTAACGCGAGGCTGGAATATCGCGAGCGCGAACCCAATCGCACGCGCTCGCGCTTGCGCGCCCGCGAGATGCTAGAAGATCGCGCGCGCGCACCCTCGTGGGCGGGGGCGGCCGCAAAGCGATGACGCGCAGATGAACCAATGGCGCGGACATGTCTTGGAGAGCGAGCCGGAATAAGGTCGCGAGAGCGTGATGGTGAAGGAGTCGGTGTACGACGATCAGGAACCGCCCGAATGCGCGGGCGCGCAGAGACCTGGTGGGAGCCGGAAGGGCGCGATATGACAGGGGCGCCTGTGCGCGTGTCTGGAAGAACTCGCCGCGAAGGCGATGGAATTATAGCAGAATCCCGAGGGACCTGTGGGTGACGGTCGGGAGGGATCACCCTATTCGCTTGTGAGTTTGTTAACTGCGCTGGCGATTGTTGGAGCGCATAGCGCGCATCTGGAACAGGCTGTTTCGGAGGCCGCGGGTTGCGAATGGCATGAGGAACGCTCACAGTCGCCTTGAACACAGACACAGGGCGCGTAGCTGGGACTGGGCGCGACAGATGGGTGTCGTGCGCGATATTATGGGCAGCAGACTCGCGCTATTCCAGAGGAGGCTGTGAGTGCCTGTGCGCTAACTTAGCCAACCCCGGAGCTACGTGTTGAGTTAGCGCGCCACGCGATCGTGTTGGAGAACGCACGAAAGCTGGAACAATATCCGCGCGTGAAAGCGCATCGCGAGCCTCTTTAACAGCGCGCGATGGAGAGCGCATCGCGGATGGAATCGCGCGTTGCGATCTTCCCGCGTCGGGAGCTACGAGTCCGAAGGAACCTGTGGGCGCCTGTGCGTCGACTCTGGAACCTTTTGGACCGCACGAAGAGTGACAGGAATCGGGGGCGATCGCGCGTCGCACTTTCCCCCTATAGGACGCGACGAGTCCACGAGAACCTGTCGGACCGCGCGCGATGGTGATACAGGAACAGGGGGTGAACGCGCGCCACGTTTTTCCCAAAAGGGCGCAGCGAGTCTGTAGGAACCTGTGGGCGCCTGTGCGCCGACTCAGGCACCTTTGGAATCGCGCGCGATGTAACAGGAACTGGGGGGCGTGGAAGTGCTGGTAAAGGTGGGCGCGCGGGCGCCTTTGAGCGCTTGCGCGCTGCATCAGGAACAGTTGACGATGGGCGTGGGCGTGCAGGGGAACCCTGGCGCGTAACAGGATCAGAGGCGCGAACGCCTACAGGTGAGCGCCGAAGCGCTTTGTCAGCAACAACAGGAACAACAGCAACGGGCGCAGGCAGAGCCTTACGCTTAGAGACGAGAGGCGCAGTTTTGCGCTCAAGTCCCTGAGACCCCGAAGGGCCAGGAGACTGCGCAATGGCAGACTCGGGGCGCGTAAAGCGCATCAGCAGCCTTCGAAGATGATGGTTGAGGAGACCCTTGTCCCGAAGGACGACCATCCTCCAAAGGGGAACGCGAACGATCCCCGGAGAGGTCTAGGGTGGTAACTGGCCCGACAGGAGAGCGGCGAGTCGTCTCCTCCGCAGAGGATTGTGGGGACGATGAGCCAAAGAGGCGCCTCCTAACCCCCTTAAAGGGAGAAGGAAGACCTCTACGGCGAAGGGGAGGGCGAGCCTTCCGCCTTATATGCCCACGAGGGGCCGTGGGATCAGCAAGCTGACCATCGACGGGCCTCCGAAGAGGCGTCTCTACCAGAGAAGTCCCTCGAGAGGGAATCTCAGTGGAAGGAGAGACCGTAGGACTCCGCTCTTCCCTCGAAGTGTGTTCGGAGGGAGAGACAGAGCCTTCAGCTACCTCAGTCACAACAGGTGTTTGGACAGATCCATGGGATGTTTCCGAAACAACTACGTCAACTACAGACAGAGGATCTATTTCCGTTTGACCATGTCAAACAAGGCTGCCTTGGAGGGCGAACCCTGTAGCCCCAAGGAAGCCCAAAGCTGTAAAAGATCCTTGTTAGACATAACGACCTCCTCCGAGGGGGGAGGGGCAGCCGCCTCGCTATGGTAGGCAGCGGCCTCTCCCTCACCACGGGATCGGTCAATATCAATATCAATATTACGGTCTACGCTACCGTTCGCCGGCCCCTCGGAAGAGGCCGCCCGAGCGGGAGCTTCGGAGTAGGAATGGGCGGCGGGAGAAGAAGACCTAGGATTTTCTCGCCCCCGAGAACTTTCGGAAGGAGAACGATCCCGTTTAGCCTTCTTCTTAAGTCGCCGGGCAAACCTCTCCCACTGGGAGGTAGACCACTCCCTACACTCAATACACAAATTAGCACTATCACACCGTTGGCCCCTACACTGCGGGCATAAGGAGTGTGGATCCGTCTCCACGGCCGACATAATGGTTCCACAAGGGCGGCCGGAAAGACCAGGGCAAGTGCGCATGATGATAATAGAGACCAACTTCACACACAAACACTGTAAGAAAAAGCAAACAAAATTATGGCAGTCATAGAGAGGAGAGCGCTGACAGGTCTGTCGTCTCTCCGAGCCAAAAGTAAAGTGGCCGAATCACCGGTGTGTGTGAGGGTGGAGGGGTAGCAAGCTACCCCTTCCCCCCCGCTAACTAGCGGTGGGGTGGGAAACCCTCGTTAAAACTTTATGGCTCGTCATCGGCTGCGCCGAAGTAATTACCCCATGTAAATAGCGTGGTTTGTATTCAGTTAGGGAACAATGTAAAAGTGGGAAAGAAAGGGTGTGGAAATATAAAAAATATTTGTTCTGAATAACATCTTGGGATAACAACTGTTCCTTATCTAAACAGCTCACTAAGACTGCCTCCATAATTTCATAAGTTCTAAATCATCAAGTTGGAAAATAAGTTTATATAGAGAAAATTAACCAGGTAATGAAAAAGATCTTTAATCAAGCACACTAGCATTCATATTTAAGGGAAACGGTTTACTTTATAAACAGATAGCATAAAGAAAAATCTTAAAAGAATAATTTATTATTCTTTGGGGTTAACGTGATGTGTGGTCCCCAAGGACTTTCTCATGAAAGGCTAGAACAGGGAATCCACGATGACATAAATACCAAAGAAATATTGTCTCCCCTAATCTAGGGTCAGCGAATCAACATGTAGAAGTACAGACAAAGCATGTAAAAGAGAGATTTTTTACTTTAGGTGCTAATGAACTCGCCATAGCACCTCCAAAACTGGAAACCGTCTGCTATGGATAACATCATTACTACGTCATCATCACATAGACCAAAGAACCAATGGTACAGCTGAGGAGGTCTACCAGCACATAAACTTCCACCTAGACACCATCTATCTTTTAGTAATCGAAAAATCAATATCTTTGTTAGTAGGAATCCCTTTTTGGTTACCATTTTCATTTTGAATAGCGTTAACATGAATTGGCTATGACAAATTTTTAAACTACTGTAATTTGTATTTTTCTAACTATACAAACCTGAATCCTTTACTATAGGAGATAGATAACAGCAAAGCTAGAACACAGAAATTGAAACTTATAATGAGGTATAAAAAACAACAGACAGGTGGTTTACCTGTAAGTAGCAGGGAGTCCATTGGCCCCCACCTTTTTGCTCAATGTCAACTCACTTGGATAGCATCAGGGACTTAATAGGGGGTTGGTGGTGGAAGGTAAGTTTGAGTAAAGGATCTATGTTTGCATAGTTAGGAAAAAAACAAATAACTTTTAATTTGTTTTGCTTCTACACAAATACGAACCACTCTCCTTTACTATAGGAGACTCATCCTTAGGTGGGAGGAAATTCCCATTTCAACTAGGAACTCAATACTGGGATACTGAAAGATTAAGAGTTCCTTACACATCATGAACTCATGAACCAGAGGAAAATTTCAGTGGGTATCACTATGCCTGCCTTTAAAAGTTGTACTCAAGCCAGATAAATTCTGTATTATAACCCAGGCAAAGAAGAGGGTTCATCGACACGTTTGGTTATGTCACATTACCCCTCATAAGGATTGTGGGATAAAGACCCTCCTTGTTCAAGTTGAAGGTCGGCATCGAGCGCTACCTGTGAAACGTAGCTGAGGCTAATTTCTGGATTTACCCCGAAGGGATACCCCAACTGGAACACCCGAAGGACCCCAGTATGCCACTGCTCTCATTCCTACACCTGAGCATGAATAACTCAGAAGTGGAACTAGAGTGTGTTGCAGAGGCTGTACCACTCTTGGCAGGGACCTCGTCTTCGTAAGGGAGAGGTTGTAGTCAGCGTGCTGATCAAGAGCTGCCACAGACACAGGACTGTGACGGAGCAGGTACAAAGGATTCCACAGGAACAAATGGCTCAGCTCTTTTACATCGGCTGACTTAGCCGAACAAAGAAGTACGGCATCACTAGCAGATTAAATATAAAAATTATCAAAGAAAAATTGCCTTGGGTGGACCAACGGACGGGAAAGGTGTCCCCCAAGAGAACAGAAACATAATAAGGAATGCGCACTGCTATCGCTGGCCGTCATTGTTGTGAGCAGGGGCGGTGTAAAAACTGTAAAATAAATAAAGAATTACAATTAATTAATACGCTGATGAAACAAACTACTCGGGAGAACCATTCAACCCTCCAACGGGAAAAAGGTTCCTCAAGGGAAGTGGACAAGCTAAAGACTATGCTTTCTCTCCTCCAGCTAAGTATGGCCGGTGGCCCAGCGACGCATGAAAGAGTGCGGAGTTGAGAGCTGAAAAGGTTAAATTACAAATAGTGATTAATTCAACTTCATTACTGAAAAAAAAAAAAAATTCAGAAGCGCAACCTAACTCGCGTAACAGAAAAGGTGTTCCCCTGCACAGTATCTACCGGCTGCCCATGTAACGAGTGAGAGCAGTGTTATCAACTATCAAGAGCAACACCGAAGTCAAGCTCTGGGAAGGCCGTAAGCAGTCTTCCTCGAAGGGAGAGAGCGACATTAACATCCGAGTGGAAGAGTATCCACTTGATGACGATTCCCTTGTGGTGAAGGTCGAGTTACTTGGAAGGCCACCAGCATACAGGTTATCCGGCATCCCAGGGGTTTAGATCGTGAGAGAAGGTTCTCAGTGCTTGAGAACCTGCCACACTACGGTGTCACACAAATAGCAACAGTTACTGAAAAGATAAGCTTAAATATATATAAAAACGATACAAGAATGTTTTCATATATATAAAAGAAAAAACATAAATTTAAGAATAAGTAAAACAAGTCAAATGGGAGATAAGTTGGAGCTGAGAGAGACTCCGAGCCAAAAGCAAATTGGATGCTCAGCCCAGATGTGTTAATGAGCAGGGTAACGCTACCCTCCTCTCGCTAATTAGCTGTTGAGATGGTTATCCCTCGCTAAATGTCTTATGGCTCATCTTTCATCTATAAAAAAAAGTAATATCCCCTAGAAATAGCGAGGGTTTGTATAGAGTGACAGAACAAAGGAGGCTCTTCCTCATAAGGGAAGGAAGCCCAAGGTGGAGGTCCTGAAGGGACTGGCCTCACAGAACTCAAAGAACTTTGTTGTGCCCGCAATGGCGAGGAGCTGCAACTGTAGGCAGTTAGAAAGCGATATAGTCATCTTGCTGCGAAGAGGTAGAACGAGAAAGGTGCGCAACAGCGGAGGGTGGTGAAGAGAAACACTTATGCGATGAAACCTCAGGGGGCTGAGAAAACTTAGGCTGTGGGTGTGCAGTATAATGAGATAATGAGGAAACTTAGAATTCTGAGCATGGTCAGCTTCAAGGATCACCTAAAAAGGATCACCCAACTGGTTGGGACTCCAAGGAGCCCCAGCCTGCAACTACTCAGGTGGGAGAGCAGTTGAGGGGGATGCTTTGGCTAAGGGCACGAAAAGCTCTGGAGGGTTAACCACCCCCAGCCTGCAACTACTCAGGTGGGAGAGCAGTTGAGGGGGATGCTTTGGCTAAGGGCACGAAAAGTTCTGGAGGGTTAACCACCCCAGTATCTCTAGAGGGCAAGACCGTAGACATCCCCTAGGGAGGCATGTGTGTACTTCAGTTGTGCCCTTAACTGTAGCACCTCAAAGAGCCATTTCTTAGAGGTGGGACCCACAATCCCCAAGGAAGGCCGCAGTCAATGCACAGCATTAACAGAAACACTACCCTATGGCTGAGGGCGCCACCACTTTGCTAGAGGAAACGACAGAGTTCTTCATACCTAAGGGCTGTCCAGGGGTCAGTCAGTTACCACTCTTAATCGTTTGTCCTCCAAAGGAGACCAAGCGAGCAGAGTTAAATGAGACACCGGAAAACCCTGAATCCCTTTTAGACTTCTTACGTTACGAACCGAACCGCTCCCACTGGGAAGATGACCACTCCCGACACTCAGCACAAGGAGACCCCTGTGTGCAAGAGTAATTCCTGCAAGCAGGATAAAAGGCATGAGGATTTGTCTCCTCAGAAGGCATGAAGGTGACTGTGAATACCAGATCAAACCTGCATCTTAGCAATCCTCACAAACATGACAAACTTATAACAGAGTTTGTATTTTTCCTAACATACAAACCCGAATTCTTTACTATAGGAGATATTCTAGCGCGAGCTGGAAAATACGACAGAAAAACCTTAACAAGGTCGTTAACGACCGGACAGGTAATTACCCATCTGTCAGTGGTGGGGACCGCCGGTCGGTAGCTGCTGTTTACCCTCAATCGGATTCTAGTTAGGACTATCCTATGGGGCGGTGATGGAGGGAAGATTTGTGTAAAGAATTCGGGTTTGTATGTTAGGAAAAATACAAACCCTGTTATAAGTTTGTCATTTGTTCCTACACTAAATACAAACCCTCATTCTTTACTATAGGAGACTTAGTCTTGAGGCCAGGGTGGCCAAGGAGTTCCCTATCTATAGGGAAGATAGTCCTCAGACTAGACTCTTTTGAAGCAACAATCTTCCGATATCTTCTTTCTTTGTAGATCCCCAGAATCTCAGTACGACTGAAGGTTTGCAACTTCATGGAAACAAATGTTTCAGGATAAAGTGGGTCAGGAACATTTGACTCGGACCCCTTCCAACTTAGGATTCCCCCGACCTTGCCAAGGGGAAACCTCGTGACCACGAGTATAACTTATACTCTGTTAGAGGAATCAGATGAGTATCGTACCTTATTTCCATTGGCGAGTCCAGCTGAAACTGGATACAGGCTAGGATCCCCAGATGTGGGGGAGAAGGAGACGAAGAAGATCGAAGGATGTCCTTCTTAAAACCTAGTGTAACCCAGAATCCTCAACCAATGGTTACTGTCCCCTGAAAGGGCGTAAGGTCGTAACAGCATCTGTTGACCTGTCACAATAGGCCCTATAAAAAGGGTGTCTAGAGACCTATGTGTCACGTTGCTCTAATAGTGAGCAGTGAATGTAGATTGGCGTTTCCAGACCCCAACACTTAAGACTTGGGAGACTGAGAAAAAACTCTTAAACGCCAGAGAGGCAGCCACTCCCCTAACTTGATGGGCTCTGGGTTGTGCTGCCTCTGGGTCTCCGTGAAAAGACCTCGCAATAACTTTCTTAGGTCAGAAAGAGATGGTGTTGCGAGAGATTCTCTTCTTTACACTGTTGGAACATGGAAGAGATGACGGAGACGAGGTCTGAAAAGTCAGGTGCGCCTCGGATGTTTCTTTGACGCCCTGACTGGGCATAGCAACGACTGGACTGCATCCTGGGTTACCTATTGAGAGTGGATATTCTCGAAATCTGCCATCAGTAGATGAAGGATTGTGAGTCTAGCCACAAAGCCCGGTACGAAGTTGCGAGACACTCGCCCCCCCCCCCCCACTCCTTCTCTTAGAATGGGTGGCAAAAGAGACCATGTAGCTCACCGACCCTTTTAGCGGAGGACAGAGGTACGAGGAAGACGGTCTTAAGGTTCAGAGAGGGTCTGAGGCCCTTAAGGGCACATAGGGCAGACCCTTCAGCGAACGTAAGACACGTCTCAAGGAGATGGTCTAATCTCAAGTGGGGGCAAGATGTCTCGGTGAGAGACAGAAGGCGAGAAAGATCGAGAATGATAACGTCTCTTCCTATTTCGCCTGTCTCTTCGGTGAGAATATCTAGGTGAAGGCGTACACGGGCGTGTGGGAGAGTTATCTCGCACGTCTGTGCCAACAGTAAGGAGCGAGCGCGCAGGAGAAAATTCCCCACAACGGAATCATATGGACGCGCGGGCGTGCCCGCATATCCTTGCGGATGCGGGAGAAGGCTGGTGCGCCGGTAAGTGTTGGCGTGTTGCAAAGCGCTAGCGCGTTGGTAAGCACTGGCGCTGCGGGAGAAGGCAGCATGGCTGCCTTGTCAGAACACCTTCTAACAGTAGAAAGTTGACGCGCAGGTTTTACCTGTCGCGTAGGATGGTGTTGGGCGCGTATGCGCACGTGCAGGCGCAGGAGAGTGCCATTGCGCAAAAGATTGGTGGCGCGCAGGACTTTGTGCGCAGGTGAGCGCATGGCACGAGACGGAGCTATGCTCTTGTTGGAGCGTATGCGCATGTTGGCGCATACGCTTTTGATGCCCTATGTTAGGGTTAGGGTAAGAAGGAAGCGCTCTTAAGTTTGTGACGAGAGTGCTTAGACTAACGGCAAGACATCTCGTGAAGAGACAGAAGGCAAGGAAGAGCAAGAACGATTATGTCTCCTCCTATGTCGCCTGTGATTCCGGAGAGAACTACTGGGCAATGGAGTGCGATCTCTCCTTTCCTCTTCTCTATCTCTCCCTCCTAGCCTCCGAAGAGGGGAAGACAATGAAGTGGAGGGGAAGGAGAAGAAGGTAATGTGAAGACCTCTTCTACATACTTGGCAGGGGAACCCATCCTCCGCAGGGTAGCAGAACACCCATGACCTCCGTAACGGGGCATAGGGAAAGAGGATCCACATCCAGCGGTGACATAAAGGCGTCGTGAACACTTCCTCAAATAGAGGGCATCATCTACAAAGAAAAAGAAAAAGGATTAATCAAAAATGACAAATTCGAAGATAATTTGTATTTTTCCTAACCATACAAACCTTAGCTATTTACAAAGGGTTATTACTTTTAGCGTAGCTGAAATGGCGAGCCATTAGAATTTAACGAGGGTGTATTACCCCCGCGCTAGTTAGCGGGGGGGGTAGGGGAGTGGTAGCTAGCTACCCCTCCTCCCCCTCACACACAGGTGAATACTCACTTTCACTTAGAGGTAGGACTTGTCTTGGGGGACAGGGCTGGCGGGCAAATATGTGTAAATAGCTAAGGTTTGTATGGTTAGGAAAAATACAAATTATCTTCGAATTTGTCATTTGTTCCGTAACCGAAATACAAACCACGCTATTTACAAAGGGTGACTTATCCCTTAGGAAGGGTGGAAAGTCCCCAGCCATACTGGCTTTGGCTTTACCCGGGGACTCAGAATCCGAGTGAGTCGCACTCGAGAAAAGGAGTCCCTGCACCTCACAAGTTCCTTGCACCGCAAGGAACCATGTGGCCTACGTAAGCTTGTGTGTGAAGGAAGAAGTGTGACCCGTCTTAGGCAGTTGACCTGGAGTTCCAGAAGGAACTCTGGGTTAGGACGTTCCCAATACCACCTCGTCAGGGTATGGGGGACGCGACAGTATTGACTCAATACTCGGAACACAAGGAAGCATGGTTTACCTGCAGAGGTTCGAGGTCAGCTATGCAGAGACCAGGATGCTGCTTCCCCGTAGAGGGGATGATGAAGAAAGAAGTAAGGGCCAGACATACTTCTTTCGTTCATGCAGACTAAAACCTGATAACAATGCCCTCAACCTTCTGCTACCTGTCCAAAAAGGAGCCTGAGGTTAGACCAGCTGTTGTGTAGCCACCACAGAGCGATAGAAAACGTATCGAGACTCCTGTGGGTCACGCCCTGCAGGAAGCGGGCTGCGAAGGTCATCAGACGCTTCCAGACTCCAGCTTGTAGCACCTGCGTCACAGAGTAGTATTACTCGAAGGCGAGGGACGTTGCGATGTATCCAACATCGTGCTGTAGGGCGACGTGACGGGGGAGGGTCTGAAGACAGGTCGAGATGAATGTCCTTGAGTCCGGGCTGAAGAGGTATACTGGTGACTCTCCCCCCATGTCCTCCTTGTGTTCCCAAATCGGCTGCAACTGAGGCCAAACTGCAGCTGTTCCCAGCGCTAACCTCTCGATTCCTGTACTGGCAAGAAAGAGAAGGTCTTGGGACATCAGACACAGAATGGAGACTCAAAATCTTGAATGAATCGGACCGAAGGGTCGGGACCCTCAGATTCTGAGTCTAGCCAACAACTCAGGAGCGAGCCTGAATGTTGCCTTCCCCTCTTCCTTAGAAAGGGGGGAGTAGTAAGAGACCAAGAAGATTGCTTACACACTGGCCGTGGCCAGAGTGAGCAGAAGACCCAAGGCGGAATACTATCCGAGGCCTGTCGTAAAAGGGTCTTGAGAAGATCTCTTAAAGGACTAAAAGTCCGAGCCATGCTCCAAGTTGGAGGTCTTCCTCCGACTAGGGCAGGGACGATCGTAGCTTCGCATGAGCGAGGATAGATCCAGCGGGCAGGAAAAAGTTATTCCTTTAAGCCTGAAGGTCAGGGAAAGGCTGAGCGACAGGCTTCATTGCCAAGAGCGGAAAGGAGTTTCCTCCCGCCGAAAGGCAATAAGACCGTTATTGCTGGAGAAGAGGCCTCACGGGAAGAGGTATATCTCCCACGGCACCAACCACCTTAGACTCTTCACTTTGCCTGGGAGACCCCTGTGGATGACTATCGCAGATGACGCGACCTCCGTACCGCGACTGTAGCGGGTTGTCTCTTCTAGAGGAGGAGGCGTAGTGTCTCCAGGCATGAAGCCGAAGCGACGCCCCGGTTCAGGAGAGATGTCGCAGTGTGGTTGCTTGAGTAGTCTGCGCCGTGGGAGAAGCTCTCCCGGGAGTTCCGTCAGGGGAAGCAGAGGGTCCAGAAACCGTTCTGCGCATAGTCCCAGTGGAGCTCTCCCATTGAAAGGTTGACAGACAACCTGGTTTTGTTGAGACCCATTGTCCGCAGACAAAAAGGAGGGAAGACGCAGGCGTCGAAGTTGTCCCACCATCACCGGAATGCATCTTGCCAGAGTCTCGGGGTCTGAGACTGGGGGGAAAACTAGCGGAAGCTTGAGGTTCCAAGCTGTCGCGATCAGGTCCCCCAGACCAGCACTTGCTGGTTACCCAAGGTCAAAGACCCCTAGGTACACTCTCTCTATGAGGCTCTGCTCGGATAGTCTGAGAGAAACATTCCCCTGCCTGGAATGAGAGAGCCGATGGTGGAATTGAGAGAATCTCAATCATCCCGGTATCTCTACTGCAAGATGTGAAGGTGTGAAAATGCGTCCCCTGCTGGTTAGCATGAAGTCGACACGCAACGGGGCGACTTGGCAGGAGCGGTAGGATCTGAAGAGGGGCCAGACTAAGGCCCTTAAGCCTGCCTGAATGATGGAGAGGTATCCTTCAGGTCTTGACCATAGGCCTGGACCGGAACATGCCCCCCCCCCTTTCCTTTGACGAGTCCGAGAACCGCATCAAGAATGTGGGGAAAGGACGAGAATATCCACTACCATCAAGAGGCTCCATAGGTCAACACCCATTGCAGGTTTAATAGTTCCGCTGGTCCCATAGGGCCAGGGAGTCCGGTTAAACATTGCCTGAAGCCACCGGAACTTGGATCGCCCCACATGGAACTTATCCTGAGGCGACCGTTCGGACTATAAACGGGTCAATGAGGAAAGAAGAACTAGGAAACGTTCCAAGGTAGGGCTGAAAACTCTGCTTGACTGAGAACAGGTACTGCGACTCTCCTCAGTCTTGCCACAGTCAACCGAAAGGAAGGCCCGGAGGATGTGGTAACAGAATCTGGCGTCCCCAGGTGGTCACCCATCCAAGTACCGACGTTGCTTAACCTCGCTGGACGGACGAGAAGCGGGGTTTCCAACGTGGTAAGGCGGTTGACTCAATATCATGGCCAGATACTCCAGATGTTGAGGCAGAGGAAGAGAAGGCTCCAAGGAAAATACCATGAGCCCACACTCATGGTCAGCATTCGGAAGCTTTTCCCGGCGCTGAAGAAGGTCGAAACCCGAGCCTACCGGAGTTGACCAGCCCTCCAAACAGCAGAGGAGGCGGAAGTCTGCACCTGAGCGGCCAAGAGGAAGGCAGGGAGAGTTCTCTGGGGAAACAAACCTGCTATGCCACGGCGGGATAGCCACACTGCATCATAAGCAGGAATACTTGCAGTTTAGGCTGAATTCGACGAGCACCCTGGAAGATGGATGGAATGGAAACTGAAAGTACCCGTCCTTCCGATCCAGGGTTAAAGGAGTCCTGTCGCCTCGTTACCAGTCTGATCGATTCTGCTGGTCTACGCTGGCCGAAGTTTGTTCGACAAACTTGATCAGGGCTGAGAGGTCGACTATGGACATCCCCTCTCAGATCCTTCCTTACAAGAAAGGATCGACTGAGGGGGCAGGGGGTGAAGCCGTCGATGATCCTAAGGAAGACCTTCGCCTAAGGTATGGATCATTCTGCCCAACCGGGCAACTCTGCTGATGCTATGGCATAGAGGTTCAGAGACACTGAATTCGCTGACAGAGACGGCAGGCGCGATATCCTTGGCTACTCACAGAGATTGTGCGGGAATGGGCATCGGGAAGCTGTCATTCGGATGAGTAACCTTAAGCATCCTCCCAGCGAAAAAACCTGCAATCCTAGAGTTCGTGAACTCCTTTTAGGACTATGCCCCCCCGGGGGAGTCTCCCGTGCCATCTGTTCCTGACAGGAGGAAACTGCAAATTGGACACCTTGTCCCAGTTGTCGTAGCCGATAACTTAGGCCGACGTGGTTGAAAGAAAAGGGAGCTGGAGCCCTGCAGAGTCTGGAAGAAAGCGCCTTGGAGGAGTGAAACCGGAAGTCGATTTACTCCGCACAGCAGATGTTTAAGTCTCTGTCCTTGGGCAAAGACAAAACTCTTCTCAAGGATGGAAGGGTGTCTGAGGTCGTTGACCTCCACAGATGAGACACCCGAAGGAAGCCTTCAGTCAGTGCGTCCAGATGGTACAACATTGAGCTTGTCCGCAAGTAGATACTTAACGACGAAAGGCCAAGGTGCCTGAGCTCGAGAGGAGGAAAGTACCCTTGATCTTCCTGTAGCTTCCTTGAACCAAACCTCGGGCCGTAACCGAGGAGGGAAAGAACCTGGTAAGCTCCCAGAGGAAGAGGTAAGCAGTCACCCCTTGTCCGATGGAGAAATCTTCGACGGAAAGACCCCCCGCCAAAAATCCTTCCAGGGCGGGAGAAGGAGAGAGTACTCGTGCAGGAGAGGGGACCCTCGAGACCGACCTCTTGGGAACCAACTTCGCCCTGGGGGAAGTCACCACGAAGTCCACTCCTCTCTTTCTCTTCAGCGTAGGAGAGACAGCCGCTGGTTTGTTACCCTGGCCGGTGAGTGCTGGTTTCATAACCCTCATTAACGCCCGTGCCAGCGGATCAAACCATGTCTGCTGCTCCAAGGACACAGAGTCCGAAATCCTCGCTAAGGTGAAAGGGATCGGGCGATCCTTTGGAGAGGACACGACGGTTCCTGCCTGAAAAGAAGGTGGGAAGAATGCTGTACTGACCTGTCTTCGTCCTGCACTACCAACCTGTGCTTGGATGGAGGTGATCCCGAGTGCCGCCTAGGAGCACGCGTCCCTGCTGCTACCACCGGCTGTGGAATTCGCCGCGAACTATGGTCGCGCGAGGGCGAACGGTCGCGCAAGGGCGAATGGTCGCGCGGGCGCACAGGCGAGTGGTCGCGCGGGCGCGCAGGCGAGCGGTCGCGAGGGCGCGCAGGCGAGCGATCGCGCGGGCGCGCAGGCGAGCGATCGCGCGGGCGCGCAGGCGAGCGATCGCGCGGGCGCGCAGGCGAGCGATCGCGCGGGCGCGCAGGCGAGCGATCGCGCGGGCGCGCAGGCGAGCGATCGCGCGGGCGCGCAGGCGAATGGGCGTGACGGCGAGGGATCGTGCTGCCGCGTAGGTGAAGAAGATCGCTGGCGGTAAGCGATGGCGAGCAGCATGTGTAGGTGAATGATCGCGTGATAGGGTGCGATGGTGATCAGCATCTGCAAGAGGGCGATCGTTCAGGGTTGTGCGATGAGGAGCAGCATGCGTAAGCGGGCAATCGTTCAGGGTTGTGCGATGGCGAGCAGCATGCGCAGGTGAATGATCGCGTGAAAGGGTGCGATGGTGATCAGCATCCGTAAGAGGGCGATCGTTCAGGGTTGTGCGATGAGGAGCAGCATGCGTAAGCGGGCAATCGTTCAGGGTTGTGCGATGGCGAGCAGCATGCGCAGGTGAATGATCGCGTGAAAGGGTGCGATGGTGATCAGCATCCGCAAGAGGGCGATCGTTCAGGGTTGTGCGATGAGGAGCAGCATGCGTAAGCGGGCAATCGTTCAGGGTTGTGCGATGGCGAGCAGCATGCGCAGGTGAATGATCGCGTGAAAGGGTGCGATGGTGATCAGCATCTGCAGGAGGGCGATCGTTCAGGGTGGTGCGATGAGGAGCAGCATGCGTAAGCGGGCAATCGTTCAGGGTTATGCGATGGCGAGCAGCATGCGCAGGTGAATGATCGCGTGAAAGGGTGCGATGGCGATCAGCATCCGCAGTTGAGGGTCGCGCGATGGCGATCAGCATCCGCAGTTGAGGGTCGCGCGATGGCGATCAGCATCCGCAGTTGAGGGTCGCGCGATGGCGATCAACATCCGCAGTTGAGGGTCACGCGATGGCGATCAGCATCTGCAGTTGAGGGTCGCGCGATGGCGATCAGCATCCGTAGTTGAGGGTCACGCGATGGCGATCAGCATCTGCAGTTGAGGGTCGCGCGATGGCGATCAGCATCCGCAGTTGAGCTAGTAGCTGGCGAACCATGTTCCTTCATAAGTGTTGGAGAACGTTGGCGTGCCAGCTGTAACACACGTGGGCGATCCGGAGATCGCTGGCGAGCTGATGATCGCTGACGAGCTGACGATCGCTGGCGAGCTGATGATCGCTGACGAGCTGATGATCGCTGACGAGCAGAAGGCTACGCGTGGAAGCCTGCGCAAAGAAGAAGAGTCCTTGACCCCGACCTGAACCGAAGTTCTAGATCGCGAGGGCGAACGTGGGCGCACAGGGCACGTAACAGGAACCGCAGGGAAGACCATCTTGAAAGCGCTGACGAACAGGAGAGCGCTGACGAACAGAAGGGCGCGCAGGGAAACCCTGACACGCAAGGGAAGAACCCCCGTGGGGGCAACCCTTTGCCCCGAAGGGATCGTTGTCCGCCGGGAGACTGATGTCCGTCGGAAGACCGCTGTCCGTCGGGAAGACCGTTGTTCGTCGGGAAGACCGTTGCCCGTCGGAAGACGAGATTAGACTGCTGTCCATCTGCACCAAGACGGAAGATCGAGAAAAAGAAGTTGTAGGCTGCAAACGGAGATTCAAAAAGGCGCCTCAAGCACCCTTATAGGGAGATGAGAGGCCCTTACGACGAGGCGGACGGAGGGCCTTACGGCGAGGGAGGCCAACAGCAACAGCAACAGAAGAAACCTCCGAAGAGGAGTCTCTATGAGTGTACTCTCTCGCGAACGAAAGAGAAACACTTCGAGGAAGAGACTGGTCAGCCAGTGACCTAAAAGGAGCAATCCTCCGAAGAGGAGCTCCTGCAGTTGCCCAGCCCCTTGAGCGAAACTGCAGGTGCGACCGCTCAGCACCAAGAGCATAGTCGCACGAAAAAAAGGCAAGAGAAGAACCCCCCAAAAGAGGAAAAGCTCAAGCCTGGACAGGAAAAAACTTCCCTCGGAAGGAAAGTTATCCGCCCAAGGAGGCAAGCCTCCTGACTGTTCTAAAATGAACTGGAGAGCTGTCCGTCGACACGGGAGTACTACCAGTAGAAGGAGACACGCCCCTGACGACAATACATGGGGGGAGGCAGCAACAGCCGAATCCCCAGGACTCAACCAGACAGCTCACACCGTTGCTATATTACAGAAACGAACTAGATCGGTAACTGTAAAAAAATAAAACAAATAATATTAGTACACATTCATTCCCCCGGGAAGGCTCCGAAGAGGAATCCCGAGGAAAAGGAACAAGAATTACACAACAGGCACGTGCCCTCACAACCACTTACACTCGCGGAAGGAGAGCTGTAACCAAAACAGAATTATAACAATTATAATTATGTAACTATGTAATTATGTAATTTAAAAATGAATGAACACTAAAGAAAAAACGAAAACCCCGAAAGGAATCGTTCTACAAGCTGAAAATTAACAACTACAATTAGATTCATAAACTAATTGGGACAAAATGTACGGCGTAGCAACCCCACCCACACGGGAAGGAAGCTACAAGGGCGTAGTAAAACATAGTAAAAGGGTGAACGACCTCAAGAGAGAGAGAGAGAGAAAGACCGAAGTCAAACTCGATCGCAACCCATAAAATTAGGCCGTGGTGGCCTAACTGCCGAGGCCTCCACGTAGATATCGTACACTACACACACACATCTGAAAAGGAAACTTACTTATTTCTATACTCAAATATATATACAAACATGAAAACATGTTTACATAAATATTGAGTAAAAGAAAAGTAAGCGATTAAGTAAAGACAAAACAGACAATGGCTGCCAAGCGAGGACCAAGACAGAGACGTCTGTCACAGTCCGAGCCAAAAGTGAAAGTGAGTATTCACCTGTGTGTGAGGGGGAGGAGGGGTAGCTAGCTACCACTCCCCTACCCCCCCCGCTAACTAGCGCGGGGGTAATACACCCTCGTTAAATTCTAATGGCTCGCCATTTCAGCTACGCTAAAAGTAATAACCCTTTGTAAATAGCGTGGTTTGTATTTCGGTTACGGAACAACTAAAAAAAAAAAAAAGAAAGAAAGGCTAGTCTGCCAGCAAATAAAGCAGGAGCAGAGGTGTTACCACTGCGACGGCTAGAATTCGATTGAAGGTAAATGGCAGCTATAGACCGGCGGTCCCCCACCACTGACAGGTGGGTAATTACCTGTCCAGTCGTTAACGAGCTTGTTAAGGTTTTTCTGCCGTATTTTCTAGCTCGCGCTAGAATATCTCCTACAGTAAAGAATGAGGGTTTGTATTTAGTGTAGGAACAAACAAAAACTCCTGAAAAGAGAAAGAATTAAAGCTAATACTGTAGCCAGATTATTCTAAGCCAAACACAAAAGTGACATCATATCACCGTGTGTGTGTGTGAATGGGGTGTATGGTCTATCACCCCGTAACTAGCGGCAGGCTGTTAAACCTTGTTAAAAAGTTTATGGCTAGTTTCAGCTTTGGCCAGAAGGTTTGCATCTAGCAGACTGACAGGTGGTCAAGGCTTCCCCACCACTTGTCTGTAATTATAACTACTGTATTGTACTACTATATATGATAAATTTTTAACAGCTGTTCATCATTCCTGAAGCCATACTCCTATTAGAGAACAAATTTGTATTCTTATAGGAATAAAACACACTTACCTTGGGACTAAATGCAATGCATGTGGGAGAATTACTCTTCTGCAGCAGGAATTTCGTGGAGCCCTCCTCCTGCATCCTACCACGCTTGTTGACTTGGATACTATCATCACCAACACCATACACACCAAAATAGAATGCTGCGCCAAACCATCAGACAGCATAAAAACGAATCATGTTGAAACTATGTGGTATGCCTGCATGAAGAAAATACAGAGGTATAAGCAAGGATATATATCTATTATCTAGAAAATTATAGTACAACTTTAACTAACAATCATTTCAATAAAGATTAACTAACAGTAACTAATAATTCCTTTTGTGTGCTTACTTTTAGACCTAATAGTCATCAGACATCTGACCCACCACATAATAAACATGGCTGTTCCACCCCAAACCCCCCGAGGAAGGGAAGGAAAACTAGAAGAGTCAATCACCCTCCTTTTCAATATACCAGGTAATCAATTTGGAATTAATTTGTATTTTTATGAATGATACAAACCTGGAGCTATTTATAGGGGATATCACTTTTGGCGTACCTGAAAGAGCGGGAGCCTGTAAGTTCAGGGACATCGCGAACAGGTTCACAGTCAGGGAACCCCACAATGTTGGGACTGTGTTGGATACTGGATGATTCAAAGACCACTATCTAAGTTGCTTTGCTCAGCTTGTCTGCAATCACATTCCTCTTGACAGGAATGAAGCAAGCAAATAGGGACACCGAGTTGTCTCCCGCTCATCTGAGTATCTCTACTGGTAAATGGCATAGGGACTATGAAAAGGTACTGCCTTGCTTGTTTAAGTATGCTACAACCGTGGTGGTGTCACTCATCAAGACCACAAAGTGCCCCGCTAGGAACTGTTGCAGGGCAAGAAAGACTGCCCGCATCTTTAAGAGATTTTATATGCTTGTACCCTTCTGATTTAGATCAAAGGCCAGAGATGATATGGTTCAGCATATAGGCCCCCTCCCCACCCTTCTTTTGATGCATCTGAAAAGAGCATCAATTCCGGGGGAGGGACGAGAAGGTCGACCCCTTTGAGGAGGTTCTCGTCTGCCACCTACCATCTGAAGTCTATCAGTATCTCTAACCCTAGATGAATTAGGGTGCCCGGGGTATCGGATGCCTGATTCCACTGGGACTTTAGGTGCCACTGGAGTGAGCTTATCCTAAGGCGGCCATTGGGTACTAAACGGGCCAGGGATGATAGGTGGCCTAAGAGATGCAGCCAGCTCTTCTCACCTGAGGAAGGGCCTTGCTACCTTCCTCAACCTCTTAATTTTTTTGTCTGATGGAAATGCTTTGTGCTGTTTGGTGTCTATGATCATACCCCTATGCTGTATACCAGTCTTTGAGAGGGGAGCAGTTGTGACTTCTAGAGGTTTACCATGATCCCTAAATCTTAGCAAAGCACCAGAAGCTTGTCTCAGTGGTAAAGAGGGGTGGCCACCAAATCTGCTAGAATTAGCCAGTCGTTCAGATATCTTAGACGGATACCGATTCTGTGAGCCCAAGATGACACTAGGGCGAACTCTCCCGCAAAAACCCGAGGTTCCGTGGAAAGACCGATACACAGAACCTTGAACTGGTATTGTTTCTGGTAGAACATGATCCTTAAACACTTCCTGGAAAACGGATGGACTGGGATCTGGAAGTTTGCGTCCTCGAGATCCAGTGTACACATGAAGTCCAGCGGTCTTTTCACCTGTCTGACCGTGTCCGCTGTCTCAATCTTGAACATGATTTGTCTGACAAACCTCTTCAAGGCTGAGAGATCGAAGACTGGTTTCCAGCCTCCAGACGCATTTTTCACAAGAAAGAGTTGACTGAAGAAGCCTAGAGATCCGTCGAAGACCTCTTGGAGAGCAACCTTCTCCAACATGGTCTGGACTTTGGCTCGAAAGGCCAGTTCTTTCACATAGGAGCTTGTTGGGACTGGATCCCAAGTCAGTGGAGGGAGAGATTGAATGAACAGGACGCGATACCCTGAACAAATCACCTAGACCGTCCAGGGGTCAGCCCCGAGCTGCAGCGACCTTAGCCAGCGGCATCCCGCCACAGGTGGACAAGTGGGAGGGCTGCCCGTCCTAGCGGGAGCGGCCAGTGCCAGCTTCTCTATTTTCTTTCCCTCCCCAGAAGGACTTTCATTTTTTCCGATTGCCCTAAAAGGACTTCCATTCTTTCCGATTGCCCTGAAATGACTTCTTAGACACCTGACTCTGCTGTTGATGTTTTGAGCCCGTAGCCCTATTTGTCGGCGGTTTGGGTGGAGGTTGCTTCTTTTGTGGCGGAGGTTGATAGGGCTGCGATGTCAGGGCCCTACGGAGGAGGGAGTCCTGGTCAGACTTCCTTATCTCTCCGCCACCCGCCTGATGTCTTCTGGGGCAAATGGGAAACTTCCCTTGAAAGAGGAGTTTTCAGCCTGGATACCTCCGGTAGTGGGAGCTGTCAATGAAACTTCTCAATGATTGAGTTTCGTCCCTTTAGGATGGTATACATCCACAGGTTAACAAACTGGTGGGAGAGGAACTCGATCCTCCCTGTTGCCAGACAAAGGAGGGTTTTCATCGAGACCTGAGACTTGATCAGGTGTCCCACCGATCCCAACCAGATACAGCCACAGAGAGTGCATGGCATACTTCGCAACCTTCTCCTGGTTGATGATCTCTGAAGCCGAGTAAGAGACTGAGTGCCCCGACAATCTCTCAAAGGGAACACCCCTTGTGAGAGCCTCTATAGAGTGGTCAAGAGGTAACGCTGGAAGAGGCTTGTTCCTTACCTCACAGTATATACTGTACTCTGCTGCACATACGGCGTCAAGAGGAGCCTGCTCAGAGATAGCTAGAGGAGCACTTAGCCTGTGAAACTGCCTTCCTTCTGGCAATCTTCAACCTCTTTGACTAGAGCAAAGCTGCACTTGCCTTCGGGGTCTTAAACATGATCCAGGACCATATCTTTTACACCATGCGAGGCTGTTGATGGATTTAACAGCCCATAACGGATCTAATGCAGGCCAAGAACTGCCAGAAGGCATGCTTAGACTCTATGCTTCACCTCCATAAGCTTAGGACTAGCGGCTCTAGGCAAAAGGTCGTCCTCATAACCAAATTGCTCATCCACCACCGAGCCCTCCCCCATGGGAGCCTGGGGTGGGTTGAAGTCGTCAAGGTAGGCCATTAAAGGGGTGTCTCTTGCTAATGCTCTAGAGAAAGAGACTTCCCTAGGCCTCTCTCGCTGAGGGGCGGAAGCTCTTGCCAAGGACATGAGAATGGTAAGCAAGTTCTTCAGCTCCCTGCAGGTATTGCTCCAAAACAGAAGGCCTTGCAGCTTTCTCTTTCCTGAGGGGACATTGGTCCTCCCCGAAGGAAGGAATCACGTCAGGCTGGGATGGAGGACAGGACTTTGGAGGAACCAACTCTTTCGGAGAGAGGCAGAAATAGTCAGTCAGAGAGATCACCCTGTCCTCCCTAGGGGGAGCTCTCTGACTTCTCTAAGACCCTTTCCTGCGTGGGACGAGCCTTTGGATCTCCTCCTAGGGTCTGAAAAAGGAGAGGAACCCGGATGGAGAGAAGCCATCAGGGGAATCCTAAGAGTGCCACCCACGGATTGAGAACGGGCAAGGGGAAGGGCCCCCATGACTGCCTCCCGCACTACATTAAATAAATCTCTCAGCCAGGGGAGGTCCCTACTACCTATGGAGCTGAGAGAAGGATCCATAGGGCAACCAGGTGCCCTAGGTCCGGGAACCTGAAAGGAAGGGCAGTTAGTCACCTTACCTGCAAGCAAATGTGGCACAGGTTTAACCGGCTGGGGTTTTGCCTGGTGTTGGTCCTTCAAAGCAGTGCTCTGCTTCGGTGCCTCCTTTGGTCATCCACCCTGGGCCCGATAAAATTTGTGGTGGAAATCGTCAAACCGTAGGTCATGCGAGGTGAGGAGGCAAAGAGCAGCAAGGTGGAGAGGGTCACCTTAGCAAACGTCTGGCAGGAGTGTGCTGAGTGGGAGACCTGTGAGGCAGAGAGTGACGATCATGCAACTGGCGAGACTGGTGTTCGTTTCTCCTAGAGTGAGGGTCTCTTTGTAGAGAGAAATGATCACTTATCACCTGACTGTGAGGTGACAACGGCTTGTCCGAAGACAAGTGACGAGGAGGGGGTGAGACCTGCCTATATGCTGCACAGCGAATAGATGAAGAACCGAAAACAGCTACAGGGTGACAAGCTGTTGACGAGTCATGCGGCGAGCAACTGTCAGGTTATGATGACACCGAGGATCAAAGTAACAAGAGCCCGAAAGCTTAGCTTGATGCGAGCCCAAAGGCTCGGGGTAACAAAAGCCCGGGGTCTCAGGGAGTCGGTCCAAAGGATTGAACAAGCATGTGCTTACCGTAGGGGGGGGGGAGAGCATGCCCAGGATGACAAGGAGTTAAAAACTTCTCCACCCCATAAAGCCCGAAAGTCTAAAAGGTTCCTTCGAAGAGGGAGCCTGCTCTGAAAATCAGCGATGTCCCTCCTTAGTCTCTACAAATTCTCTCTCACAGGCGAGAGAGATGGCCTCCCGAAGGGCAATGCCTTGGACTTGACTCTCTCCCAACTCAGCCAGGGGGGGAAGCGCAGTCTTCAACATCAGCCACAGTAAGGGACCAAAAGTCCGAGTTGTAGGCAGCAGCACCAAGATCGCCTGGTGCTGCACCCAATAGGGGCGAAAGATCCACCTCTGAGGATGACGGAGTCCACTCCTCTCAACACCCAACTGAAGGAGTTCGAACAGAACTTCCTTTGACGTGGGACCAGCCACATATGCAAAAGATCAGAAAAAGAGCAGGCACTCCCCGATGGGAGGGGCAGAACCTTGTCATCTCACTTATCAATACCAAGTAAGAATGATAATGGCCTCAGCAACTCAAATAGTTATGAGATAGCATATGAACGTCTAGGTAAGAGTATTCCGGGTTTAACTAGAAATTAAAACCAAAAGTTTCCCAATGCTTACCTCGCAGGAAGCGATGGGGATGTATACAAGTACTGTATATTAATTTATGACTAAACTAGGAAACAAAAGGAAAATGGTTATTACCTGCAGAGGTTGAAGCCACCTTGCAGAGGGACCCATGATGCTGTACCCCAAGAGAGGGGAAGATGAAAGGAAAAAGCCAGACATATTCTCATTCATCCCACACTTGACCCCGGTAACCAATGTCCTCAACCATCCGCTACTACAAGGAGCCTGAGGTATTCTTAAACCACTTGTTGAGCAGACACCACAGGACCGATAGTAAACGTATCGAGTTTCCTGTGGGTCACGTTTTGTCAATAGCGAGCGGTGAGAGTTGTTTGACGCTTCTACATGCCAACTTGTAGTACTTGCAACACTGAAAAGTTGCACTTGAATGCCAGGGACGTACTGATGCCCTTGACATCATGAGCTCTTGATCATCAAGCTGGAGAGGGGGGGGGGGATTCAAATCACCGTCTAAGATCTTGTGAATCCATGTCAAAATAGTGTTCTTAGTAACTCCCCTCTTAATCCTTACTGAGCTAACAAATAAAGATGTCAGTCGGGGCCATGTTGCTGCAGAGCGTTTAACCCTTTTACCCCCAAAGGACGTACTGGTACGTTTCACAAAACTCATGCCTTTACCCCCATGGACGTACTGGTACGTCCTTGCAAAAAAATGCTATAAAAAATTTTTCTTTCATATTTTTTATAATTTTTTGAAAAAATTCAGGCATTTTCCAAGAGAATGAGACCAACCTGACCTCTCTATGACAAAAAATAAGGCTGTTAGAGCAATTTAAAAAAAATATACTGCAAAATGTGCTGAAGAAAAAATAACCCCTTGGGGGTTAAGGGTTGGAAATTTCCAAAGAGCCTGGGGGTAAAAGGGTTAAGATATTTCAAACTACTTACTGGGTATAGTACCAATTGCTCTGGATCATTGGTTACAGAACGTAGACTCTTAATCTAAAAGGGCCCGAATCTAGGGTACAGTAACCCCGTATTTTTTTTGAGTCTTTGCAATGAACTCAGGGACAAAGCCGAGTGTCACCTTCCCACCCCCATCCCCTTGAATGGGCGATCTCATATGAGAGACCATGAAGCTCACTAACTCTCTTTGCTGACGCTAAAGCAAGTAGGAACGTCATCCTCAAAGTGAGATTACGATCTGTTGCATGGCATAATGGTTCGTAGAGAGGTCCTTATAAGGATCTCAAAACGCGAACCACGTTCCAAGGCGGAGGTCTTATCTCCGACTGGGGACAAGTGATCTCATAACTCCATATGAGTAAAGAAAGCTCCAACGAAGAGGAAATATCTACTCCTTTCAGTTTAAAGGCAAGGCTTAAGGCTGAGCAATAGCCTTTGACTGCCAAGACTGAAAAGGAGTTTTTCCTCCCAAAGGTATACAAGAAACTCCACTATTACTGGAATAGTGAAAGTGGAGAGAGACTCCTTCCACGACACCAAGGACTAATGCAAGTAGCTGGACATTCTCTTTGTAACTTGTTGCCAAAAGCCTCTCTGAGAGAGGAGATGCTGGATAGTCTCCAAGCGTGAAGCCAAAAAGATGGGAGAGTCATGTGAAAGATGTTCGAGTGTGGTTGTTTGAATAGATCTGGTCGTGGAGGTGGTTCTCTCGGGAGATCTACTAGAAGTTTTAGGTCTGGAAACCATTCTGCATGATGGCATAGCGGAGCTATGAGTGTTATCAATAGATTGTTTGATGCTCTGGTTTTGTTGAACAGTCTTCTCATCAGACAAAACAGGGGAAATAAGTACATGTCGATGTTGTCCCACCATTGTTGGAATGCCTCCTACCAAAGAGACTGAGGGTACTGGACTGGTGAACAGTACAGCGAGAGCCTGAAGTTCAGGGACGTTGCGAATAGGTCCACTGTCAGGGAACCCCACAAAGTTGGGACTTTGTTGACTATAAGAGGTTTCAAAGACCATTCGGAGCCCAGTATCTTTGTCGCTCTGCTCAGATTGTCTGCAAGCACGTTCCTCTCTTGCCTGAAATAAAACGAGCTGATAGTGATACCAAATGTTCTTTTGACCACCCTAGAATCTCTACTGCAAGATGGCATAGGGGCTGCGAAAGGGTACTGCCTTGTTTGTTTATGTAAGTCACCACTGCAGTGTTGTCGTTCATCAACACCAGAGTAACCCGTCAGCAACTGATGGAACTGAAAGAGAGCTAGAAAAGCTGCTCTCATTTCCAAGAGGTTCATGTGCTAGTACCTTTCGGACTCTGACCATAGGCCTGAGACCGTGTGTTGCTGCAAGTGGGGCCCATATCCTTTTTTTTGATGCACCTGTATAGAGTAACAAGTCCGGAGGAGGGACGAGAAGATCTTGCCCTTTGCAAAGGTTTTCGTCTGCCACCCACCATAGCAAGTCCATCACTTGGTCCTAAGTGATAGGAACTAGAGTGTCCGGGGAGTCTGAGTGTTGGTTCCACACTGACTTTTGTGGCCACAGCAGGGATCTGATCCTGAGGTGGCCATTTTGGAACTAGAAAGAGCAGGGAGGAGACGTAACCACTGTCGGGCTGGTAGATCTCCCCGTCTGAGGAAGGGTCGTGCCACTTCTCTCAGCCTGTGTACTCCATAGTCTGATGGAAACACTTTGTTTGTTGGTGTCTATAATCATATAGAGATATACCAGTCTCTGAAATGGAAACAGTGATGACTTCTCAAGATTTATCACCATCCTGACAACACTCTAAAAGCAAGTCCTTCTGATGGAGAGGGGTCATCTCCGAGTCTGCTGGAATCAGCTAATCGTCGAGATATCTGAGAAGACGAATGCCGTTCTTGTGAGCCCCAGATGACACTAGGGCGAACACCCTGGTGAAGACCTGAGGTGCTGTCGCAAGACCGAAGCAGAGAACCTTGGACTGATATCTTTTGTTCTCGTCTATGAATCTGAGATACTGCCTTGAAGACAGATAGATTGGGGTCTGGAAGTATGCGTCCCTGGGATCCAAAGTGCACATGAAGTCCCTTGGTCTTACAGCCTACAGCCTACAGCCTAGATGATCGTGTCCGCCATCTCCATCCTGAACGGACTCTGCCGGACAAACTTGCTCAGGGGTGAGAGATCTACGACCGGTCTCCAGCCTCCAGACGCCTTTTTCACAAGAAAGAGTCAACAGTAGAAGCTTGGAGACCTGTCCAAGACCTCTTTCAGAGCACCCTTCTGTAGCATGGTCTGGACTTCGGGCCGGCTCCTTTATGAATCTATTCATATAGATGCTTAATAGAATTGGATCAGGAGTCAGAGGAGGGAAAGATTGAATGAGACGCGATACCATATGTCGATCACCTCAATCGTCCAGGGATTTGCCCAGTGATTCTGCCACCTCTGCCAGGGGAGTTGCAGGCATCCTCCCACTGGTGGTTGGTGATGAAGATTGCCGTCCCTAGTAGGAGCAGCCACCTCGGCCACTCCCTCTACCACATTTCCTTCCTCTGAAGGACTTGCTCCCTTTCTGTTCTTTGGACTTAAAGGGACGCTTAAACACCTTTGGAGGTTCAGAGGACCTAGAAATCGAGGGGTTAGAGGTTCTAGGCTGGGTCTTGGAAGGCTGTGAAGGTCTTAAGGAACAAGAAAGTCATGGCCCTGTGGAGGCGAGAATACTTGGAGAATTTTCTCCACCTGTCAGCTGCCCTTTCTATCTCTTCTGGAATGAAGAGTGAGGTCCCCTTGAGAGTGGAATTCTTCAAGTGCATTACTTCTTCTTTCAGCATCTGCCTATGGAACCTCCCAATGATGGTATCCTGTCGCTTGAGGATGGCATTCGCCCACAAGTTGAAGGCGTGGTGCGACAGAAACTCGAGCGTACAGGTACTTGGCAAAAGGAAGGACTCCAAAGACTTCCTTGTGGACTCCTTAGAAAGATCATCGGACACATAATGTAGCCACGAAGCCTCTTGTATGGCGTACTTCGCGCCTCGCTCTATGTTGAGGAGATAAGCTGCCGAAAGTGAAGCTCTCAAGGAAGAGAGTGTTCGAGTTGGAAGATCCCTTATGAGAGATTCTACCGAGGGGTCAAGAGTCAAGGTCGAGCGAGTTCATTCTCGATCTCATAATACTTCCTTTGCAAAATGAAAGGAAGTGGAAGAATCCTAGAAGAGGAACCTGCTCTCAGGGAATTAGAAGTTCTTGCGATCTAGGAGATAGCATTCCTTCTGGCTGCTGTCAATCCCTTCGATCACGGCAGATCTGTGCTGGTCTTAGGAGGTCTCCGAGTTCCGAAGAGCTCATCCAAAACCATCTCTTTACCTTCCTGGGATGTAGTACCAGGATCTGACAGCTTATTTATGACCCTTATGCAAGCTATGACCTGCCAGAAGGCATGCTTCAACTCCCTACGCTCCTGCCCGGAATGGAAGTTTGGACTCGCTACCCTTAGATGATTGATTGATTGAATGATTGATTGATTATGAGTTATCTGGCATCCTAACATCAAAGGTCATTGAAGCCGATATCATTTGTTATAAATAAGGAAATAAATGAACATTAATTCAATTTAAAACAATAAAAGCAAAAAAGTCCTTATCACAGTTAAATAGCTATCAGAAGACCTCCTTCTGAAATGAAAATAAAAATACTACTAGTTTGGTATGACACATCATGTTCGAGAATCTTGGCAAGGATGAACCTGCCCTCCTCACCTCGAACCTCAAACAGATGTCTATTTCTTTCGGCACTATAAGTAGAGCATTCGATTAATAGACACTGTCAAGGGTACCAAACATTTATCGCAATATGGATGATGTTGCCTAGTCATCAAAAACTTGTGTGTTAACCGAGTGTGACCAATGCGGAGAAAATAGAGAGACGTCTCCCACTTTCAAGGAATCATGTTATACCTCCAAGGGGATAGGACATTTCTTATTTCTCTCACGTTATTCCCATCTGGACTATCCCAATGCTGCTGCCAATTATTATAAACCAATTTCTTGATGGTAGGTAAAAAAATCAGATCTATCTCTGTCTCTGTCTCTGTCTCTGTCTCTCTCTCTGTCTCTCTCTCTCTCTCTCTCTCTCTCTCTCTCTCTCTCTCTCTCTCTCTCTCTCTCTCTCTCTCTCTCTTTTGTCAAAGAAACAAATGGATATTTTCATTATGCATCTGTATAAGCTAAATTAGAGTAGTTTTATATCTTTCAACGGCTTTTTATTGTGAAATTATTATGGAATAACATAGTCCCTTCAATAAATATATAACGTATTTTTACACATAAATCGCAGTGCTTTACCGTACCTTATAATAAAAAATTATAGAATATTTCTTGTGTCAAAGGAAATAAATGGATATTTTCACTACATTCCTGTACAACATAAAGTTCAAAATTACTAAAGAGTAGTTTTATATCTTTTGACGGCTATTTAACACGGAATTATAACAGAATAACATTCACTTCAAAGATTATAAGGTTTTTTTGTTTTTTTTACACAAAATCACAGTGCTTTACCATTATTTAAGAGATAATTATATCAAACTTTTTTTTTTCAAAATCATTCTATAATCACATACCAATGAATGGAAAAACATTTTGGTTGTTTGAGAGTGAAATACATTGGAAAATAAAGCAATCTTTGAAAAAAATTATTCGGTAATCAGCAGTAAAACAAATAATCATGGAAATATAGCTTATCATAGGGTAAACGAGCGAGTATATCCGATGATGACAAATCTCGTATAGAGCTACAGTAGTGAATCTACGGCTTCCTAGCGAAAGGGTTAATCATGGGGTGAATGTATTTCGTTGGGACGAGTGTAAACTTTATCATTACTTGTAAAATAGACTTTTGTGTTGCAAAGCAAACACAGGGTATGCTAAGAATAAGGCAGTCTAAGAGGGGTAGCAGGGGGCATTAAACCCCCTATGAGGACACAGCTTCTAGGTTAGGTTTTGTAGGGAAGTTTACGTTAATTGCTGTTCTTGTCTAGCGGTTTCACAGAACAATGGACACAGGTTTAGTAGTAAGACGGCCTGGGCTTACGAATACCTAAAAAAGGAAGGATATTCTCATTTTCTAAGCTCGCGCGAGGGGGTCCTGTTCATCATTATACAAAGGCTCCTAGAAGTTTAGTACAACACGTAATGTTAAGCAGTAAGTCATTTGAGAAAAATTGGGGTTGTAGAAGGACCAAGCCCACCCCTTTCAGATCACCAATTCAGTTTGGAGTGGTACATGAAGTTGCGATGTATCCCTAAAATTTTGTTACAGCACTCACAGGAGCCTGCAGAATGGCACAAAATACAGCAGTCTAAGGGGGATCGCAGGGGGAGGTTAGCCCACATTACATAAGTAGTAATGAAATGGCTTATAGGTTAGGTCAGGTGGTGTTCTGTGCATGCAATAGGTTCTGTCAGTTGCTATACAAAGATTCCTAATCCTTCAAGATCACTACATCCTTGGTGGAATTAGATAAGGCTGTATCACTAATTTAAGTTAAAAGACTGGCCTACTACACGTCAAAGACATCAAAATTGACATTTTCTATGCTGAAGCTATGGTTAATCTGGTATTTGTTTACAAGAACACGCTCTCCATTTACTCCAAAATTATGCATTCCTGCAGCTCCCCTCTCTTTGTACAGTAATTAGGAGGTTCTTTAAATGCTGGAAAAGCAAAAAATGGCAAGATATGTTGCGGGAGGGGGGAGGGGTTGGTGGAGGAGGTACTAAGCGACCAGGAACCGACTCGTCAACATAGTCAATCAAAGAGAAGTTCGTGGCGTCAGCGAACATTTGGCATATATTCAAAATAGAAACTAAATTAAAAATGGAGTAATCACTCAAAAGTGTCACTATTTGTGAAATGTATATATTATAGTTGGTAAATATATTATATAAAAATATTAGTGTTTTTTTTCAAAAACTATTTTGAGAATGACTAGTTTTCCCAGACAACGTTTTGCTACACTAACGCCATCTATTAACCATTGCCTAAGGATTCCTGCCAATTTCCCGCCAATGAAAAGTCATACGCGGCAAAAATGGTCATTCTCGTAAAAAGTTTCTTTAGAAAAATGTTATTTTCATTAGTAAAATAAATTTTTGAATATACTTACCCGATAATCATGTAGCTGTCAACTCCGTTGCCCGACAGAATTCTACGGACGGGATACGCCAGCGATCGCTATACAAGAGGGGGGTGTACTCACCAGCGCCACCTGTGGCCAGGTACTGCAGTACTTCTTGTTGACACCACCTCAATTTTTCCTCGGTCCACTGGTTCTCTATGGGGAGGAAGGGTGGGTCAATTAAATCATGATTATCGGGTAAGTATATTCAAAAATTTATTTTACTAATGAAAATAACATTTTTCAATATTAATCTTACCCGATAATCATGTAGCTGATTCACACCCAGGGAGGTGGGTGAAAACCAGTGTACATGTATATCAAGAAGCTAAGTATCCCGTATTTCATATTATCAGTTATTCAAAATAACAATGAAATTATAAGTACCTGGTAAGGAAGTCGACTTGAACCATTACTCTGCCTTTAATAAGTTCGTCTTCCTTACTGAGCGCAGCGTTCCTCTTAGGAGGCTGAACAACTCTAAGGTGCTGAAGTATAAAGGGCTGCAACCCATACTAAAGGACCTCTACACAACCTCTAACCTAGGCGCTTCTCAAGAACGAATTGACCACCCGCCAAATCAACTAGGATGCGGAAGGCTTCTTAGCCTACCGTAACAACCCAAAAACAACAATAAAAGCATTCAAGAGAAAGGTTAAAAAAGGTTATGGGATTAAGGGAATGTAGTGGCTGAGCCCTCACCTACTACTGCACTCGCTGCTACGAATGGTCCCAGGGTGTAGCAGTTCTCGTAAAGAGACTGGACATCTTTGAGATAAAATGATGCAAACACTGACTTGCTCCTCCAATAGGTTGCATCCATAATACTCTGCAGAGAACGGTTCTGTTTGAAGGCCATCGAAGTAGCTACAGCTCTCACTTCGTGGGTCCTTACCTTCAGCAAAGCAAGGTCTTCATCCTTCATGTGAGAATGAGCTTCTCTAATCAGAAGCCTTATGTAATACGAAACTGCGTTTTTGGACATAGGCATCGAAGGTTTCTTGATGGCACACCATAAGGCTTCTGATTGTCCTCGTATAGGTTTTGACCTTTTAAGATAATACTTTAGAGCTCTGACAGGGCAAAGAACTCTCTCTAGCTCGTTACCCACCATGTTGGAGAGGCTAGGAATTTCGAACGATCTAGGCCAAGGACGTGAAGGAAGTTCATTTTTTGCCAAAAACCCGAGCTGTAAGGAACATGTTGCTGTTTCGGATGTGAATCCTATGTTCCTGCTGAAGGCGTGAACCTCACTAACTCTTTTGGCTGTTGCAAGGCAGGCGAGGAAAAGAGTTTTGAGAGTAAGGTCTTTGAAAGAGGCTGACTGGAGAGGTTCAAATCTAGGAGACATCAGGAACCTTAAGACTACGTCTAGATTCCAGCCTGGAGTGGACAAGCGACGTACTTTAGAGGTCTCGAAAGACTTAAGGATGTCCTGTAGATCCTTGTTGGAAGAAAGATCCAAGCCTCTGTGGCGGAAAACTGATGCCAACATACTTCTGTACCCTTTGATCGTAGGAGCCGAAAGAGATCTAACATTCCTAAGATGTAACAGGAAGTCAGCAACTTGGGTTACAGAGGTATTGGTAGAGGAAACTGCATTGGCTCTGCACCAGCTTCGGAAGACTTCCCACTTGGATTGATAGACTCTACGAGTGGAAATCCTCCTTGCTCTGGCAATCGCTCTGGCTGCCTCCTTCGAAAAGCCTCTAGCTCTAGAGAGTCTTTCGATAGTCTGAAGGCAGTCAGACGAAGAGCGTGGAGGCTTGGGTGTACCTTCTTTACGTGAGGTTGACGTAGAAGGTCCACTCTTAGAGGGAGAGTCCTGGGAACGTCGACCAGCCATTGCAGTACCTCTGTGAACCATTCTCTTGCAGGCCAAAGGGGAGCAACCAACGTCAGCCGTGTCCCTTCGTGGGAGACGAACTTCTGGATAACTCTGTTGATGATCTTGAACGGCGGGAATGCATAAAGATCGAGATGGGACCAATCCAGCAGAAAAGCATCCACGTGAACTGCTGCCGGGTCTGGAATTGGGGAACAGTACAATGGGAGCCTCTTGGTCATGGAGGTGGCGAACAGATCTATCGTTGGCTGACCCCACAAGGTCCAAAGTCTGTTGCACACGTCCTTGTGAAGGGTCCATTCTGTGGGGATGACCTGACCCTTCCTGCTGAGGCGATCTGCCGAGACATTCATATTGCCCTGAATGAATCTCGTTACCAGCTTGAGGTTTAGACTTCTTGACCAAATGAGGAGGTCCCTTGCGATCTCGTATAGCTTCTTCGAATGAGTCCCTCCCTGCTTGGAGATGTATGCCAAGGCTGTGGTGTTGTCGGAGTTCACCTCCACCACCTTGTTTAGCAGGAGGGACTTGAAGTTCATTAAGGCCAGATGTACTGCCAACAACTCCTTGCAATTGATGTGAAGCGTTTCCTGTTCCTTGTTCCATGTCCCCGAGCATTCCTGTCCGTCCAAGGTCGCGCCCCAGCCCGAGTCTGATGCGTCCGAATAGAGATGAAGATTGGGGGTCTGAACAGCTAACGAGAGACCCTCCTTGAGAAGGATGTTGCTCTTCCACCACATGAGAGTAGTCTTCATCTCTTTGGTAACAGGAATAGAGACCGCTTCGAGCGTCAAATCCTTGTCCCAGTGAGCTGCTAGATGGAATTGAAGGGGGTGGAGGTGGAGTCTCCCTAACTCGGTGAACAGGGCTAACGATGACAGGGTCCCTGTTAGACTCATCCACTGTCTCACCGAGCATCTGTTCCTCTTCAGCATGCTCAGAATGCACTCTAGGGCTTGGTTGATTCTTGGAGCCGACGGAAAAGCCCGAAAAGCTTGACTCCGAATCTCCATTCCCAGGTAAACGATGGTTTGGGAAGGAATAAGCTGGGACTTTTCTAAGTTGACCAAAAGACCCAGTTCCTTGGTCAAGTCCAAAGTCCAATTGAGACTCTCCAGACAGCGACGACTTGTGGGGGCTCTTAACAGCCAGTCGTCTAAATAAAGGGAGGCTCTGATGTCCGCCAAGTGGAGGAATTTCGCAAGATTCCTCATCAGTCGCGTAAACACCATAGGTGCCGTGCTTAGGCCAAAACACAGGGCTTGGAATTGGTACACAACCTTTCCAAAAACGAATCTCAGAAAAGGTTGGGAGTCTGGATGAATGGGGACGTGAAAGTAAGCGTCTTTCAGATCCAACGAGACCATCCAGTCCTCCTGCCTGACCGCTGCTAGGACCGACTTCGTCGTCTCCATAGTGAACGTCTGCTTGGTGACATAAGCATTGAGCGCACTGACGTCCAGCACCGGTCTCCAACCTCCTGTCTTCTTGGCCACCAGAAAGAGACGGTTGTAGAAGCCCGGGGATTGATGATCCCGGACTATCACCACTGCCTCCTTCTGTAACAGAAGCGACACCTCTTGATGTAACGCTAGCCTCTTGTCCTTTTCCTTGTAGTTGGGAGAGAGGTTGATGGGAGAAGTGGTCAGAGGGGGATTGCGGCAGAATGGTATCTTGTAACCCTCCCTTAGCCACTTGACAGACTGGGCGTCTGCACCTCTTCTTTCCCAAGCTTGCCAGAAGATCTTGAGTCTGGCTCCTACAGCTGTCTGGAGAGGAGGAGAGTCAGTGTTTGCCTTTCGAAGACTTGATACCTTTCTTGGACCTGCCCCTGTGACCGTCTGGACGGGTACCTCCTCGGCTGGGGGCTCTGCCACGAAAGGGCGGAATAAATCTAGTAGCAGGAGTATCAGCCACTGGGGTGCGGTAAGTTCTAGGAACTGAAGGAGCAATCTTAGCCTTCCGTGCTGAAGAGGCCACAAGATCATGCGTGTCCTTCTGAATGAGACCCGCAGACAATTCCTTGATAAGATCCTCAGGAAACAGGAACTTAGAAAGAGGAGCAAAAAGTAACTGCGACCTTTGGCAAGAGGTGATACCAGTGGAAAGGAAGGAGCAAAGCTGTTCCCTTTTCTTGAGGACTCCCGATACAAACATAGAGGCAAGTTCGCCGGAACCATCGCGAATTGCTTTGTCCATACAGGACATGATCAACATGGCCGAGTCTTTGTCAGATGGGGCAGTCTTCTTGCTCAAGGCCCCCAGGTACCAATCGAGAAAATTAAAAATTTCAAAGGCGCGAAAGACTCCCTTCAAGAAGTGGTCCAGGTCAGAAAAGGTCCAGCAGACCTTAGAGCGTCTCATAGCTGACCTTCGTGGAGAGTCAACCAAACTTGAGAAGTCAGCCTGGGCAGAGGCAGGGACCCCCAAGCCTGGTTCCTCTCCTGTGGCATACCAGACGCCCGCCTTAGACGTCAGCTTAGGAGGTGGAAACATAAAAGACGTCTTTCCCAGTTGCTGCTTGGACTGCAACCAATCCCCTAACATTCTCAAAGCTCTCTTTGAAGATCTAGCGAAGACGAGCTTAGTGTAGGCAGACTTAACAGGTTGCATGCCTAGAGAGAACTCGGATGGAGGAGAGCGAGGGGTAGCAGACACAAAGTGATCCGGGTAAAGTTCTCTGAACAGAGCCAGAACCTTGCGAAAGTCGATGGAGGGTGGCAATGACTTGGGTTCCTCCACGTCAGATGAAGGATCATCCAGGTGAGCAGCTTCATCCTCAGAAACCTCATCACCTGAGGGTTGAGAAGCGAGAGGTAAAGTTAAAGCGGTCTGCTGAATGGCTGAATCCTGAAGAGCGGGTGCATGCGCACTTGCGGATTCATCCTCAAGTCTCTGTTGAAGAGGATGAGGGCTGGTAATGACAAAGTCCTGAGGCTGGGATGAAGGAGGTTCTGCGGAGGTCTGAGGAGCAAGCGTGGTGAGAGGCGACTGTAGTAAAGCATGAGGCTCATGCTGCATAGACTGCGGTTCAAGTTGAATGGGAAGAGGCTCAAGCTGAGGAGAAAGTGGCAGATGCATGCGTTGAGGTGGCTGACTCATAGCATGAGGTTCCTGCCTCAAGAGTTGCGCTTGCTTCAAGGGTTGAGGTGGCTGCGCAGAGAGAGGCTCTTGTCTCACGAGTTGAGGTTCTTGAGGTGCTTGCCTCGAGAGTTGAGGTTCTCGCCTCGAGGAAAGTGGAGGTGGCTGCTGCGAGAGTTGAGGTGGCTGCCTCAAGGATGGTAGAGGTTGTCGTACCTCAAGAGGTTGCTGCCTCGAGGATGGAGGTAATGCAAGATACTCCTGCCTCAAGGGTAGAGGAGATTGTAAAGCATAAGGTTCCTGTCCCCATTGTTGAGGAGGTTGCTGCGTGGTAAGAGGCACCTGCCTCAAAGAAAGTGGAGGTTGCTGCACAGCGCTGGTATCTGGCAACTCCCAACGCGGCAGCTCACGCATGGAGGTAGCTTGAGGAACCTCAACCTCATACGTCTGGCAGATTGTACTGCGCTGAGGAGGAGGAGCGCTCGCAGGAGGAGGTGTATTAACCTTCTCTGCCTGAAACTCCCGCATCAACACCGCAAGCTGCGACTGCATAGTCTGCAGCAAAGCCATCTTAGGATCAACAGAAGTTGAGGTCTGTTGAGGCATAGCTTTAACAGAAGTTGAGGTCTGTTGAGGCAGCGCCTTGCCTCTCTTAGGAGGCGTGCAGTCACCTGATGACTGCGGCGAGTCCGAGCTAGCCCAATGGCTACACCCTGGCTGTTGGACTCGCGCGGTCTGGACTTTACGCTTAAGAGGTCTTGAGGCCTGAGTCCAGCGTTTTCTCCCCGAAAAATCTTCTGCAGACGAGGATATTAAGGGCTCAATCGTCTGAGAGTGGAAGTGACGATCTCTATAAGATACGCCCGCAACCACTGAGGATACTACTGTGCGCCGATCAAGGCCTGCCGAACCCTTTTGCCCTTCGACATTGCTTCTCCCCTGGGCTTGGGAGCTTGCAAGAGGTCCCGGACTGGGAGGACGACTGGCACGCACAGAAGTATCCTCACGCGCAACACTGACACTGACACTAGCACTAGGCACAGCACTGGCACTACCACTTCCCACTGCACTTTTCACTTTAAGTTCCTTGACGTCTGCCAAAAGGAACTTGTGGTCACTCACTACCGACTCCACTTTATCACCTAAAGCCTGAATAGCACGTAAAACATCTGACATATCAGGCTGAGCACTAATAGTAGGTTCGGGGGTAGCCACTACAGGGTGAGGAAAAGGTTGAGGATCATGGGGGGAGGAATAAAGTAAAGAGCGAGCCGAACTCCTCCTAACTCTCTCTCTCTCTAACTTAGTGGTATACTTAAGGAATCGAATAAAATCAAGTTCCGAAAGTCCGGCACATTCCTCACATCGATCTTCCAACTGACAGGATTTTCCCCTACAATCGGAACAAACGGTGTGAGGATCAACCGAGGCCTTCGGAAGCCGCCTAATACAAGTCCTACATCGTCTTTGGGGAGGAGCTTGAGAATGGTCGGACATCTTGAATCAGAGAACAGTCAAGGGGGATTCCAAATTAAAGCTAAAGATCGTTAAACCATAAATCAAAAGTAATCCAAAAGCTATCTAAGCTAAGGGAAAAGCTTCCTGTATAGCGAAAGCTGAAATCTCAGAGCAATACTTCACCAAAACCGTGAACAAAGACTCCAAAATTATAAGCGTATCCATGTAGGTCTTGCCGGAAGCACGACAGAGGAAAAATTGAGGTGGTGTCAACAAGAAGTACTGCAGTACCTGGCCACAGGTGGCGCTGGTGAGTACACCCCCCTCTTGTATAGCGATCGCTGGCGTATCCCGTCCGTAGAATTCTGTCGGGCAACGGAGTTGACAGCTACATGATTATCGGGTAAGATTAATATTGAAAAATGAGATTTATTGTAAAGTAATACCACATAAAATATACAATTCACAAATAGTGACACTTTTCAGTAATTACTCAATCTTTAATTTAGAATATTTTGAATATATACCAAATATACGCTGACATTACAAAC
>NC_090725.1:72135640-72145640 GCF_036898095.1 Palaemon carinicauda
AAAATCTTCTTAGTGTTGGAGTGATCCCAAAACATAATTATCAGAACCGACCAACAACAAGCAAGTCGACATAAACTGCACAACAATGAAGAGAGAAATGGAATACCGCTACTTAAAAGGCCAATTGATACCTACAGCCAACTCAGCAGCTCCTTAGGCTGAGTACAATAGATGAAAGAATAACCGGGGAAGTTATGATTATGCGAATACTAAAGTGTTTTCATTATGGGTCAGAGAAACTTTGAGTGGAAAAAAAATGTCCCGACTGACTGAGTGAGAATTAACAGAATTGAAGAAAGAATGTACAGTACTTATGTAATAGTTTTTTTTTCTCTTATACCTCCCTCTTGCATCTCGCATCTCAAAAAAATCAATGTTTTCCTCTCGTTGCAGGTTTTTATAGCCAGTTTCTTTTCACACGAATCCAGGGTAAAATTATTATCAAACCTGGGGGTCATGGTGTTTCACAAAGCAATACATTCTTCACTTACTGTTCTGGAAGCTTTTAATACGATTTAGGTCCACCGATAGTTTCATAACTATTGCTAATCATAATTTACTGTTATCGAATCACAATACAATGAATCTTCTCTTGCAGTTTCGAAACTAATGATACTTTTCTTTTCTCGAAACTATCAATGTAATCCATCTACAGTCTCGAAACTATTGCTACACATCACTTACTTTTCTTGAGAGTATCGATATGATAATTTTTATTATTATTATTATTATTATTATTATTATTATTATTATTATTATTATTATTATTATTATTATTATTATTATTACTAGCTAAGCTATAACCATAGTTGGAGAAGCAAGATGCTATAAGCCCAAGGGCTCCAACAAGGAAAAATACCCCAGCGAGGAAAGGAAATAAGGAAATAAATAAAGATTTAAGAAGTAGTGAACAATTAAAATATTTCAAAACCATTAACAACATTAAATCAAATATTTCATAAATAAACTATAAAAGAGACTTATGTCAGCCTGTTTTGCTGCAAGTTTGAACTTTTGAAGTTCTACTGATTCAATTACCCGATTAGGAAGATCATTCCACAACTTAGTCACAGCTGGAATAAAAATTCTAGAGTACTGTGTAGTAATGAACCTCATGATGGAAAAGGGATGACTATTAGAATTAACTGCATGGCTAGTATTACGAACAGAATGGAACTGTCCGGGAAGATCTGAATATAAAGGACGGTAAGAATTATAAAATATATCTTATGCAACATGCATAATGAACTAATTGAACGACGGTACCATAGATTAATATTTAGATCAAGAATAAGAAATTTAATAGACCGTAAGTTCCTGTCCAACAAATTAAGATGAGATTCAGCAGCTGAAGACCAGACAGGAGAATAATACTCGAAACAAGGTAAAATGAAAGAATTAAAACACTTAGATTGATCACCGAAAATCGTAAAAGACTTTCTCAATAAGCCAATTTTTTGTGCATTTGAAGAAGACACAGACCTAATGTGTTTCTCAAAAGTAAATTTGGTGTCGAGAATCACACCTAAGATTTTTAGAGGAGTCATACAAAGTTAAAGAAACATTATCAATACTGAGATCCGGATGTTAAGGAGCTACTGTCCTTGACCTACTTACAATCATACTTTGAGTTTTGATGGGATTCAACTTCATACCCCATAATTTTCACCATGCACTAATTTTAGCTAGATCTCTATTAAGGGATGCAGCAACCCCAGATCTACTTACTGGCGATGGAATTGATGCAAAGAGATTAGCATCATCTGCATATGCAACAATCTTATTTTATATGTCAAACCACATGTCATGTGCGTATAGTATGAAAATTAATGGGCCAAGAACACTACCCTGTGGAACACCGGATATCACATTCCTATACTCACTATGGTGCCTATCAATAACAACTCTTTGCGACTAATACTTAAAAATTCAATAATGGTGCTAAGAAACGACCCACCCATTCCCAACTGTTTGAGTTTGAAAACAAGGGCCTCATGATTAACACGGCCAAAGGCGGCACTAAAATCAAGGCCAATCATACGAACTTTCTGATCACAATCAAGGGATTTCTGTACAGTATTGGATATTGTAAGAAGGGCATCATATGCTCCAAGGACTTTACGAAAACCAAATAGCAAACTAGGGAACAGATGATTACCTTCAGCAAACCTATTAAGACGTTTTTCTAAAAGACGTTCAAAAACTTTAGATGATATGAGAGTAATGGAAATTGGGTGGTAATCAGTGGGACTTGAGCTACCACAAACACATTTACATAGTGGGTTAACTTTACCAATTCTCAAACAAGTGCTAAATGCTCCTGTTCTTGCTAACTTGCGCAAAATAATAGATAACCTCCGAGCTAAGAATTCTGCAGTCTATAAAAAAAAACAAAGGAAAAATACTATTTGGGCCTACACCTCCATAAGCACCAAGGTCCATCAAGACAGCTTTAATTTCACGATATCGAAAAGCTAAACTAGTTAGTTTAGCCTCAGTAAAACAGGAATGAGGAAGTTCGAGTTTCTATTACTCTGCTTACTGTCAAACACACCAGCCAAAAGGGTTGTCTTTACGTATGGACAGTGAGTGACAGAGCCATCTGGTTTAAGTAAAGGAGGAACTGTTGTATCTACACCAAAGAGTACAGATTTAAGGGTGGTCCACCACTTATGCTCCTGGGTTGTACCAGGAAGGGTTTCTTTTATGGTTAAATTGTATTCCTTTTCAGGTGAAGCATAAACTCTCTGAGTAAAAACTCTAAGCTGAGTATAGTTATTCCAGGTCAAATCTGATCTGTTACCCTTCCTAAGATGATAGGCCTCCTGCTTTTCCACATACGGCTACAATCATCATTGAACTATGGTTTGTCCTTCACTATGTACCTTAGCACACAAGAAGGGATACTCCTATCAATTATATTGACTAGATTCTCATTCAAAGGGACAACCGGATCAACACTACTATACAATTGTGACCAATTCAAGCCCAAAAGATCATGCAAAATCCCATTCCAGTCTACTTGAGATTTCATATAAATCCCTTACGAGTATGATACATCAGGGAAAGGCTGCTCAGTCTTCACTACTAATGAAATCAAGGCATGATCAGATGTCCCAATTGGAGAACCAACCTTACTTTTTATAACGCCAGGGGATTCAGTGTATACGAGGTCCACACAGTTACCAGACCTCACCTGTAAGTAGCTTCACTTATTGATATTCATCACTTCTCTCGAAACCATCAATACGAGCCATCTTTACTTACGGTCTCGGAATTATTGATATTCATCGTGTACTTTTCTAGAAACTATTGATAAGCCTACAATCAATCTGCAATAATAATCTCGAAATTATTGAAAATCCTCACTTACTTTTCTCGAAACTATTGCTACAATGAATCTTCTCTTGCATTTTCAAAACTATTGATACTTAATAATAGTCCAACATCAGTAATTCCAGTTTCTATGAAGACTGATTATTATTATTATTATTATTATTATTATTATTATTATTATTATTATTATTATTATTATTATATCACGGTGCTATAAGCCCAAGGGTTCCAACAGGGAAAACTAGACCAACGAGGTAAGGAAATAAATAAATTACAAGAGAAGAAATGAACAATTAAAATGAAATGTTTACATCATTAAAATAGATATTCCATATATAAACTATAGAGAGACTTATGTCAGCATGTTCAACATGGAAAAAGAAAAATCGCTGTAAGTTTGAACTTTTGATGAAGATATATTCGAGCTGTAGGAAAATAAAGGGGATATGTAGCCTACTAACCTAAGATACCAATACCTAACCTCACTTGTATCTTCCTGTTCTTACTTACCTTGGTGGGGGGGGGGGGAGTTGCAAAGGCTTTTCACCTTTACAACCCAGCTCCTAACTTTGCACATGCAATTGGGTTCCGTTATCAAGGGGAGATTGAATAAGTAAACTATTTTTTCTTACAACAAAGAAGCCTACCCAGGAAAATCTGCATACACTTCACTTCACTTCACTTCACTTCACTTCCACTCCCAGGTAGGCTTTCAGCCTGTCAGTGGAATCAGTTGTCTTCTCCACTCAATTCTGTTTTCAAAAATTCCCTCTCTTCTCAGCTGTTCAATTGTTGGCATGTTGTTCTTTGTCAGAATCTCTTCACAAAATCTGCATAGTCGATTTAAAAAAAAAAAAAAAAAAAAAAAAAAAAAAAAAAAAAAAAAATTCCCTCCCCATCTCAGCTGTTCAATTTGTTGGCATGTTGTTCTTTGTCAGAATCTCTTCACAAAATCTGCATAGTCGATTTCAAAAAAAAAAAAAAAAAAAAAAAAAAAAAAAAAAAAATTCCCTCCCCATCTAAGCTGTTCAATTTGTTGGTATGTTGTTCTTTGTCAGAATCTCTTCACAAAATCTGCATAGTCGATTTCATTAGAAAAAAACAAAAAAAAAAAAAACATTGTTTACTGTAACTGGAAATGCCCAAAAGAGTCAAATAGAAATGAGGCAAAATTTGCATAACATGACTGTAAAATTTTATTCATATATTGAATTCATTCTCAATCAGGAAGAGTGCAATGAAGAAATGTAGAATCTCGGTATCAAATTCTGCTAATAATTGCCATGTCAATCGAAATGACAAAAAAAAAAAAAAATTCTAATCTTGATTCTTGGAAGGTGATTTCTTTTTTTCTCTTTGATATTCTAGAGTGGGCGGCGATGGGTGGGCCCAATGGAGGGGGCGCCGAGAAGAATCGTCCCGGAAGGCCTCCGGGGTTGGGTGGTGAAGGAGCCCGGAACTTGAAGCAAAGTCAGGAAGTGAAAACACTACATTGATTTTTTTCAGCTTATAGAAAATAACCGAAAGGATAGCTTAATTATTCAATAGTTTGACTGTATGTCTGAAAAATGTTTGAATCTATGAAATTAATGTGGCAATATTATGATAGCGTGAAACTTGTGACTCTAAATACAGTATATATCGTCATCTTCATAAACTAACTGTCTAAGTCATTTTCTCCACTTGTTGGGAAATAAAAGAAAAACTAATTTCCTAATTCTTTATATCATTGTGTTGAGCTTCAATTAACAAATTCTAATTCACAAATTCTTCTGTTAAGAATTTGTGAATTGAAGCTCAAGACAATGATATAAAAAATTAGGAAATGAGAAGGTTTCTTTTTTTTTTTTATTTCCCAACAAGTGGAGAAAATGACTTAGGCAGTTAGTTTATGAGAGTGACGATATTTACTTTGGAAAACACAGTTATTACTCTTTTATAACGAACGTTTGTCGTAAGCTTCATTTTTTTTCCCTTACTGACATTCTAGACTGGGAAGTGGGAATGGGTGGCCCCAATGGAGGAGCTAGGAGAAAGAGGCGTTCAGGAAAGGCTCCGGGAATGGGCGGACAAGCCGCTCGTAACCTGAGGCAAAGTGAGGAGGAGGGGGAGGTCCCCCGGACGGTGGAGGAATACCAAGTGGCGAGGAACCTGGAAGAAAGTCAAGTGGTAGACGCGGTAGCTTCGAGAGACAGGAGGAAAGTGACGGAACGCGTTTGGCAACACATGGCCAGTGTACAATGTTTGGATCATGAACACACCGAGCCCGTTATAGTACCGCAGACAGTTGCGACATGGGAACCAAATACAGGTAACGCAAGCAATTTTTTCCATTCTTAATTTTAATAGGGAAGTCATGTGCAAGCACATTACAAGCCTCTGATGGACATATATCGAATACTCTTAATTAAGCCTCTAATAAACTGATTATTATTCTATGAGTTACATTAATGCATTGAGCCCGTGTATGACCATGACACCCGGGTAAACTGCTTGATTTAGATTTTGAGAGAGAGAGAGAGAGAGAGAGAGAGAGAGAGAGAGAGAGAGAGAGAGAGAGAGAGAGAGAGAGATGAGGAGGATCTTGGCGAAATTTAAAAGTTAATGTTGAAGAGAGAGAGAGAGAGAGAGAGAGAGAGAGAGAGAGAGAGAGAGAGAGAGAGAGAGAGAGAGAGATGAGGAGGATCTTGGCGAAATTTAAAAGTTAATGTTGAAGAGAGAGAGAGAGAGAGAGAGAGAGAGAGAGAGAGAGAGAGAGAGAGAGAGATGAGGAGGATCTTGGCGAAATTTAAAAGTTAATGTTGAAGAGAGAGAGAGAGAGAGAGAGAGAGAGAGAGAGAGAGAGAGAGAGAGGAGAGAGAGAGAGAGAGAGAGAGAGATGAGGAGGATCTTGGCGAAATTTAAAAGTTAATGTTGAAGAGAGAGAGAGAGAGAGAGAGAGAGAGAGAGAGAGAGAGAGAGAGAGAGAGATGAGGAGGATCTTGGAGAAATTTAAAAGTTAATGTTGAAGAGAGAGAGAGAGAGAGAGAGAGAGAGAGAGAGATGAGGAGGATCTTGGCGAAATTTAAAAGTTAATGTTGAAGAGAGAGAGAGAGAGAGAGAGAGAGAGAGAGAGAGAGAGAGATTTAATAAAAAAATAGAGGAGAAAGTACAATCGAGGAAAGACCAGAGCATTTTTTTGTCTGGTTAATCATGACTTTCGCTTCATCCCTCCAGCAGAAACCTATGAAATGGCCTAGTTTCCCAGACTTGGACAATTTCAATATATTTCTATATTTGATGATTTTTATGAGAAGGAAATGATCTCGCCTTTGCAAGCTTAGCCAATAAACACAACACAGGAGTCTTGTCCTTTCTTACTTTACAATATTGATTACATCTTAATAAAAAAGAAATATCCTGACACTAATAGCCCACAATAACATAAATGTCATTCTTTAACCTCGAGAAAAACCTATTCAGCGTGAAAAATAGCAAATGTTTGGTTCAATAATCAAATTGGGGCCAACATGAAGATTGATAAATAAGACTTTAAGAAATGCTACTAATTGGGCACCGAAATTTTAAATCCTACACCTTGCCTACACCCGACAGTTTCTTTTAGTCCGCCGGAGCCTTGAAACCACGCAGGTCTTGGCCTATTGTGCCGACAAGAAGAAGAAGGAAAAAAACAAAGGACTTTGTCTCCTGGACGCGATTTCATTGCGTCAATTGATTGATTGATTGAAAGTTTTCTGGCATCCTGACATCTAAGGTCATTGACGCCGATAGCATTTATCATATATGAAAAATAGAAGAGAATTCAATTAAAACCATAAAAGTTAAGATGTCATTATAATAGTTAAATAGTTTTCAGAAGACCTGCTTCTGAAATAAATCTAAAAATCCCGCTCGCTTGCGTCAAATGTTTTTCAGGATTAATAATGTGAACTTCAGTTTCTGCTCAGCAAACAATCTTGTCATTTGAGGTACTCTTCTTCTGCATAAGGATCTCCACAAATATACATGGACTTCACCATGTGGTAATTACAAAAATCAAATAGATCGCATTGCCATTAATAAAGAGAGAAGGAGGACTCTGAGTAATGTAAGAAGCTATGGAGGTGCAGATATTGGTAGTGATCACCAGCTCCTCATTGCCACACTGAAATTAAAACTGGAAGTACCCAGCAGAAAGGTAGATAGAACTCCTCGGTTTTATACAACTAAGCTTTTAGAAGAAGAGTACAGAGAAACATTTGCAATTGAATGTAGGGATCGATTTGCAGTCTTGGAGACTTTAAGAGAGCAGACAATTAATGAAGAATGATGTGATATTAAGAACATATATCAGTCAGTTAGTGGTGGAGTTTTGGGCCATGCAGTTACAAGGAGAAAGCCATGGATATCAAATGATAATGGGATACTATAGAAAGGAGACAATTGCAGAAATTGATTGTTGAAAGTTTTCGAGGAAGTAATGAAAATTACAAGGTAGAGCATGTTAAGTATTCCAGTATTGATAGTGAGGTCAAAAGAAAAGCCAGGAATGACTGGAGAGAATCTTTAGACAGTAAAGCAGATGAGGCTGATAAAGCTAATTAAATCTGAAATGTGGCAAAGAAGAAGAAGCATATACTGTACTTATCAAACAGAGATAGATCTGTTATAACAACAGAAGATGAAGAAAGACAACTTTGGATGGAACACTTTAGTGCGGCTATGGATAGGAGATACGAAGGGAATAATTATTTTTGATATACTTGAAGCCAATGAAGATCTTGATGTGCCCATGAATGAATTCAGTGTGTTAGAGGTCGAAGCTATTGTACCAACCGTGTGTCACACGATCGTACATAGTAATGACATTCCTTTTTTTGTACATAATATCCTTTGTATCTTCGCTCTCCCCTCGCACTGACAGGGACCTGGATAAACATGTCTGTTTTTCTCACCGTTAACTGTTAACAGAAACGGTTGTCGGTTGAACATGAAATTGCCTGTTATGTTTTTATGTCTTTCTTGCCTGGAGTTGATGTATATATAAGCTGATGTTCTGTAGTAAAGTTACTCAGTTGCTTTCTTCCTGCCTTCTTAGTCACAGCCTCTCTCGGCCCGTTACACTATCCTAAAAAAACTAAAGAGATGGAAAGCCCATTGATACGATGGTATAACTGCCGAGATGATACTGGCCGAAAATGAAGTAACTCACAGAATACTTACAAGATTATTTTGTAGAATGTGGCACGAAGAGGCAAAACCTGATGAATGGGAGTTAGGTGTTGGTGAAAATGGGAAAAAAGGAGACCTGACAGATTGCAATAATTACAGAGGCATAACACTTAGTCAGTTATGAAAATATAGCTCTGAGGGAGCAGAATAAATATATACAGTTAGCCACAGTGTGGCGAAAGGAGAATCTAAATAAGATAGAGAATTCGGTGAAATTGCTGGACGACGGAGGGAGTGATGTCCTTACAATGAGGATATCGATCTTCTTGGGCCTGAAGATTGTTTCTGCCCTAAAGAGCTAGGCCTCCGGGTTGTGTTGTGAAAAGAGACAGGGGGATGGATGCAACACTGCTGAGTTCATCGGTAGAGTTGGCAATGTCAGGCATTTTCGGTCACTTAGGGATCACCAATTTGCTGGTTAGGGTTTGATCAGATAGGCTGAATAGTACAAACTCGTTTATTGACCCAGAAATTTAACACAAAGCTGCTTCTCGCTAAGAGAGGTAGCTGGAAATATTTACATTTAAAAAAGTACACAATTATAATCCAGGTGTGTTTCTTGAAATCTGGTAAATGCTTTGAATATCTCTGACTTATAGAAACAAAAATATGATATACATCTGAACTGAAAACTTACAATATTTGTTATCAGATATTGATTTCTGTTTTAAAGATGAACGATACATATTCCTGAAATAAACAAAAATATCTTTGATGTCTTGTGTTTGTTGTAAGGCCAATTTCAAGCCGTTCACGGGAGGTGTAGTTTTTTAATAATAATAATAATAATAATAATAATAATAATAATAATAATAATAATAATAATAATAATAATAATAATAATAATAATAATAATAATAATAATGTTTATTGGACAAAAAATATTTACATACAAAGATTTACAAAAAGAAAAAAAAAGACTCAGTCCAAGCCCAGTCTGTACACTAATGGGCCTCTATGATACGCTGCTTTAGCTGTTGATTACGGCTATTTTTTACATTTTGATTGTTTGTATTACATCCAACAGAATATGTGCCAGCCAAGGAGGCCTACCTGACGACCGGTGGTGACTACGGGAGGTTCCCAAGAGGATCAGAGTTCCTGGGTAGACCCTGTGTCAGTCACTCCCTGAACACCCAGTTCACCCACCATCTGGCAGCGTCAGGCATGTATAGGAATCACTCATTAAACTCATAACGAGCATCTTAAGGAGTCTCAAAAACGTACATTTTTTTTATAAGTTAGGAATTCATGACTTCTAGTTTCTTTTCATATGAATGATCTCAAAAACGTAATTTTTTTTATAAGTTAGGAATACATGACTTCTAGTTTCTTTTCATATGAATGATCTCAAAAACGTAAATTTTTTTTTATAAGTTAGGAATACATGACTTCTAGTTTCTTTTCATATGAATGATCTCAAAAACGTAATTTTTTTTTTATAAGTTAGGAA
>NC_090725.1:72150640-72175640 GCF_036898095.1 Palaemon carinicauda
CATTTAGAAACGAGTAAATTATTCGTATTATGACATGATTACCTACAATGGTATTGTCTTCCAAGTAGGGGACGAATAATCTTTCAATTGAAAAATAAATCCCTTATCACATGTCGAATTAACCCTTTCACCCCCAAAGGACGTACCGGTACGTTCTTGCAAAACACTGTTAATTACATGTTTTTACATATTTTTGATAATTTTACGAGAAACTTCAGGCATTTTCCAAGAGAATGAGACCAACCTGACCTCTCTAGAACAAAAATTAAGCCTGGTTAGAGCAATTTAAAAAAAATATATAGCAAAATGTGCTCGAAATTTAACCTTATGGTGAGGGTAAACGATTAATATAATCATCTCTTTAGATACAAAGCACCTTCATCAGGACGCATAATATTCCAGCAGTGATAAAGACTATGCTTTCTAATAGCAGTTAAAAAGGAAAACTGGAGTCTCAAGTGGCAAAGCAGTGTTAGCTATGGACAGCAAATCATTGGGTATGAGAACCTCATCGTCACCCTCATAAACTAACTGCCTAAGTCATTTTCTCCACTTGTTTGGAAATAAAAACAACCTTCTCATTACCTAATTCTTTATATCATTGTGTTGAGCTTTAATTCACAAATTCTAATTCACAAATTCTTCTGTTAAGAATTTGTGAATTGAAGCTCGAGACAATGATATAAAGAATTAGGAAATGAGAAGGTTTGTTTTATTTCCCAACAAGTGGAGACAATGACTTAGGCAGTTAGTTTATGAGGGTGACGTCATGTAAGATAGGCCAATTGATACTGTAGTCTTAGCAGTTTTAAAATTCAGCTTCAGACTAAACCAACTCACTGATTCACGATCTTTGTCACATTTAGAAGACATGCCATTTTCAATTAAGGATAAACATAAACATTAACATACTTTCAAGGCAAACTATCATGTCTCAAAAAAAAAAAAAAAAAGAATCCCCCTTTTCTTGTGAAACGGGGGACATGATCTTTGTCACATTTAGAAGACATGTCATTTTCAATTAAGGATAAATATAAACATTAACATACTTTCAAGGTAAACTATCATGTCTCAAAAAAAAAAAAAAAAAAAAAAAAGGATCCCCTCTTTCTTATGAAACGGTGGACATGACGGAAAAAGACCTACTAAAATATCTTCCGCCATGAATGGTATTTGAGTATACATGTGAGAAAATAATAGGTAGAACTAGAATCCATTTGCACAAGACTGAAATCATATTCATTGCAGTGGTTGTCTTGGATGTAACTAGCGTTATATAAAAGGGCACACGGTGTACAAAATTGTTCCATATTATCTCATTGGCACCCATAAAACAAACATTTACACTGAAAACTCCCAAATAACACTGGAAGAATGGAAACGGGTCTATGACTGTTGTCATTAACGATTATAGTACTCATTTGAGCAAGCGCAGTATTACACAATTCTTGGACATTAATTTTTTCAACATAGAAAAATAAAAAAAGGCGACTATTGAGTTTGGTAAAAAGCGTGAAAAAACAATATGATATCTAAAATGTTTTTACGTCCTTCGAGCATAAAGAAAATTTGACTAGAACGGATTTAGGTTGTAAGCAACATGATGTGACGGGTCGAGAGAAGGTTGTGAACTCAAAGGCAGTATGAAAGCAACTGAGTTAATTTATTATAGAACACTCTCCTTTATATACAAAACCTCAGGGCAACAGGAAATTACATGTTCGAGAAACAGACAATGTTACATAGGAGAAACGCAGACATGTTTATTCTGGTTCTTTTTAGTGCGAGGGAAGAGCGAAGATACAAGCATAATATATACAAAATGAATTATGACCGATCGTGTGACACACGGTTGGTACAATGAAGAGAGATACAATTAAGTACTCATTTTCGTCTAAGAGGACACACTGAGTATTTCTGATTTGGTCTCAGTCTTGGTTAACTGTTCCTCATCATTTTATGAATGAAGGCTGTAAATGAGCAGTAGGAATACCCAATGACAACATAAAGTCGGTTTATTTCGCGTAAATTTGCTTCATAAGTAGTTACAGTTTATTTCCTCAAACCAGTGAGCTCAGTTTGCTGTACAAAAATATAGGTGATTCAAGTAAACTCCTATACGTTGAGCCTAAACTGTTGATCATGGTTTTCCCATTTATAAATTCATTTCCTCAGCCTCCTTAAAACCAGTTTCCTTTCCCATTGTCTTTTCCTCAGCCTCCTTGAAACCAGTTTCCTTTCCCATTGTCTTTTCCTCAGCCTCTTAAACCAGTTTTCTTTCCCATTGTCTTTTCCTCAGCCTCCTTAAAACCAGTTTCCTTTCCCATTGTCTTTTCCTCAGCCTCCTTAAAACCAGTTTCCTTTCCCATTGTCTTTTCCTCAGCCTCCGTAAACCAGTTTTCTTTCCCATTGTCTTTTCCTCAGCCTCTTTAAACCAGTTTCCTTTCCCATAGTCTTTTCCTCAGCCTCCTTAAAACCAGTTTCCTTTCCCATTGTCTTTTCCTCAGCCTCCTTGAAACCAGTTTCCTTTCCCATTGTCTTTTCCTCAACCTCCTTAGATCAGTTTTCTTTCCCATTGTCTTTTCCTCAGCCTCCTTAAAACCAGTTTTCTTTCCCATTGTCTTTTCCTCAGCCTCTTTAAACCAGTTTCCTTTCCCATAGTCTTTTCCTCAGCCTCCTTAAAACCAGTTTCCTTTCCCATTGTCTTTTCCTCAGCCTCCTTGAAACCAGTTTCCTTTCCCATTGTCTTTTCCTCAACCTCCTTAGATCAGTTTTCTTTCCCATTGTCTTTTCCTCAGCCTCCTTGAAACCAGTTTCCTTTCCCATTGTCTTTTCCTCAGCCTCCTTAAACCAGTTTTCTTTCCCATTGTCTTTTCCTCAGCCTCCTTAAAACCAGTTTCCTTTCCCATACTCATTAGTAAGGATTTCGAGTCTTCTTTGTTATGCAACAAACGTAAACTGAGTCCGATACAATCTGGCAGCAGGATGAAAACTAGGAAATATCTAAAGCAGTACGATAATGTTTTCCTATTTTCAAAGATACTGATTTCCAGAGATATCTATTATGCAGATACAATATTTTACAAAAGCAAATAACATAACATGACTAAAATTGAATGGCTGAAATATGTTACCCTCATTTCTAGTACATAATAGTCTTTTTATAAACACAGGCGGTTTAAATAGGAAAATCTGTGGCTCTTTCAATATATCTAAATCAAAATTACCATCAAATGCTGGTTGGATAAATGTATCATTTAACCTGTAACTAATAAGCGCCTTCATGGAAGAGATTTGCCTTATTCATAAACTCATCTGTAAGAGCATGATTTCTTCATCCATTAATCAGTTTGGAGGGGCTATTTTAAATGCCAAAATAACACAAATCACAATCTATGACAAGAAATTATTCCTAAAATCTACAACTGTTGCTCAAACATCATCCAGGAGAGTTTCTATGGATTCTTAAATACATTGGACTTTTCTAAAAAAAAAAATTTGGCACGTCTTGAATGTAAGGTAAAGCATTCAGAAGAGCTTCTTAGCAACTCATAAAATTGTCCATCTATTAAAGATGAAAATACGGATGTCAAAAGAATGCTCTTGCTTATCGATACCCATTTCAAACACCTTTATCTTCCAGAAAGACAATACAGAATAGAACAATTTACTTAATCGCAAAGAGGAATGTAAAGTCACATTATCTTGAAACAGCGTGAGGGCTTTTGAGAACTAATAACCACTTACAGTAATACAGTAGGGTCCCGAATTATGCGTGTTCGAATTATACGATTCCCCTTTTCTGCGATCGCTATTTTTCAAAAATAAATTTACTTAATTGCAAAGAGGAATATAAAGTCACATTATCTTGAAACAGCGTGAGGGCTTTTGAGAACTAATAACTACTTACAGTAATACTTTGGAGTTTTGAAACGTTTCTCAATGATGGATAATGTCAAAGGAAATCAGGTCATAGACAGATTTCTGTAAGACCTTTAGAGAGTTAAATCAGATATGTTAATCATAAAGAGCTATTGTTAAAGAAGAGATTATAAGAAGCGACTGCAACATGAGCATAACAATCAACAGTTCAAAGTTCATATGAGCAGACTTGAATGCACCTTGGGAATATTTACGACTACCTCACTCACCACGAAATATACAAGGAATATAAAAAGCATTCTAATCTATTCATCTGGGTTCTTTAAGCATATGAAACCTCTTACACAACCTGACTATAAAAGGCCAAAATATATTGACAATAATTAACTTATTCTTGCATTGGTAAATATATTTTCCAGCAGAAATGGGGGAAATACCCAATTTTAGAGGAATCCAAGGGTATTTAGGATTGGGTCTAGGAGAGTCCTTAAAAAAAGTAGAATCTGTGAATTATAGCATTTTTCGTATCAACTGCATATTTTCTAGAAATTACTCTGTAAATGTGCATTTAAATAGCCTTTTTAGAATAATGATATAGAGCAAGATAAGAAAAATATAAAAGGCCAAAATATATTGACAATAATTAATTTATTCTTGCATTGGTAAATATATTTTCCATTAGAAATGGGGAAGATGGTAGACTCAAAACACTTAGGTTGCATGATCTAGAAAAGGCTGTGCTCCAAGTATCTCAAGTGAAAATACAATTTCTCATTGCTTGAATAATTCTAGAATAGCATCAGGTTCAGGTTCAGGTTCTGGGGTGAGGCATAGCCTTTACAACGGCGCATCCCTTCGATATTATAAGCTTTTGAACTAGCAATTAACACACAGCCTTTACTTCAGCTTACTGTAGATAATAGTCTAATTCAAAGTTTTACTTAGCACTAGGCTCATTTTACATTAAACGCTAGTGATGTAAATTTTGTTGAATTTTTAACTACTGTAGCAATTACACACAACCTTTACTTCTGCTTACTGTAGATAATAGTCTAATTCAAAGTTTTACTTAGCACTAGGCTCATTTTACATTAAAACGCTAGTGATGTAAATTTTGTTGAATTTTGAACTAGCAATTACACACAACCTTTACTTCAGCTTACTGTAGATAATAGTCTAATTCAAAGTGTTACTTAGCACTGGGCTCATCTTACATTAAACGCTAGTGATGTAAATTTTGTTGAATTTTGAACTAGCAATTACACACAGCCTTTTACTTCAGCTTACTGTAGATAATAGTCTAATTTCAAAGTTTTACCTAGCACTAGGCTCATCTTACATTAAACGCTAGTGATGTAAATTTTGTTAAATTTTGATTCATATTGCTTTCCATAGCTGATCATTTACAAAGTGCATCGATTTATCCTTCAACCACTTTAGATATGAGAACTACTCGTGCACTTACACATACCATATATTTCTGTTGCGCAGAAGGTTTTTATATATGACAAATGTTTACTTTGATTGTTTTGTAAAGTTTTGATTATAAAATATTGTTCATCTTCGTTTGTTTTATTTCTTTATCATGTTATTAAACCAATTTCAATGAGTGAAAATCTTTTATTCATTCTTTTGTCGTGATAAATAATACAGGGTGAAACCATCAACAACAATGAAAATTTAAGATTTGAAGCCATAATTCATAAATCAGCTGTGAGGTGCGATGCTAAAATGATTGACGGTTTGGTGAATACATGATTTCCACTTCCAGTGATTGACCCATGTTATTGTGCAGCTCGTACAAGGAAAATTAATATTTCTAAAAATACAATATCATCATCGAACTCAGTTATTCTGTTGCAGGACTATCGTATTCCTTTTCCCAAATAAAATTACAAATTTCCTTGCTGCTCCAGGATATATATTCTGAATTCATCTTACTTGTCTTTCAGACTTAATCCATATATTTAATAACAAATGCCATCATTACATGTAAGTTTGCACAAGGGAATACATATAAGAAATAAGAATGTTTATCTGCCAAGTCTGAAAGTTAGAATTTTTCTTCAGTCGTGTATCATCTACTGTCAATACTGAAGTGTTAATCCCATACACGAGGATAACACCAATTATTATGATTTTTATAACCTACAATTTGGATATTCTTGAATGAAAGTTCAATGCACGATTTACAATGATAGAATTCCCAAATAGAATTGATATGATGAAGAACCTAAGTTAGGGGCTTCACGTTCGATTATGAAATTAACATCTGTCATAATTCTCGATGAGCTGTAGTTATGACGTAGGGAGTGATGATGTGGTGTCTAAAACACACACAAAATATTTCAAGGAAAGTACCCAATGCCACCTGGATCTTAAAAAAAGGACTCAATTTCCTCTCAAAAGCGCTTACATGTGTCTGATGATGTATATAACTTTCTCAACATCCCCAGAAGCCAACTAAACCGTTCTATAGGGTTTGCAAGTCTAATCCCAACCATGTTTACCATATACTTATAATGCTCAACGTCGACGAATTCATTCTTTATTCAGTTATAGCCAGACACATATGGCAGTGAATTCTGATTCATTTTTCTCTGACGTCACGTCACCCAAAAGAGAAGGTAAGATTTATTGGCGTCAATCAACATACTAGTGATAAAAAAAACTATGCCTAAATTCCTACATAATTTTAGATAAGATATTCTATCCTGTTCAACCATAATGATGGCATAACTAGGTTTGGCATCAATATGCCTAAACTATCAATCCTCAAGGGATGGGTCTCGTGAAAGTGAAATAAAGATATGGAAGACTAAAAAAACGAAAGAAGGAACGGCGATAAACAGCAAAATACTGGGTTATAAAACAGAGGATGTAAGTATGAACGAAAGAACCATGTTGATGTACATGGGGATAGAATATAGGAAAAGGCAAAGAGAAGATAGTAATAGGATATATATTAGATATAAGGTACCACGATGAAATGCAACACTGAGTATAAAAAATACTAGAGCATAGTTCGGCAGTCTAAAAAAATAATAATAGCAAAAAAGAAAAAATTAAATTATGAGATAAAGAATTGCATACAGAAAACTGAGATGGAAAAAAAATAAAAGAAAACAGGGAATGAAAAGAAGGGAATAATTGTGAAAATTACTAGAGCATAGTTCGGCAGTCTAAATAAATAATAATAGCAATAAAGAAAAAAAAAATGAGATAAAGAATTGCATACAGAAAACTGAGATGGAAAAAAAATAAAAGAAAACAGGGAATGAAAAGAAGGGAATAATTGTGAAAATTACTAGAGCATAGTTCGACAGTCTAAAAAAATAATAATAGCAAAAAAGAAAGAAAAAATGAGATAAAGAATTGCATACAGAAAACTGAGATGGAAAAAAAATAAAAGAAAACAGGGAATGAAAAGAAGGGAATAATTGTGAAAATTACTAGAGCATAGTTCGGCAGTCTAAATAAATAATAATAGCAATAAAGAAAAAAAAAATGAGATAAAGAATTGCATACAGAAAACTGAGATGGAAAAAAAATAAAAGAAAACAGGGAATGAAAAGAAGGGAATAATTGTGAAAATTACTAGAGCATAGTTCGACAGTCTAAAAAAATAATAATAGCAAAAAAGAAAAAAAAATTGATAAAGAATTGCATACAGAAAACTGGGATGGAAAAAAATAAAAGAAAACAGGGAATGAAAAGAAGGGAATAATTGTGAAAATTACTAGAGCATAGTTTGGCAGTCTAAAAAAATAATAATAGCAAAAAAGAAAAAAAATTGAGATAAAGAATTGCATACAGAAAACTGAGATGGAAAAAAAAAAACAGGGAATGAAAAGAAGGGAATAATTGTGAAAATTACTAGAGCATAGTTCGGCAGTCTAAAAAAATAATAATAGCAAAAAATAAAAAATAAAATTATGAGATAAAGAATTGCATACAGAAAACTGAGATGGAAAAAAAATAAAAGAAAACAGGGAATGAAAAGAAGGGAATAATTGTGAAAATTATAATATTGAGAAATTAATTGAAAAAAGAGCCTGACACGGGAAGTACAGCAATATAGGAAAACTCAATCCTCATGATAAAAAAAAAAAAAAAAAAAAAAAAAAAAAAAAAAAAAAAAAAAAAAAAAAAAAAAAAAAAAAAAAAAAAATTATGAAATTAAGCACGTTGATGGAGAGAAAACAAAATAAGTCTCCATTCAACAACAACAGCTTTATCAAACAACCTCCTGTTCTCCCCTTCCTCTCCCACGGTCGCCAAATAGGCCGGGCAACCGAACATACGAACGTACGGTGCTTCCTTCCCTTGGAAAAACCCACAGCAACACGACGAGGAGGAGCTTAAGGGTGATGTAGAAGGAAATGTTGGCCGAGAAAGGTTGTTGCTCGGATCACTGCCTTACTCGTTGAGAAAAGGGATTATAATATAATGGACTTTCATAATAATAATAATAATAATGATAATAACTAGCGGAACCCGTGTAAACACGAAATTATATTTTCAATACTAATGATCTTGTTCCTAACCTATACATGCCTGAATAAAATGTGATAAGATTTGACTTGTATATTCATTTCTAAAAAATGAGCAATCCATGAAACAATTTACAAAACTTCTTTATAAACAATATTTCTATTGAAGGTAGTTCCTTTTCTCTGGCCATGAGTAGAATTATTCTGGGGACAAATTTTCACTCTTACACTGTTCATAGACCTTACTCTTGAGATGATTACATAAATTGTCCATGAGTAAAGCAAGGTTGTGGTAGATAGATCCCAACCTTATCGAAAGTCTGTCCTTGAGCTTTATTAATGGTCATTGAATATGATGGGCGGACGGGAAATTGAGTAATGTCTAGGAAGATTTGAAGCAAAGGGTGATCAGAATTATGAGAAATCTGTTACAATAAGAACGGATTAGTCGTTAAACGAAAAAGCCTAAGATTGATTTTATAATCTAGGTTATGGAAATTGATAGAACTCAATTTTTTGTCTAATATTTGAAAAAAGAGTCAGGTGCTAAAGACAAAATTGGGAAAACTATATAAGATGTGGTTTGGTTAAGTAATCAAAGTCTAATGTGAATTTGTAAGAGTATACCATAAAATTATTTCCGTTTTCTTTAAAGCGGGGGACACAAAATAAATAACACACACGATATCGTATTAATATATAGATAATATCATTGTTGTTATTATTATTAGCTAAGCTACAACCCTAGTTGGAGATGCAGGATGCTATAAGCCCAGGGCTCCAGTAGGAAAAAATAGCCCAGTGAGGAATAAATAAGGAAACAAATAAGCTACTAGGAAAGTAATAAACAACAACAACAACAACAACAACAATGATAATAATAACAATAATAACAATAATAACAATAATAATAATAATAATAATAATAATAATAAGAAGAAGAAGAAGAAGAAGAAGAAGAAGAAGAAGAAGAAGATCTTATTTCAAAACATGGAAGACATGACACGTTAATAGGCGATCATCACGTATAATAATGTAGATGAAAGATAAACTTATCCTTTCACAAACTTTTGGGTAATTATACGTATCCTATTACTTTTCAAAAGTGCCAAACTGTTTATTCCACCGTTCTTCTATACTTTCTCCTCAAGATGGGAAATTACACATACTCAAAAAAAAAAAAAAAAAAAAACTTGATTTATGCCCAATTAATTATAATTTCTTTTATATATATTTAAAAAAATACACATTTCTTGATTTATGGCCAGTTAATTATAATTTCTTTTATACATATTTACAAAGATATACACATTCCTTGATTTATGCCCAGTTAATTACAATTTCTTTTATACATATTTACAAAGATATACACCTTTCTTAATTTATGCCCAGTTAATTATGATTTTCATACAAGCTACAAACGGCAGCTTCGTCTTATATTCCTTTCTTAAAAGATTTTATATCTCAAATATCAATGACCATTTGGGTATCCACGAACAAAAGGTACACACTTCACAAAACACCTGGCATAACTGGTTCGGGATCAGCCCAACTGCTTCCTCGGGCAAAAAAATAGGATGTCGAGCTAATCGAACCGTAGAATACAGCTTTCGCCAACAAAAAGTAGATTATCAAGAGGGTGAGAAGAGAAAATGTCAAATATTTCCAAGGGAAATACAACTGTGTACTGGCGTTACGGGTAAACCAGTTGCCATTTTAACTAGTTTAAAGGTTTAAAGGTTTAAAGGTCGCTCATGAACGGCAGAGGCAAGGGACAGTGACATTGCCCCAGCAATCAGGACAATGTCCTAGAGACTGAGAGAAATGTCAAATATTTCAAAGGGAAATACAACAGTGTACTGGCGTTACGGGTAAACTGGTTCACATCGTAACTAGTTTAAAGGTTTAAAGGTCGCTCATGAATGGCAGAGGCAAGGGACAGTGACAGTGCCCCAGCAATCAGGACAATGCCCTTGAGACTGAGAGAAAATGTTAAATATTTCAAAGGGAAATACAACAGTGTACTGGCGTTACAGGTAAACTAGTTCACATCGTAACTAGTTTAAAGGTTTAAAGGTTTAAAGGTCACTCATGAATGGCAGAGGCAAGGGACAGTGACATTGCCCCAGCAATCAGGACAATGCCCTAGAGACTGAGAGAAAATGTCAAATGTTTCAAAGGGAAATACAACTGTGTACTGGCGTTACGGGTAAACTAGTTTACATCGTAACTAGTTTAAAGGTTTAAAGGTCGCTCATGAATGGCAGAGGCAAGGGACAGTGACATTGCCCCGGCAATCAGGACAATGCCCTAGAGACTGAGAGAAAATGTTAAATATTTTAAAGGGAAATACAACAGTGTACTGGCGTTACGGGTAAACTAGTTTACATCGTAACTAGTTTAAAGGTTTAAAGGTCGCTCATGAATGGCAGAGGCAAGGGACAGTGACATTGCCACAGCAATCAGGACAATGCCCTAGAGACTGAGAGAAAATGTTAAATATTTCAAAGGGAAATACAACAGTGTACTGACGTTACGGGTAAACTGGTTCACATCGTAACTAGTTTAAAGGTTTAAAGGTCGCTCATGAATGGCAGAGGCAAGGGACAGTGACATTGCCCCAGCAATCAGGACAATGCCCTAGAGACTGAGAGAAAATGTCAAATATTTCAAAGGGAAATACAACAGTGTACTGGCGTTACGGGTAAACTAGTTCACATCGTAACTAGTTTAAAGGTTTAAAGGTCGCTCATGAATGGCAGAGGCAAGGGACAGTGACATTGCCACAGCAATCAGGACAATGCCCTAGAGACTGAGAGAAAATGTTAAATATTTCAAAGGGAAATACAACAGTGTACTGGCGTTACGGGTAAACTAGTTCACATCGTAACTAGTTTAAAGGTTTAAAGGTCGCTCATGAATGGCAGAGGCAAGGGACAGTGATGCCCCAGCAATCAGGACAATGCCCTAGAGACTGAGAGAAAATCTCAAATATTTTAAAGGGAAATACAAGAGTACTGGCGTTACGGGTAAACTAGTTCACATCGTAACTAGTTTAAAGGTTTAAAGGTCGCTCATGAATGGCAAAGGCAAGGGACAGTGACATTGCCCCAGCAATCAGGACAATGCCCTAGAGACTGAGAGAAAATGTCAAATATTTCAAAGGGAAATACAACAGTGTACTGGCGTTACGGGTAAACTAGTTCACATCGTAACTAGTTTAAAGGTTTAAAGGTCGCTCATGAATGGCAGAGGCAAGGGACAGTGACATTGCCCCAGCAATCAGGACAATGCCCTAGAGACTGACCATATATTATATGATCAGCGCCCGAGCCTCCTCCCCACCCAAGCTAGGACTAGGACTAGGGAGGGCCAGGCAGATAGACCTATAGGCTCCCCCAAACCCCCCAACCTTAGCTCACAAGGATGGTAAGGTTGCAGACACTAATGGCACTAGCGAGTCTGTGCGAGACTCGAACTCCTGACCGGCAAACACTAGGCAGAGACGTTACCAATCAGGCCACAGCATACACATTCGGTACGACGAGAAATATTCAGTATGAAGTATGTTTCCATTAATGTGATAACCAACAGGAACAAGTTAGTACGTGGATAATATCAGAACAATTTCATTTGAATTAATCTTTGAGGTTTTCAAACTAATTAGATTTCAAAAGAGCCAGAGTAAAAAAGGGCACGGTGATTTCCTATTTCCCTTTTCATGGCCTAGATAAGGACACAAATTTCCCCAACCTTGGCTTCAGCATACACATTTCACTTATGATAACAGTTGAACTTTTCATCAACAGATATTCTACATTCTTGATTTTCTTACTGAGGCTAATTACAACCACTGATCCTTCTATACTTCTACACAACTCAAGTTTTTCCAAAGTATAAATATCCGTAATAATGGTCTTACCCCAAGAAAAAAAAATTTCTAAAGAAGAAATATAGGCCTAATCTTTAAGATGTCTCCAGCTTTTCGTTTGAATGGCTGCCAACACAGGCTGATTATAGTTACATAATATATGAGTCACCATATAATCATCCAATTGCTATAATTGTGTGAATGATTACTCTTCTGATATAATCTCTGTCAAGCGTATAATTTGGAAATTAAGTGATTACAAAGAGTATACATAATCACCCCTAGTCAATCTAACTTTAGATAGACGCCTTTAGTGCCTAGGTACAACTGGGGAAAACCACACAGTTACACGATAAAGCAAAAGTTAAAATAAAATTCGAAAGTAAGATGAAACGGGAAGCAACAACGTACGTAAAACAGAATGCTTAAAAAACTGCGTATATCTATAAAAAAAAGAAGAAAAATATGCTTCAAAGACCCTTCAGTAATGCCTATGGTGTACTGGAAGCACTAACTATCTACTGCAGTGGTTCCCAACCTGGGGGAAATTTCCCCCTGGGGAGAAATTTGAAGCTTCCAGGGGGGAAATAATTGCACTACCTACTAACTAAAACAAGCGGAAAATGTCCTCATAGTACGTGCGGCAATTTGTTGTTAGCCATTCAATTGTGATATAATCATATCAGTTCTCACTGACATGATATTCAAGGGGAGAATTGGAGTGTCATGCCCATTTCTGAGGCAGGCGAGTGGGCATGAGGGCTGGGCGGGGCATGAAGGGGGAAATCTGGATGGTTGAAATGGGTGCAGGGGGGAAATGACAGAAAAAAAGGTTGGGAACCACTGATCTACTGGCTTCCGACCTCTTGTTCAGCCTTAGAGAAAACCATGATCAGCCACCCAATCATGATATTACCACCATGTAGCAAAATTGCACCTTTATCCAGTGCACTTTGTGTGACTTTCCAGTTTTTATCCTTTAAAACCCTTATACTCCGTGAGGCCACTATCATGGCTTTACCGCTAGAGCCCGTGAGACCATGATTGTGGCTTGCTAATCCTCTGTTCAATTTCCCCGCTCTCACGTCCCCACTAGACAATTTTGGTGGCCTGGATACGTCACAGCAATGCTTCCTTCCCATTGGCTCACTGATTCCACGTCATAATGTAGTAACCAATGACAGCTTTTGTTTTGGTCTTGAATGTGGTTGCTTTCGGCGGCAAGTTTCCTGTTGTGTGACACGAACTTATTGGCTACATCTTTTACGTAATATTTCGTATTTATATGCCAATATTTATTGAAATAATGGTTTCCTCTGATTCTTGAATGTTTTGTGCGTTTTGTAATGAAGGAAAAAATGTTTGGCAAAGCAGTGAACAACGGGATTTCATTCATAAGAGTTTGTTTACAAAGACAACATCTTTGCCAAAACGTTTGTGTTGCTGTTTGTGTTGTCCATGTGAAATTTGTATTGCGAGCGTTTATTGCGACTCAGTATCGGTTTATATATATTACATGCCAAAAGTGTTATGAAGGATAACTACTACAAAAGTAAAACCACGCCAAAATGTTATCATTGTTATCTTTTTCTTTGAGCGTCGTAGACTATTGACAGCTGGATGTGAATACACACACGTGAGTACAGGTCTCCAATGTAAACATTACTTACTGCAAACCTTTTTATTTAGTCTTAGAAGCATATTTTATTCTGTGCTATTTAGTTGAATGATAGTGTTTTAATTCTCTATTATTTTACGGAATATTGTCTCTAATCCCACACTCTTTTAGGGAATATACCTACCCATATTGGTTTCATTGTAGTGTATTACAGGGCAATGTAACAGGAAATCAACTACTTTTTCTTATAGAAAAAATTACGCTCTCTTCGAAAATAACACTCGTTCCCGTCGCAAATGAATAGTTTCAGAAATATATAGACATCTATATCCTCCGATAATGGGGGACCCCCAGTGGGAATTCGGGGTTTTGGGTGGGGAAAACATACTGGGGAATCGATATATAAACGTAAAACAAGCCTTTTCTTTTCTCTACATTACCTTCTTGTGTGTATTATAACCGTAGGAAAATACAAAACAGTATAACTGGATAAACTTTTGAGGAGCCGTTTCAAAGATTATTTCACGAAAAAATACAGTAACCAGTGGTGCCATCGTCTGATGTAGATCAAATGTTAGCATTCCATGCTAACATTAGCACCCATTTGTACGTATGTTCGTGCATACCAGTTCTCGGTCTGCGCAAATATCACTCCCCCTGCGCAGAAGTTTTCCCTCCCTCAATTACTCTTTTTATTATCGTATTATCATCTCATTTTATATTCCCATTCAATATTATTTATCATACATTCCATTTTATCTTCCTATATTGGGTTTATTTCTTTGGTTATTTCCTTTTCTCTCCCCGGTTTCACATAAATACTTACTCTGGACTAGTTTCCCTATCCAGTTCGTTCACGGTAAAATCATCTCATTTTATATTCCCATTCAATATTATTTATCATTCATTCCATTTTATCTTCCTTTTTTTTTTTATTTCTTTTCTTTGGTTATTTCCTTTTCACTCCTCTGTTTCCCATAAATACTTTCTCTGGACTAGTTTCCCTATTTAGTTCATTCATGTTTACCCGCTAGTGTTTTTTGTTTTTCCCTTAACCAATCACCAACCGATGCCTATTCAGATACAGTGAACCCTCGTTTATCGCGGTAGATAGGTTCCAGACCCGGCCGGGATAGGTGAAAATCCGCGAAGTAGTGACACCATATTTACCTATTTATTCAACATGTATATTCAGACTTTTAAAACCTTCCCTTGTACGTAGTACTGTTAACAAACTACCCTTTAATGTACAGAACACTTAATGAATGTACTACAGTACCCTAAACTAAAAAAGGCACAAATATTAAAGGCGATTTTATATCATGCGTTTCCTAAACACGCTAAATGCACGATAAAAAATGGCAACCAATGTTTTGTTTACGTTTATCTCTGATCATAATGAAGAAACAAACTGGAGGTAGAGCTTTGCTTATTACCCAGACATATTTCCCATACTTTTCCCTTAGAACTACATCACATCTTCCTACTTTAGATATATATATATATATATATATATATATATATATATATATATATATATATATATATATATATGTATGCACATATACATACCTACATATATACATACATACATATATACATAAATACATGCATACATATATATATATATATATATATATATACACATATATATATTACTGTATATATATGGGTTATGGAAAAAATCCGCGAAGTGGTGAATCCGCGATGGTCGAACCGCGAAGTAGCGAGGGTTCACTGTATCTCCCTACCCCCCCCTTCCTTTATCTCTTTGAGAGGTGTGTTCATACCCTTTCCTCCAATGCCTTTTGCGTTGTAACCTTTGACCCAGTAAGGCGTTCGTCATTTCAAGTGCGATTTATTTTTTCGTATTTTTCGATGGAGGAAGTTATAGAAACTTGTAACGGCTGCAGTATTCCGTACCTAAAAGCAGTGGCTAAATTCCATGGTGATTTTTATGATTCTTCAGTTAATGTTGATTATTTCCTTAAATCACACAACGTAATTCCTCAACGTTTACAGTGCCCCAAGTGCCGTTTTCTGTTATCTTATAGGAAAGACATTCACGTGTTTTATTGCAATTCTGAATCCATCATACCTAAAACTAAGAAGAAACGTCGTTGTGGTTATACCGTTACTGCCTATAAAGATACATTTTTGGGGAAAAGTCGTCTACCCCCATGGAAGCCACAAGTTACGTCGTTTTCTTCATAAAAGTAAGTCATTCCTCAATAGTCATTATATGTGTTTTGTGACCGGGGTACTTCTAGGCAAGGTTAGGTGGGTTTGTTAGGTTCTGTGCCCTTTTTGTACTTTTTATATATTGTGTAATAGTTATATGGAAAACATTTTTAAAATACGTATGGAAATATTTAGCATTTCTACCGCTAGTAATGACATCGTGTCGTTGGTAACTCTGTGTACCATTCGTCATCGTTGGTAGTACTGTGAATCATTGGTAACGTTGCTAATGTTATCGTTCTCAGTACATTCATAAGAGAAGTGACAACGTTGAACAAGTTCTTATATTTAAATATTTTAACACAACATATACTGTATGTGATAATATTTGGTAAATTTGTATTGTATTACAGGGTGTGATTTTCGCAAAGAAAAGATATGATTTCCTTTAGTAAATATCGCGACTTAACCGGTTTTCACCTTCATTTCATCCGTAATAACATCAACCAATTCGTCAATTTAAAGTTAGTCGGATTGGTTGATCTGTTTGATTCCGGTTGAAATGAAGGTCAAATTCGGTTAAATCACGTTATTTACTATAGGAAATCATTTATTTTCTGTGCGAAAATCACACCCTGTATTACAATACAAATTTACCAATATATTATAGGCTAAGCCGAATAGTTCCACTTGAAAATTTTGGTAACGCTTTTCATACATGGGAAACACATCACTTATGAGGACCTTTTCAGTGTAATAATTGAACAAACAGAGTAATGATAAAACACACACTAATGTATGTGAGTAACTCTGTTGTAATTATGATTTTGTTTGTGTCTTGTACTTGTGTATGTCTTTATGAATGTAACTTACAGCTTTCTCTGCTGGTCTTTGGTTTTGCCTGTTTCAATTTTATGTGTGTACACACACACACACATACACATATATATATATATATATATATATATATATATATATATATATATATATATATATATATATATATATATAGTACTTTTCATAAGGGCACCTTTCCAGATATCACAACTGATTATGATGGATGATGAGAATGATAGGAGTTTTACCCAGTCAGAGACTGAAGATGATGATGATAGCAATTATGATGGCTGTGATAATAGTGAGGAAGATATTTCTACTGATGATGAAAGTGAGAATGATGATATATCAGTTGATGAAAGTGATGATAATCCCGATAGTGATAGAAGTGATGAAGGAGACTGGATGAGGGTATTAGACAATGAAGTTGGACCACCTCCAGTAAGATTCACAGGCCATTGTGGACCAATCCATCCTCCAAAACACGATGCCCAGGTTATAGAATACCTGAAGCTCTTTATTACAGATAGTTTTGTTCTGAAAATTGTTGATGAAACTCTTGGGTTAGAGTTCTCTTGCTTGAGGGTACACTCGGGCACACTTCTATCGTAGTTTCTCTTCCTCTTGTTTTGTTAAAGTTTTTATAGGAAATATTTATTTTAATGTTCTTACTATGCTTAAAATATTTTATTTTTCTTTATTTCCTTTCCTCACTGGGCTATTTTCCCTGTTGGAGCCCCTGGGCTTATACCATCCTGCTTTTCCAACTAGGGTTGTAGCTTAGCATTTAATAATAATAATAATAATAATAATCTGTATGCAAGGCAGTGGATCCAGTCTCATACCGAGTATCTTCAACAAAAGAAAAGGTCTATGGTCAACTTATGGATCAAACAAGGTCAAACATTTGTGAATGAAATGTTTGCTTTCTTAGGAGTTATTTTGAATATGGGGCTTATCAAGAAACCAACCCTGAGGTCTTACTGGGATTGTACAAATCCAAGCCAGGCAACACCGTGGTTCTCTAACCACTTCAACAGAGAGAGGTTTGAAGTTTTATCCAAGTTTCTGCATTTTGCAGACAATTCAAAAATGCCACCACCAGATCACCCAGCATAAAAATTGTATAAAATACAACCAGTTATTGATCACTTCCAGAGAACTTTCAAAAGTCATTATTACCCTGAACGCAAAATATCCATTGATGAAAGTATTATTGGCTTTAGAGGTAAGACCCCTCATTTGCGACGTGTTGCAAATACTAATCAGCTATCATAGTGAAGATGAGTTTATTTCAAATCTAAGAATAGATTCCTGGATTCGACAGGAATATGTACGGTAGACGTAATAAACTTGTATTTGTCTTGATAGTATGGTTGGTTACAGTCTCTGCAAGCATAGTTGCGGCTAGTAGGCATAGGTTCGAATTTATACTCAGCCAGAAGCTGTTATCATAAATGAATTTCTAGTGGATATTCATTCCCAAAGTGTTAGTCATATATATATATATATATATATATATATATATATATATATATATATATATATATATATCTATATATATACATATATATGTATATATATATATAATATATATATATATATATATATATATATATATATATATATATATATGTATATATATAATATATACATATGTATATATATATATTTTTTTTTTTTCTTTTTACTTGCCAAGTTACAACCCTATTTGTGTCCGATCTATCGGAGTCCAGACATGGATGGCTATATATGAAAGGTCTGGGACTCACTGACGGGTGTTAAGTAGCAGGAGCCTGCATGGTGAGGTGGAGGTATGCTGGCTGTTTAGTTCGCCACTCACCTGGCTGAAGCGGGGTCATTTCATTCTTAAAAAATACCTGAAGTATATGCTGTATCTAATTGTAGCACCTGTTTGGCCCACATTTTGAGGTTCTTTACCTATAGCATCAGGGGCTTTCTGACCTCTTATTTTGAGGTGTCTTACTTCTAGTATTTGAGGTTCTTTGACCGCTATTTTGAGGTGCATTATCTCTAGCATTAGGGTTTTTTTTTTTACCTCTATTTTAGGTGCTTTAACTTTAGCTTTATAACCTCTATATTTTTAGGTGCCTTATCTCTAGCATTAGGCGCTTTTTACCTCTAGTTTTAGGTGCCTTAACTTCAGCTTTAGGGACTTTATGACCTCTATTTCGAGGTGCCTTATCTCTAGCATTAGGGGCTTTTTGACCCATTATTTTGCGGTGCCTTATCTCTAGCTTTAGGGGCTTTTTACCTCTTATTTTGAGGGGCCTTATCTTTAGCATTAGGGCCTTTTTTGACCTCTTATTTTGAGGTGCCTTATCTCTAGCATTAGGAGTTTTTTTTACCTCTATTTTTAGGTGTCTTAACTTTAGATTTAGGGCTTTATGACCTCTTATTTTTAGGTGCCTTACCTCTAGCATTAGAGGCTTTTTGACCTCTATTTTAAGGTGCCTTATCTCTAGCATTAGAGGCTTTTTTTACCTCTATTTTTAGGAGCCCTATCTCTAACATTAGGATCTTTTTTACCTTTATTTCTATGTGCCTTATCTCGAGCTATAGGACTTTTTGACCTCTGTTTTGAGGTGCCTTATCTCTAGCGTTAGGGATTTTATGACCTCTATTTTAAGGTGCCTTATCTCTAGCATTAGGGTCTTTTTGACTTCTGATTTTGAGGTGCCAGGTACCTTATCTCTAGTATTGGAGGATTTTTTTTACCTATATTTTGTGGTGCCTTAACTTTAGCATTAGTGGCTTTATGACCTTCGATCAAAGGGATTAACCGGTGATGAAGTGTGGGATAGAGGTAGATGGAGAACGCTGGCCAGAAACATCGAAACCACATAAAAGTTGGAAAAGATGCAGACAAAGAAGAAGACCTCTATTTTTAGGTGCCTTATCTCTAGCATTAGGGGCTTTTAGACCTCTGATTTTGAGGTGCCTTGTTTCTAGCCTGTAGCATTAGGGGCTTTTCAACATTATTTTGAGGTACCTTATCTCTAGCATTAGTGGCATATTGACCTATATTTTGAAGTGCCTTGTCTCTAACATTAGGAGCTTTTGTACCTGTAATTCAAGGTGCGTTATCTCTAGCATTAGGAGCTTTTTTACCTCTATTTTAGGTGCCTTATCTCTAGCATTAGAGTTTTTTTACCTATATTTTAAGGTGCCCTATCTCTAGCATTAGAGTTTTTTTTTTTTTTACCTCAATTTTGGGGTGCATTACTTCTAGCATTAGAGGCTTTTTTACCTCTATTTTTAGTTGCTTTATTTATAGCATTAAGGGTTTCTTTTACCTCTATTTTTAGGAGCCTTGTATATAGCATTAGGGGCTTTTTGACTTAGATTTTGAGGAGCACTACTTCTAGCATTAGAGGCTCTTTGACCTCTATTTTAGGTGCCTTATAGCATTAGGGGCTTTTTTTACCTCTTTTTTGAGGTGCATTATCTCTAGCATTAGAGGCTCTTTGACCTCTGTATTTAGGTGCCTTATTATAGCATTTGATGCTTTTTTACCTCGATTTTGTGGTTCATTACTTCTAGTATTAGAGGCTCTTTGACCTCTCTTTTTTGGTGCCTTATTTATAGAATTAGGAGCTTTTTTACTTCTATTTTCAGGAGTCTTATATATAGTATTATGGTTTTTTTTTATCTCGATTTTGAGGTCCATTACTTGTAGCATTAGTGGCACTTTGACCTCTATTTTTAGGTGCCTTAGTTATAGCGTTAGGGGCTTTTTGACCTCGATTTTGAGGTGCATTACTTGTAGCATTAGAGGCTCTTTGACCTCTATTTTTAGGTACCTTATTTATAGCGTTAGGGGCCTTTTGACCTCGATTTTCAGGTGCATTACATTTAGCATTCAAGGCTCCTTGACCTTTCTTTTTAGGTGCCTTATTTATAGCATTAGGGGCTTCTTGACCTCTATTTTTAGGTGCCTTATATAAAGCATTAGGGGCATTCTGACCTTGATTTTGAGGGGCTTTACTTCTAGCCTTAGAGGTTCTTTTACCTGTATTTTTCGGTGCCTTATTTCTAGCATTAAGTGTTTTTTACCCCTATTTTGAAGTGCCTTATTTCTAGCATTAAGGGTTTTTTTTTTTACTTTGATTTTGTGGTGCCTTAGTTCTCGCATTAGGGGCTTTTTTACCTCTATTTCAAAGTGATTTACCTCTAGCATTAAAGGCTATTTTACGTGTTCGTGTAAAGGCTCTTTGTTGCTGTTCTCTTCTGTATGTTATAGTTTTTCAAGATCTTTAGTTTTTCGGTTTCCTTTGATATTTCATCTTCCACTTTCCTTAGTTCGTCAATTCCCTTCGAGATTTCATCGTACTCTTTCTGAGTTCGTCAGTTTCCTTCTAGGTTTCAAGAGTGATTTCAGTGCCGTGTGTCCTCAGTTCGTCAAATTCCTCAGAGAAATCGATGGCATCTATGTCTTTGTTCATCGGGGCGATGGTTAGAGACAGGAATGCAATACATTTTCTCCGCATACGTCATCACGCTAAAGTAAACGATGAGCAACACAATATATTTACCAATACGATCTGGATATGTCCTTTCTTCAATGTCGAATTTTGGGACTATCCTGTTGAAGAAACACACGTCGCTCACCGTTTAGTTGAACCATTCTGTCTCCGTCCTTATTTCCTTATTTCCTACAGTCTCCAATTATAGGACATAGTTGCAAAAGCCCAAGCAAAGGATCATTCAAGGCGCGTTCATTATGTTCTTCAAAGCTCGACAACTTCTGCAGCAATCACCAAAACTAGTTGTAGATGAAGGTATTCCGAAGAGCCTCCAGTGTATCCTGTAGTTGTAATACACAATTCTCACAGTCATCCCTGTTCCAAAAATAGCCATTAACAATGTTCACTGCGTTGCATGCTTAGTTTGAAAAAAAAAAAAAAGGATCAGGTCTTCAGAAGTCATTTGAAACTCGGGGCGGAGCCGTTCAGAACTGCTCCGGGAAGATTCTGTTTTGGAGTCATTCAGAACTCTATGCTAAGTCTACGGCTATGTCTTCTGAAGCCCTTTGAAGATCCCGGAAAATTTTCTTCAGGTGCCGTTCTGGGAGCTCCAGGATGAATCTGTTCTGGAGTCATTCAGAACTCCATGCTAATTCTACGGCTATTTCTTCTGAAGGCATTTGGAAATTCTGTTAAGTATTCTTCCGATGCCGTTCAGAGATTCTGTTCTAAGGCCATTCAGAACTCCATGCTAAGACTATGGCCAGTTCTTCTGAAGCCATTCGGATATCCGTGAAGATTTTCTTCCGAGGGCGTTTAGGACTCTCAAAAAAAACTCTTCTTTCGTTTCAATAAATCCTAGTAACTCATCATCATCATCATCATCATCATCATCATCATCATCATAATAATAATAATAATAAACTATATGATTTGATTTATGGATTTGAGTCTGAAAGTACTTTTATTATTAAGTAACGCCTGCAGCGCACTCGGTGATCGAACTCGGGCGAAGGGTAATTGAAGTTTTCAGAAAACCGCATTGAAATAACCGAAGGCTTCGACTTATTTTTTCAGGTTTGGGATTTAAAACGACCCATTTCCGGTACAAATCGATATCAGAGCCGTTCGAAACAAAAAATACGTCTCGAAAAAACGTATTTCACGAGTACTTTTCTGAAGAATTAATTTTAGATAATCAATAATATTGTAATATTCACATGATTTTTCCAATGGAATTATTACTTTCTAAATTTTTTTTTCGAAGGCGATGGTTGTCACTATGTGTATATGTTATGTCTCTACCAATGGTTTATATATTCACACATACACACACACACACACACATATATATATATATATATATATATATGTATGTATTATATATATTATATATATATATTATATATATTATATATATATTTATATATATATATTTATATATATATATATATATATATATATATATATATATATATATATATGTTTTTTCAAAAAGGCCCATAAAAGAAACACAGGAAATATGAATAAATCACACTATATTTCGGTCAATAAACATCGACCCTCTTCAATATATTTTTCAATAATCTAAATTCCCTAGTCCCTAGCATAAAATTTAAAACTGAATGGGAAAAAGATGGAAAATTAGCTTTTTTGGACATACTAATTATAAGGGAATCGACGGGGTATAATTTCACTGTGTATAGAAAACCAACTTTCTCTATTTCCTACATTCATTTCTTTAGTTATCACGACATTTCTGTAAAAATTGGAGTAGCTTGCAATCTATTTCTTAGAGGTTTGAGAATCTGTTCCCCAGCCTACCTAAATAAAGAATTTGAAATCATCCGTAAACAACTCGCCCAGCTATTCTACCCGACGTATGTCATAGAAAAGGCCATCAACAAAGCCAACACGATATATTATAAAGATCATGATGTTACTAACCAAAGAGATTTTAAAAATAAGATAAAACTCCCATATATAGAAGGTATTAAAAATATAACAAATCATATCAAAACTGAGAACCCCTTTGTTTTTTCATATCCAAAGACCATAGGAAGCGCCCTTATTAATGTTTATCAAAATAAAAGAGAGATAGAATCCGGCGTTTACAAAGTACCATGTAGGGATTGTGAAAAAGTGTACGTTGGGCAAACTGGCCGTTCGCTATCTCAAAGATTATCCGAACACAAAAGATCTGTTAGATATGGGTATGAAAACTCGGGGATTTTCATTCACCTTAGGGATTTAGGGCACCAGATTAACTGGAGTGAGTCGTCTTTGCTTTTTAAGAGTACCTGTCCGTACAGAAGGAAAATCCTGGAATCAGCCATCATAAATCAATCAAACACAATGAACCTATGTGGGGGCCAATGGAAAGCTGACACAGTGGACAATACTCTTCTCAACCCTATCATTAAGAAGATAATCCACGGAGACCGACCACCAGACATGCATCAGAGGTCAAGACTTCCTCCAAGCGGCTCAACAATAAGAACACGCACCTGGATGTAATTAAATTTGGCTAATCCTTCCAGCAATTATAACAACTATAGAACAATTGAACACACCCTTTTGCTTTCATATATAAACCGTCACTCTCCACTGTAATTCTCACTTTAACTTTACTTCCTGAAGAGGGTCGATGTTTATTGACCGAAATATAGTGTGATTTATTCATATTTCCTGTGTTTCTTTTATGGGCCTTTTTGAAAAAACATGTTAAACTGTTCGATTACAGTTATAAATAAGACATATTAGCCCATCATGGAACCCCTTCGTTTTTTCCATATCTTCAGTTGGAATGCCGATATCAAGCATATATTCAGACGTTATGAACGACTAGTGCAGGGACTTCACCGGAGGAAAAACCAGAAATGGTTTCTTGAAGAGTGTCTGCAAGAACAAGTTATACCAAAAATGTATGGCTTTTCACGCTGGACATCAACATCGGACCCCTTTCCTAATTCCTCCAGGACATTTCTGCAAGAACGAATAATGTCAGCAAATCATGACATCTATGTATCAAGGAGGAATATAAGTGAATTGGGGGTATCTCTTCGTCTACTATGCCGAGATGATGGTATGTACAGAGATCTTTCTTCATATGTGCTGACTGGTGCTATTAATAGTAGTGTGACTCACTCCGAGAAATTGAATAATAAATTAGAAAGACTCATACGAAATAGTACATGGAATAATTTAGGATTGGAAAATAACGTTTTGAATTTATCGAACCGTCCACTCACAGTGAATGAGCAAACAGCTCTGAATCTAGGTATCTCTTTTGCTATGAAACCCGGACGGGAAAGTCATTTTGATTATGTGGTGGCCTTCGATAAACATTTCTCTAAAAACAATTTTGAAAAAGATGAAACTTGCCTAAAAGGAATCTTGTTAAATGCATTAGAACAAAGTAACAGTAAAAATCCGCTTCCCAGAAGGTTTCATAATGCAATTTTTTCATTAAACAAAACCGATAATATCATCATCACAAAATCGGATAAAGACGGAAAAATAGTCATTCTTGATAAAGAGACGTATGTCAACAAAGTTCAACAACTCTTAAACGATGACACTACATATGAAAAGCTAACAAAAGATCCCCGTAACTCTGTTGCTCCGGAGT
>NC_090725.1:72183140-72188140 GCF_036898095.1 Palaemon carinicauda
GCTAAAATGGCACCGTTGCGAGTCGGTGCAAATATGACTCGCTAAAAGAAATGGACTCGAGTTACATTTTGAGATCTACTATGCAGTATACCACTGCCCAACAGTAGACCAGATAGAGATAAACCTGAAATTCATAAGACAAGATAAAATAAATAGACATAATGATTGGTAGTCACCTGTCGGGTATATCTCTTGTAGAGAGAATCAGAACCGTGGGGGTAGGATGATGTTGGCTGAGATTGAAAACTCACCTATGAGGAGAGCCATTTCAAATTCCTCTCAGAGATGAAAAAAAAAGAAATAAATAAATAAATTACAGTAATTGTTCGTGGTGAGAATGCAGGAATCGAGATATTGAAAAGTTAATTTTCAAAATGGAGAGATAGGCTAGTTTCAAAAGAAATTAATCTTTGTCTCAATAATAATAGAAAGAAAAAACCAGGAATATGGACATGCCGCAAATATGTTGAAAATGTTCTTTGCAAGGGAAACATATTGAAAAGTTAATTTTCAAAATGGAGAGATAGTTTCAAAAGAAATTAATCTTTGTCTCAATAATAATAGAAAGAAAAAACCAGGAATATGGACATGCCGCAAATATGTTGAAAATGTTCTTTGCAAGGGAAACATATTGAAAAGTTAATTTTCAAAATGGAGAGATAGTTTCAAAAGAAATTAATCTTGTCTCAATAATAATAAAAAGAAAAAACCAGGAATATGGACATGCCGCAAATATTTTGAAAATGTTCTTTGCAAGGGAAACATTGAAAAGTTAATTTTCAAAATGGAGAGATAGTTTCAAAAGGAATTAATCTTGTCTCAATAATAATAAAAAAGAAAAACCAGGAATATGGACATGCCGCAAATATGTTGAAAATGAAGAGGTAGTTTCAAAAGAAATTAATCTTGTCTCAATAATAATAAAAAAGAAAAATCAGGAATATGGACATGCCGCAAATATGTTGAAAATGAAGAGGTAGTTTCAAAAGAAATTAATCTTGTCTCAATAATAATAAAAAGAAAAATCAGGAATATGGACATGCCGCAAATATGTTGAAAATGAAGAGATAGTTTCAAAAGAAATTAATCTTGTCTCAATAATAATAAAGGAAAAACCAGGAGTATGGACATGCCGCAAATATGTTGAAAATGAAGAGATAATTTCAAAAGAAATTAATCTTGTCTCAATAGTAATAAAAAGAAAAAACCAGGAATATGGACATGCCGCAAATATGTTGAAAATGAAGAGATAATTTCAAAAGAAATTAATCTTGTCTCAATAGTAATAAAAAGAAAAAACCAGGAATATGGACATGCCGCAAATATGTTGAAAATGAAGAGATAGTTTCAAAAGAAATTAATCTTGTCTCAATGATAATAAAAAGATAATCCAGGAATATGGACATGCCGCAAATATGTTGAAAATGAAGAGATAGTTTCAAAAGAAATTAATCTTGTCTCAATAATAATAAAAAGAAAAAACCAGGAATATGGACATGCCGCAAATATGTTGAAAATGAAGAGATAGTTTCAAAAGAAATTAATCTTGTCTCAATAATAATAAAAAGAAAAACCAGGAATATGGACATGCCGCAAAAATGTTGAAAATGAAGAGATAGTTTCAAAAGAAATTAATCTTGTCTCAATAATAATAAAAAGAAAAAACCAGGAATATGGACATGCCGCAAATATGTTGAAAATGTTCTTTGCAAGGGAAACATATTGAAAAGTTAATTTTCAAAATGGAGAGATAGTTTCAAAAGAAATTAATCTTGTCTCAATAATAATAAAAAGAAAAAACCAGGAATATGGACATGCCGCAAATATGTTGAAAATGAAGAGATAGTTTCAAAAGAAATTAATCTTGTCTCAATGATAATAAAAAAGAAAAACCAGGAATATGGACATGCCGCAAAAATGTTGAAAATGAAGAGATAGTTTCAAAAGAAATTAATCTTGTCTCAATAATAATAAAAAGAAAAAACCAGGAATATGGACATGCCGCAAATATGTTGAAAATGAAGAGATAGTTTCAAAAGAAATTAATCTTGTCTCAATGATAATAAAAAGAAAAAAACCAGGAATATGGACATGCCGCAAATATGTTGAAAAGGAAGAGATAGTTTCAAAAGAAATTAATCTTGTCTCAATAATAATAAAAAGATAAACCAGGAATATGGACATGCCGCAAATATGTTGAAAATGAAGAGATAGTTTCAAAAGAAATTAATCTTGTCTCAATAATAATAAAAAGAAAAAAAACCAGGAATATGGACATGCCGCAAATATGTTAAAAATGAAGTTCTTTGCAAGGGAACCTGGCGTAAGGAAAAAGAATCTTGAGTTCCATATCAACAATTTCCGGCGGAAATGGCATCCATATCGCTATTTGTCTCGGAGAGGAAAACGTAAGTCTTGACTCTGGGCTTTCCCGGTTCTTCCTTTAACCTCCCGACAAATTTCTTGCGGTGAAAGGGCAATGACACTGTAAAGATTACCACTGTAATGATTACCATTCCTGATCTAACACTGCCTGTAATTATCCAGAAGAGATTGTTAGTGTTTTTTTTTGTTTGTTTGTAGAGTTATTACCGAATCGGTTAATTATATTCAATCCCAAAGGAATGCTGATCTAATACCTTTGTAAAAACCCAGCATCTCGAATAAATCACTGGATATATTCTTACAATATATGTATATATATATATATATATATTATATATATATATATATATATATATATATATATATACCGTATACACTCACACACACACACACATACATATATATATATATATATATATATATATATATATATATATATATATATATATATATACAGTATACACACACACACACACACACACATATATGTATATATATATATATATATATATATATATATATATATATATATGCAGTGCGTATGTTTTCATGAGTATATGCGTATGTATATGTAATGTAGGAGTATATATATATACATATATATATATATATATATATATATATATATATATATATATATATATATATATACATATATATATGTATTTATATTTATGAATATATATATATATATATATTTATATATATATATATATTTATATATATTTATATATATATATATATATATATATATATATATATATATATATTATACTGAAAATCATTGTGCATATTGAAAACCATCCAATGTATACTGCCAACAAATTCAGACAAATAAATTCTTAGCAGGATTAGAAATAAACCCCCCAAGTTTATACGACTTATGTGACATATTCTACATAATATTAACATGCATGACTGATCAGCAATATATCTTAAATCCCCTAGTTAAACAACAATAAAGAACTCTAGTATCTATTTCATAGTTAGGACGTATAGACTTTACCCTACTATAAGGGTAAATTTCGAGCACATTTTGCTATATATTTTTTTTTAAATTGTTCTAACAGGCTTAATGTTTCTCCTAGAGAGGTCAGGTTGGTCTCATTCTTTTGGAAAATGCCTGAAGTTTCACATAAAATTATCAAAAATATGTAAAAACGTGTAATTAACAGTGTTTTGCAAGAACGTACCGGTACGTCCTTTGTGGGTGAAAGGGTTAACAGAATTAATCGAAACTTTGAAAATGTTGCCATGACCAAATAAGGTTAGTGACAAATGTAAAATTTGTTTTAATAGGAAAGCACTAACTGGTTTGGTGAAATATGGTCCAAAACAAAGTTGTCTATATTTCCAGGACTGCTTTTTATTTTTATGGTTAAAGGGAGAGGAGATTAGAATAAGGACTGAAGAGGATATAATACTAAAACAGTTTCAATAGGAAAACACTAACTGGTTTGGTGAAATGTGTTCCAAGACAAAGTTGTCTATATTTCCAGGACTGCTTATTATTTTTATGGTTAAAGGGAGAAGAGATATTAGAATAAGGACTGAAGAGGATATAATACTAAAACAGTGACGAAAAGTTACACAGCCTGACGAAAGTTTGAATATGTTTGTAGGGCTAAAAAGTGTAAAGATATTGTGTGGAAGGTCAATGCAATTGTGATAAATGCGGCCAGGAAGACAGAGTATAAGACACAGAAAAATATTAGCAATTGATTCAAGGAGGTTTTTGGGAATGTACGTAATGGATGATGGTAGAATGAAAAAGGAGAGTCGTGAAATAAGTATAGAATGTTGAGAAGTGACATGTGTTAGGTTGACATTTTTCAAGATGGAAGTACTGTAAGGCAAGTACTGAGTGGATGTGGTGACAAGTATTGTGGTATATGGATAGTGATGTGAAAAATCAGAGTTAATAAAAATTGCTTAATGGATAGTGATATGCAAAAAATCAGGAGTTAATAAAAACTGCATGTCAGTGCAGCCACTACAAAAAACAGTAATACAGCCACTACAAAGAACAGTAATATCCCACCCTACATCATCATCATCATTATTACTACAGTAGCTGGGTTCCAAGAGACTCAACCGACATAAGCCGAGTTTTGACATAGGTTGGATTTTGGAAGTAAAGATGGGAATCTTCAAAAGGAAGGCCTAGAATGCACGAAGGCTTTGTTTGCAAACTATACTTTACAAAGTGTTGCCTAATTGTGTTGGATATCAATAGAATGAAGAATTGAACGTCATTAAGATGGATGATGAGTTTACTTAGCATATGTGATGAAGGAAGGGTTGAAAGGTTGAAAAAAATGAAAGTATAACGATGTGGTGAAAATATAGAAGATAGTTTTCTACTCCCAGGCGGTCTTATCATGCTATTAAAACGGAAGATAATGTGTTGATAAAATTATTTTATAATTGGCTGTTCTTCAGCCATGTCTGGGATGTAACGTTTCTGTCGAAGAGCTTATGATTTCAGACGTATGTCCCTGCTGCTGCTAGCAGGCCCCTGCTTCTGCTAACAGGCCCCTGCTGCTGCTAACAGGCTCCTGCTGCTGCTAGCAGTCCCCTGCCTCTGCTAACAGGCTCCTGTTGCTGCTAGCAGG
>NC_090725.1:72193140-72203140 GCF_036898095.1 Palaemon carinicauda
CACTTGAGGTCACAGAGTTTTTTTTCCATCAACATAATCTTTCAACATATAGAGAATAAAATTGTTCATGATTTGTGATGTAAGGGAGGTATGTAATATGTTCTTCTAAACGATTTAGAGGACGAAGAAAGCTAGATGTTTCTGTCTAAGTAAATGCGTTAACACTTGAGGTCACAGTTTTTTTTTTTTTAATCAACATAATCTTTCAACATATAGAGAATAAAATTGTTCATGATTTGTGATGTAAGGGAGGTATGTAATATGTTCTTCTAAAGGATTCAGAGGACGAAGAAAGCTAGATGTTTCTGTCTCAGTAAATGCGTTAACACTTGAGGTCACAATTTTTTTTTTCTATCAACATAATCTTTCAACATATAGAGAATAAAATTGTTCATGATTTGTGATGTAAGGGAGGTGGTAATATGTTCTTCTAAAGGATTCAGAGGACGAAGAAGGCTAGATGTTTCTGTCTAAGTAAATGCGTTAACACTTGAGGTCACAGAGTTTTTTTTTTAATCAACATAATCTTTCAACATATAGAGAATAAAATTGTTCATGATTTGTGATGTAAGGGAGGTATGTAATATGTTCTTCTAAAGGATTCCGAGGACGAAGAAAGCTAGATGTTTCTGTCGAAGTAAATGCGTTAACACTTGAGGTCACAGTTTTTTTTTTTTAATCAACATAATCTTTGAACAGATATAGAGAATAAAATTTTTCATGATTTGTGATGTAAGGGAGGTATGTAATATGTTCTTCTAAAGGATTCAGAGGACGAAGAAAGCTAGATGTTTCTAAGTAAATGCGTTAACACTTGAGGTCACAGAGTTTTTTTTTTAATCAACATAATCTTTGAACAGATATAGAGAATTTTTTTTCATGATTTGTGATGTAAGGGAGGTAGGCTATGTAATATGTTCTTCTAAAGGATTCAGAGGACGAAGAAAGCTAAATGTTTCTGTCTAAGTAAATGCGTTAACACTTGAGGTCACAGAGTTTTTTTTAATCAATATAATCTTTGAACAGATAGAGAAATTTTTTTTTCATGACTTGTGATGTAAGGGAGGTATGTAATATGTTCTTCTAAAGGATTCAGAGGACGAAGAAAGCTAGATCTTTATGGGGAATCCCCAAACTCATTTTCCTCTTTGGAGAAATGAAGTACTTGGCTACTCCCAGTTACTACATCGTTGCAATTAAACAATTTTCGTGTGGATACACGGCTATACCTCTGACCCTTAAGAACACTTGGCTTTCGCTCTTAGAATCAAGGAGTTAAATGAAGAATAGAGTAGAAACATAACTCTCTCTCTCTCTCTCTCTCTCTCTCTCTCTCTCTCTCTCTCTCTCTCTCTCTCTCTCTCTCTCTATATATATATATATGTGTGTGTGTCTGTGTGGTTATGAGCATAAGATTTTTTTACCAGATCAGAACTTCTCTACATAATTATAATGTGGATATTTGAAATGGAATATATATATATATATATATATATATATATATATATATATATATATATATATATATTCATTCCATAATTGTGTTAACAATGTTATTATCGAACTCAGCTAATGTAACAAACGCCCACTTACGAATGATAGACACAACTATGTAACTCGTATCACAGCAAATTAATTCATTTCGGATCATGTAAGTAGGATAACTATAGTAATCACGCTATCATTCTTACTAACAGCATCCTTCCCAGTAAACTTAACGAAGTTATCAGCATCCTTCCTAGTAAACTTAACCAAGTTATTCAACCTAATGTCACTAACCTCTGAAAAATGTCAGTATCACTTATTGCCCCCTGTGAGGTTTGAACTCACGACCCCTGGTTTACGAGACCAGTGCTCTACCACTGAGCTAAGGAGGCTGTTGGAACGCTACGAGTAAACACATGATTGTATCGAACAGACGAATCCTTTAACGAATGACGTTCACGTGTTCTGGTGATCATAACACGCTTGTTGTGTCAATTCTTATAATGTAAACATCACTATCAATAACAGTGGCATTGGATTGCTAGACATTTTCAAAGTTCGTCGAAGATCTTTTTCTTGATACGTCTTAATCTTATGTGAAAATGGTAAAAAACGCATCGATAATACTTCCCATACGTAATTTATGTCTAGTGTAGTCTACTACAGGGATACTGTACTACGCACCTTGTTTTTATTTTCATTCTACGAATATTCATCTGTATTTTGCGTAGCCTATCTATTTCTAATTCAGTCAGCATTAAGCAATGTAAATTAAACTGAAAACTTAAACTGAAACTTCAAACTTGCTGTTCATTCCTATGAGAATAATTGTGGCTATAACTAATTTTTGGCATGGAAATACTACTGTCAGTTTCTTGCGTAAAAATACATAAACGAAATAATCACATACCGTACACAATTATTTGATTATGCATGTGTAAACACACATACAATATATATATATATATATATATATATATATATATATATATATATAGATATATATATATATATATATATATATATATATATATATATATATATATATGTATGTATATATATATATATATATATATATATATATGTATATATATATATGTATATATATATATATATATATATATATATATATATATATATATATATATATATATATATTTGTGTGTCTGGGTCTGTGCGCACGCGCATAGAATGCGCGTCCTTATGTAGGTGTTTACAGTGATGTTCTTATTGTGCTTTACACTCTCACTCAAGATACCATTGCCCAATTCCTCTCTTGTGGATTTGCATATTCTTAAACTCTATACTTAACTCCAATCTTCGTGTGCAAATGGATCCAATAAGTGTACTACATCTAAATATGTTTAATTACCTTTGTGTACCTTCTTTCATTACAATGCTTAGTGTAAATAACCAAACAATCTCATTTAAACCAACAGTCTTTCTCACCACAAACAATCGATACACTAACTACCTCTCTCTCTCTCTCTCTCTCTCTCTCTCTCTCTCTCTCTCTCTCTCTCTCTCTCTCTCTCTCTCTCTCTCTCTCTCAGGATTTGGAAAAAACAAAAATAAATCCCCCACAATTGAATACCACAAATTTATTTATTTTCAAGAAAGACACTGGTTGCATTCGCAAAGCAGTAATGATATATGGTAGGGCTTTCGTCTCAGTATTTCATAAAAAGTCACTGGAATATAAAAGAAAATGTCAATGTAATAAACCCAAAATTTTGCCTCCAGTACTATCTTAATAATGATTGGGTATTTAAAGGTGTCAGGTGTGACACCTTTGTTAATAAGGAAATCACATTCTTACAGGATGGCATAAAAACACTTCACTACTGCGACCTTCACTCACTTTTTGTTGTGCGAGCGAGCTGTTAGATGATAACTGAGAGGCGAGGTGAGTGCAACTGACTTTATTTCAACAGATAGCGCGCTTATATTCAACAGGTTCTAGACTAAAAGGTCACAAAAATCAAACAAAACCATTCATAAAAAGGCAGGCTTCAAAAGGTTCTGTTAACAGTGAGGGGTATAGCAAGATATAAAAAAAAATACAGTTACAGTGAACGAGCTTGTGCAAAACACGTGTGGTACATGGCTCAACGCCTAAAAATGACATACATGTGAAATAAGGCCCCCTGCTCTAGAGAGGCGTACTGTAGGCAAGAGAACCAGTCTTTTTTGCCACGAATGTAAATTAAGAAAGCCTTCGGTATACGACGGATCATGAGGAAAGGGCCCGTGTAAGGGGGTGTTAGCAGTCGCTTGCTAGTGTCGTTGCGCAGGAAAATGTGTGTTGCCGATTGCAAATTTGTTGGAATGTGTTGTTTCGCGGGGGGCTTGTAAGTCTGTTGGCAAGGTATAAATTTTCCCACAAAGTGACGTAGGTTGTAAACGGAAAACTTCATCAGGAATGACCAATGGGCTGCCATTCCGTTGGCAGCAGGGTTGTAGGCGATTTTCTGATGAAGGGTCAAGCCCAGGAGATTCGCTAATGATATCCAAAACTGAGAGGTGAAAGTGATACCCCTATCAGAAGTAATATGCTCAGGGATACCGAATCTTGCTATCCACCCTGAGAGTAAGGCAGATGTACATGAGGTGGATGTTGTAGTTTCCTTGGGAATGGCTTCAAACCAACGAGTGGAGCGGTCGATAATGGTATACAGGTAACGATGTTATTGTGATGTGGGTAGGGGACCTACTAAGTCGACATGAATGTGGGCAAAATGACAATGGGGTTGAGAAAAGGTGCCAACTCCTCAATCCGTGTGTTGATGTACTTTTGAAGTTTAGCATGAAGTAGAAGCGTGGACCCAATCCTTAGCATCCTTAGTAATAGAGTGCCAAATGAACTTCGTCTTCAGAAGCTGTGCAGTAGATCAGTGCAAGGGATGTGAAAGGCCATGAATGAAATCAAGCACCTGTCAGTGCGTGGGGCCAGGTATCCATAGACGCAGTCTTCCAGTACTGACATCAAAGAGGAGGATGGTGTTGGAGTCATTGAGGGGAATGTCATCCTAACATAGGGAAGTTTAGTAGGGTTGATAGGACATTCTTTGCTCTGTAGAAGGCCGCTTCTTGAAGGGGACCCTACTTCAGGTCTTTTGGCTTGCCCTTGAGGAAGGTGTAGAGGGGTGCAAGAGTGGTGGCGATGGCTGGCAGGAACCGCTGATAATAGTTTATCATGCCCAAGAATTCTTGCAGTGTTTTGACAGTTGAGGGTGTGGGGAAATTCTGAATGGCTGCTACCTTCTCAGTGAGGGGGTGGACTCCTTCAGGAGTGATGCGGTGCCCTAAGAACGACTTCGTTGGTGCCAAGGGTACACCTGTCTTACCTGACTAAAAGGCCTTTCTGTTGTAGGGGGTCGAGCACAATGCATAGATGATGGAGGTGTTCCTCTTTGGAGGAAGAGAACACAAGTAGGTCATCCATATAATATACACAGAAGGAGAGGTCCTCTAAGATGCCATCCTTGATAAGTTGAAAAGTGGCCCCAGCATTATGAAGGCCAAAACAGTAATTGAAGGTGTATATACCAAAGGGGGGGGGGTGGATGTTGACGGTCTTGGGGATGTCTTCAAGGTTCTTGCGTACCTGATAATGCCCCTTCAGGAGGTAGAGCGTGAAGAAAACCTTCCCTTTGTGCAAGTAGGAGGTCACGCCGCTGATGTTTGGGAGGGGGTAGTGATCCAGTTCTGTCTATATGTTCAGACACCTGTAATCTCAATATGGATGCAGAGAGCCCTCTTTCTTTAGGACGATGTGTAAGGGTGATGACCCATTTCACCCATTGTAGTAAACGTTTGTTTAGTGGCTGCCAAACGATCCGTTGCCAAATGCCTGATGGCCTTGATGCCTTGACAGGGAGATAAATACCGTGTTTGGCGGGAACCGTGGGCGTTTGGTGAAGTTCAGGATGGATGACATCCACGTACGACATGAGGAGGTAGGTTCACCTCACGAGGAGAGCCATCTGCAGCAGGTTGCAAACGAGCGATATTGGTCATTTCCTTGAGGGGGAGCAAAGCCTTTTGGTCCCCCAGCGGTTGTTGAGAGCGCGGAAAAGTTTGGCTATACTTACAGCTGGGGATGTTAAGCACTGCTCCTGAAAATATGTTCTGAGGGCGTCTTACGCTATTGGGGTATTCCCTTGGTCCCAAAGCCAACCTGAGATTTCCAAGAAAGTGTCCTCGGGGATCGCAGTGGGAACATAGCTCACTTTGAGGATTGAGTGGGTCACACTCTTGATGCTAAACTGAATTTCGGCATGCTGAAACCAAACGAATGCTTTTCCGTTGGCAATGGGCGGTGGTTTCATCGTGTCGAAGAGTCGGGTTTGGTGGGCGGCATTTAACAAGGAGGGGACTGCAGTGAGCGGGAATGTGTGAGCTGGTCACTCCGGTGGTCACGTATTGTGAGAGTGAGCTGTTAGGTGATAACTGAGAGGTGAGGTGAGTACAACTGACTTTATTTCAACAGATAATCAGTTGGTATACAACAGGTTCTGGACAACAATGTCACAATAATTCCAACAAAATCATTCATGAAAAGGCAGGCTTAAACAGGTTCTGTTAACAGTGAGGGGTAGAACGAGAAATACAAAAACAAAAAACAAAAATACCGTTACAGTGTATGAGCATGTGTGAAACAGGTGCGGTATACAGTACCCAAGCACCACACCGTGGAACACCATCTTGATTGCTGGGCCAAACCAAATGAACGGCCCAACTGCCTTGTTGGCTAGTTTCTTGAGACGAACGTTATGGGTATTTTCATAAGGATGACTCATGCGCTAAAGACAGTCATTGATGCAAGAGTCCGGATACTTACTTTTTTATTCCTAGGCAGTCCCCTGTAGTGGGAAGCCTCATAGGTTATCAAGGTTTCTCCCAACTCATTATAAATAATTCTCAAGTCTCTTTGGCAATGGGGCAAGGTGGTGGGGGAAGGTATGCATCTGGGTTAGCAGCTCTTAACCCAAGTACTGCCTGAGGGATGGTGAATATTGGATTTAGTCACTAGTGAGTTGACAAATTTTTGATTGGCAATCATCTTTGGCAGCTGCATATGCAACTGAGTTACCCTTTAAAGGAGTCACATAGCTTATCCTTTAAATGAGAAGGGCATTGTAAAGGTGGGCCGAACATTATCCACTCAAAACGAGATCTAGATGTGTAGCTATGGACATTCCGATATCATACCTTGCAGTCATAAGAAAAAACCATAAACAAATCATATGAACCTGAAAAATAAGGATTCTCCAAGATCAGATTACTGATGAAGCTACAGGACCACCCAGGAGAACTGACACGGTGGCCAAAAAACTCTATAGATACAATATAAATATTGCAAAACTAAGTGAGCCTAATCTTCCAGGGGAGGGCTCTCACTGAAATTGGTGAGGATGAACCTTTTCAAGATGCATACCAAAATATTTCCCTAGGATTTTTGGTGTGAGTTTTGATGATAAGACCAAAACTATTCCAAAAATACCTAGTGGTCACATGGGTATCAACAATGCAAGACTTATGACCTGGTTTATTCTACTGACAAAACAACGTTTCTTGACACTCATTAGTAATTACACCTTAAAAATAGATGCGTTGAAATATGTAAAGACAACTTCTACAGTACACTTGATACTATTCTACAAAACATCAGTAAGAAATAACAAGGCTGTCTTTCTAGGGGGGGGGGCAGGTCATCACGACACACACACTTCTTTTGCTTTTCACTTATCATGGTCTTGTCCTTACAAAAACAATATTCTATCTAGAGAAAAAGTTCAAAATACATGGATGTATCCGAAATTCAAGCACAAGCATATGTTGAACTACGTCATAACCAGGCAGGGCCACAATAATGATGAGGGCATCACTAGTCATGTATGGGGCTTAGTCTTAGAAAGGATCGTCAACTAGCGAGATTCATCTTCAAATTCAAAATCTAACCCTAAATTTGCAAGCTGGCCTAATCTAAGGAACTGAGTAGTATTACCCTGAAAAAAAAAAGAAAAAAAAAAAAAGAGGGATCCTTTCCACTCTTAATTTTCCAAGGGCTTCTTTTCCTTAGCCATATTACCGAGGAAGACCCAGAAACTAAAACGAGATACTGATGATATAGGAATTGGCTTCACTAGGCCCTCTCATGCAGGCTGGCTGTGTGTGAACTCTGATACTATCCATCAAATACTCTTATTATTTTGTAAGCAGCCAATCATATACACTAACCTAAAGATGAGGTAACCTGAGGTTGTATGTTACAGAACTGCTGATGAGTTGGAAGGTCTACAGAGATACAAGCATTTGCTGACCAAAAGTACATACAAGGTTTTTTATAATGACACCAAATCCATATATGAGAAGTAAAACACAATCTCTCCTGTCAGCACACTTGATGGCACAAACAAAAACAAAGAATGGACTAGACATTTTCATGCCGCACTGAATCATCGTAACTCCATTAATGTGTCTGTTATTGATGCTCTGTCTACATTACAACTCATTCAGGATCTCGCCAATCTTCCAGAATTGCCTCAAGTTCTCAGAGTAACAGAAAGCACTTCAAAAGACAAACTCCATGTACTGAATAAATCAGCTGTACAAGACCATATGTGCCCTATGGAGAGGAGGGCAAATAACAAAATACTGGAAAGTCTTCATATTTCCCTTTTATAAAATCAAGGGAGAGATAGTGACTGCAACAACAACAGTATATGTATTTTCCTTCGATTTGCGGCTGGTAAAATACTAGTTGAATTATTTTAAAAAAATACACAATCCTTTTTATGGCAGATAATTGCATTTTTAACAGTATGAGTAAGGTAAGGTAAAGCGGTGGCTTTTGACAGTTTGCTGGACAGACCTCTCCTGCCAGCTGGATAAAAATATGAAAATCTAATAAATTAAGAAGAAATAAAAAGTGATATTATTCTGTTGCAAGTCTGAAAAAATACTGAACTATGGTCATATGTTGAATGGAGATCACGTAATGGTCATTCCCTCGTATATTTTCACCGAATGTTGTGATCATTAATTTTCATTACTAACTTTTCTGCATTTGCTGTTTATTGTTAGTTATCAGAAGATTTGGATCTGGTAAACGACCTATGGCCTCTGAGATTGTTTTTTTTTTCCGACAACAGCCACTTTAACATGTGCAGGGAGGTACTAGGAAAAAAAAACATTATTAGCGGCATTACAAACGGATATTTTTCAAGGCACCCTCTTATACCCATCTATGACATACTTAGTTACCCTTATATATAGTTTTGCTCCTCCAAATTCAAGACATGATAATCCTCCCAACAGTGTTTTGTAATAGTACTAACAGTGTTTTATGTTTTCGTAATCTTACGTCCTTACCTCTACTGGTATCCCTTCCAAAATTGAATTACATAGTTCAGATTACCTGTATAACTGATGAGTTTTGTTGCTGATTTAAACTTTTCCTGAAGTGGAAGTGTTAAGTATTTCTGACTGAGACTGTATTTCTGTTGGATCATGATGTGTGATTAAATTGTCAATTGTCAAATTACTGTGGGTGTAAGATTTTAAGAACTCTGACGCCAATGTTAACAATGTCTTCCTTAATCAAAATGCTGTGATAGGAGCAAAAAAATAAATTTTTTTTAACCTCTTTATCAGATTTGGCTAGTTTCCTGCGGTTGACTGAAGAGGACTGTCATGCAAATGGCCACAAGATACCACTTTATTTCACCACACTTTTACTGTTTTAAATACAGTTTTCTGCCAAATGAATAATGAATATTTTCATTAATTACTTCCGCTCACAGAGTGTATAGATGTCTCTATCTTGCAGTCACTCAAGCCCAATAATATTTGGTAGTGTCTGCAACATTATCCTCCTTAAGAGCCAGGAACTTGTGGGGGCCTATAGGGTTACCTGCTGAGTTATCAGTAGCCATTGTCAGCCTCTCCCTGGTCATTGCTTGGATGGAGAAGTGGCATAGGAGCTAATCATATGTATATACTGTATAGTTGGTGTCTGTGAGATTGTCCTATCACTTGCCTTTCCCACTCATCAGCGACGTATATACCTCTTGAACATTTTTTTTTCTATTGCTATTAGAGACCCTGTGCAGGTTCAGAAGGAAAGCTGGGATCTTGTAAAGTTGAATAACCCCATAAACAAACTTGTAAAGATGGATAACCCAACCGGACCCCGTTGTTTGTTGTGAGAGACCTAGTTCTTTTCCAATGTTACAGTAAGCCTTCCACTGATCACTATGGACAATTGTTTGACAGAGGACGGCTTTCCTAATTATTGGCAAGAGCGTGCGTTCCAAGACTCGACCATTTCCATGTATCCTAACGACGGTGTTTTCAAGGTATCCATAATACCAAAAACCCATAGGGTGTTTGCTCGGTGCCCGTCCTCTGTGAAATTTTGGTTATGCTAGAAGCAAGACTCTTCTTCTCACTCTGTACCGTTACACCTGATCCACCTAGCTTGATTGGATTTTTTCTAAGTATTTAGAGC
>NC_090725.1:72208140-72230640 GCF_036898095.1 Palaemon carinicauda
TTTTGGAAACTTTTTTTTTTTTTTTTTTTTTTTTGCATTGTCTTTGTTTATTGCTTCTAACGACTACATAATTTGCAAAGACTAATGTTTTATTCTTTCTTTTATTTTTCACTAAAGTGTTTACCTTGGAGATTTCAGCAAGATTTTTTCAAATAAATTGTACGATATGATATAATGGAAAATAGTAATACGCAGCTAGGACAAACAGTTTAATTGAATTTATTTATTCTCGGAGGCATAGGTCCAAGTCAAAGACTGTGCAGGGCCACTTACCATAAAGAAAAGCTCCCTTTGGAAAATCATTACCAAGCTTATGTGATTCCTATACAGAAAAAAAACTGTCCAATATTTTCATGTATAAAAGCCACCTTTGTTAGTGACAAAGCTATCATACATACATACAGATATGCATTTTATATATATATATATATATATATATATATATATATATATATATATATTCATAAAGGAAAAGAAAGTATGTTTTGAAGCAAGATGAATATGAGGGAAGAAGTGTGCGAGAGGCGTGTGATGGCGGTACGTTATGGTAAAATGGTAGCCCATATATAGTGTGTACATACACACAGACACAAAGACGCCCCTCCCACACACACAGACATACACGCACACACATGTATATAAATTATATATACATATATATATTTATATATATACACACACATATATATATATATATAAATACATATATATATATATATATATATATATATATATATATATATACATGTGTGTGTGTTTGTGTGTGTGTATTATATTCTTGTTTGTCATACAAGCTATTTTTAGCACATATTTATGGGATGGACGATTTAAATGACGTAAAGAATTCAGCGTAAGGGAATCTATCACCAAGGTATATAGGATTGGCTCTGTAGAAAATTCAATCCATCCACGCATTTAATGTTGCTCGCTGAATGAACTTCGATGCCAATAAATAATTTATACATATACACATTGCAACTATTCTTATAACACATGTGCTTTGCAAAGAGTTTTTCTCAGCATATTCATCATTTTTTTTCTAATACTGTGATGCAACATAGACATTTCTATTGGGAAGTGATAACTCTATAATACCTTCCAATTTTCCAACATTGGTTTCACAAAGATTATAATTTTTATCCTATACTTTTGCGGACATCCTGCACCTATTCAGTGACTTCCCAAACCTCTCTTACTCTATTCATCTATTAGCGTGCCTTTACCCATTCGTATGGGGTAACACGGTCATCTCTTAAGGTACCCTGACACTTGCACGAATTTGTGGCACGCATTGTCACGACTCGAGTCGTGAACTAGCGTGAACTGGAGTAAACTTGTCGTGAACCTGTCGTGACATCGTGGCATGTCGTGACGAGAATTTTGAAATGTTCAAAATTTTGGTCACGACAAAATTTCGTGAACTATGCACGAACTGTTCGTGAACTCGTCGGGACGATGCGGGATGTGCGCAAACTTTGCTAAAATTATGCATGAACTCGTCGTGCCAGTTCGTGTCAATGTGGACAGGTGAGCTGTGATTCTGAGGTAATTTTTTTTTTTTTATTTTCCAGTTTGTGCCACAAAATGTCATGACTTGCCACGACAAATTCGTGGCAAAAAGTCGTGTAAGTGTCAGCCTGGCATTACTGTCATCCAGTATAGTCTAAGCCCCAGCACTGTTTTATTTATGTTTTTAAGTGTTTTAGTTTCTGATGGAAAATGTTTCTAGAATCCATAAATTGTGGTGTTAATGACACCAGATTGTACATTCACACTGAAACTGCATCCTTTACATTCAGATCTTCCTGGACAGTTCCATCCTGTTCGTAATACTAGGCAGGCAGTTAATTCTAATAGTCAGGCCTTCTCCATCATGATGCTCAATACTTCACAGTATTCTAGAAGTTTTATTCCATCTGTGACCAAGTTGTGGAATGATCTTCCTAATCGGGTAGTTGAATCAGTAGAACTTCAAAAGTTCAAAGTTGCAGCAAATGTTTTTATGTTGAACAGGCTGACATAAGTCTTTTTATAGTTTATATATGACATTTCTGTTTTGACGTTGTTACTGGTTTTAGAATGATTTATTGATAATTTTTTCCCATCATTTATTTATTTCCTTATTTCCTTTCCTCACTGGGCTATTTTTCCTGTTGGAGCCCTTGGCCTTATAGCATCTTAGTTTTCCAGCTAGGGTTGTAGCTTGGCTTGTAATGATAATAATAATAATAATGTTACTTTTGGGTTATTTCCAATTTGTTTTCGAATCAAATATTTGCGGTAGAGGAAACTAAAATGTCAACATCTAACCAACTATGTGACGGGCCGAGAGAAGGTTGTGAACTCAAAGGCAGTGTGAAAGCAACTGAGTTAATTTATTATAGAACACTCTCCTTTATATACAAAACCTCAAGGCAACAGGAAATTACATGTTCGAGAAACAGACAATGTTACGTAGGAGAAACGCAGACATGTTTATTCTGGTTCTTTTTAGTGCGAGGGAAGAGCGAAGATACAAGCAGAATATATACAAAATGAATTATGTACGATCGTGTGACACACGGTTGGTACAACTATATGACCCAAAACAATGATTTACCACTCAAAATGTCTATTTTTAATTACTCTTTAAGAGGATATACACAATGTGTAAATTAATACACGGAATGAGATCACCTGGGGTCAAACGTTACAAAAAGTTGACCAGGCCCGGAATTCATTAATTTATTTCCTCATTTCCTTTCCTGACTGGGCTATTTTTTCCCTATTGGGGCCCCTGGGCTTATAGCATCTTGCTTTTCCAACTAGGGCTGTAGCTTGGATAGTAATAATAATAATAATTGGATGAACGTCAGTTGTTCCTTGGGATCCTCAGGTTTTAGCTAATTTTTCTTTAGTTATGATGAATAGGGATACATCTAGCTTTGCATTTAGAAAAAAAATGTTGAACTAGAATGCAATATTAGTTACAAAAGAGAACGAAAAACAGTGGATTTATTTTTCAACAAACTTATTGACACTAATTAGTGGATATTATTATTATTATTATCATTATTATTATTATTATTATTATTATTATTATTATTATTATTATTATTTTCATTATTATTATTTTTATTATTATTATTATTATTATTATCTTTATTATTATTATTATTTTCATTATTATTATTATTATTATTATTATTATTATTTGCTAAGCTACAACCCTAGTTGGAAAAGCAGGATGTTATAAGCCCAAGGGCTCCAATAAGGATAATAGCCCAGTGAGGAAAGGAAACAAGGAAAAATTAGTGGATATTATTATTATTATTATTTTTATTATTATTATTATTATTATTATTATTATTATTTTCATTATTATTATTATTATTATTATTATTATTATTTGCTAAGCTACAACCCTAGTTGGAAAAGCAGGATGTTATAAGCCCAAGGGCTCCAATAAGAATAATAGCCCAGTGAGGAAAGGAAACAAGGAAAAATTAGTGGATATTATTATTATTATTATTATTATTATTTTCATTATTATTATTATTATTATTATTATTTGCTAAGCTACAACCCTAGTTGGAAAAGCAGGATGTTATAAGCCCAAGGCCTCCAATAGGGATAATAGCCCAGTGAGGAAAGGAAACAAGGAAAAACAAAATATTCTAAGAATACTAACAATATGAAAATAAAACAGGAGGAAAAGAAATGAAATAGAATAGTGTGCTGAAGTGTACCCTTAAGCAAGAGAACTCTAACCCAAAAAAGTGGAAGACCATGGTACAGAGGCTATGACACTACCAAAGACTAAAGAACAAGGGTTTAATTTTGGAGTGTCATTTTCCTAGAAGGAAAATCAACGATGGACTATTACGTCCAAACAGGAGAAAAATTCACCCTTGTGTTTTATTTGGTTTTTGTATTAACAACCAGTTGTAAGACTTTGAATAGTTAGTTCCCTTAATTCATCGATAATTCCAGTATGTGTTCAAACCTCTGCTGAACCACTGAATTTGAGGAAAGTAAAACAAACAAGCAGGTTACGGGGGTTCCTGACATCACTTCACAGTCAGACCATCATGTGAGCAGTGTGGAATAGCCTTGTATTTGTGGATACATTATCTTTTTAAAGACTGTGCTATCTTAAAAATATAAGTTTCTCCCACACGCTTGGATGTGGTCACAGAAACCCTCAGAGGAGCTCAACAAGTTTCATCAGAATGTGGCAAGAAGTATGCCATCATCCCGTTGTATCTGGCTATTGCTAAACCTGCCTTCCAAATACAAGAAAGTGAGTTGCTGCCATCTGATAATGTTTTCATCTCATTTGGAGTCTTCCGTATCATGATGGCATATTTTAGCTCAATTGGATTCTACCTTCATGGAAGTGGCAGTGACACTATTATCCTTGACACGGAAGGGCTAACGTCATGCTTATTAAAAGGATTTTAGTCTGGAAAGCAGGTGTCAAAGGCTTCATGTTCTGCTAGCTACAGCCCCTCGAACACTATACTTCAGAAACTTTTTTTTTATGAAATTAGCCCTCTCAAAAGCAGTAGGTGAACAGTTGACTCAACTCGGTGCATATACATCATCTGCAAAACCCCATGAGACAAAGACTCCCACCAGATCAACAATCACCTTGAAAATTACAAAGAATTCACTGCCAAAACAAGAAATGAATATCAAGAGGCAACTGTTCCTTATTGGCTCGGACACATGGATTTGGTTGATGGATTTCTACTACGACTTAGACTAAGTTTGATTGTTCCAGTCTTCTTTTTCACCAACAACTATGCAAGGTGCACAGGACATTAATCCACTACGCACCAGCATCGATAATGCAGCGACTATTTAATGTGCTGCCAGCTCATCTAAGAAACATATCAGGAGTGAGTGTAGATGTGTTTAAGAATAAGCTCGATAAATACCTAAGATGCATCCCAGACCATCCAAGACTGGAAGATGCAAAATACACCGGAAGATGCATTAGCAACTCTCTGGTGGATATACGAGGTGCCTCACACTGAGGGACCTGGGGGAACCCAAACAAAAAATAAGGTAAGGTAAGGTAAGGTGGATGGCTGGATGTGTGCATTTTATCAAACATAGACAAATTTCATCCTGGTTCTCGACACATCTTGTTCCAAGGTGCTCTTATCTGTTCGTCGGACTAAAAACTCATTTTCAAGGAACCCAATCGACTTGACACTTGCGCATAATATAAATTAATATCCAGGCCAGGAATTAGGAATTTAATAGACAGCAAGTTTTTGTCAAACAAATTAAGAGGAGAGGTAGCTGAAGACCAAACAAGAGAACAATACTCAGAACAAGGTAAGGTTATTATTATTATTATTGTTATTATTATTATTATTATTATTATTATTATTATTATTATTATTATGCAAGCAGTAACAGTAGTTGAAAAAAGAGGACGCTACAAGCCCAATGGCTCCAACTAGGAAATCATCCTAATTTACTTGTTTACTTGTTTTGGGTTTAAATCCAACCCTTCACTTAAGTCGAGTGAACTACTTCTCGGGCGGGTCCATATCAATCATCTAATGAAACATTTTCATTATACTGTGACGGGCCGAGAGAAGGTTGTGAACTCAAAGGCAGGATGCAATCAACTGAGTTATAATATTATAGAACACTCTCCTTTATATACAAAACCTCAAGGCAACAGGACATAACATGTTTACAAGACAGACAATGTCACAGAGGAAAACCGGAGACGTGAATTTTCATGTTCGTTTTAGTGCGAGGGAAGAGCGCAGATACAAGCATAATATATACAAAAGGAATTATGTACAATTGTGTGACACACGGTTGGTACATAGCTCCCCCCTAAAAATGACATACTGTACATGTTAAATAGGGCGCCCTGATCTAGAGAGGCGAACTGTAGGCGGGTCATCTGGCAGAAGATAAGCAGGTTTTAGACGATCAATGGAGACCCAGTCTTCTTTGCCCCGAATGTTTAGGAGGAATGCTTTCGGACTGCGTCGGATCACAAGGAAAGGGCCCGTGTAAGGAGGCGTTAGTGGTGGCTTGCTGGTGTCGTTGCGCAGGAAGACGTGCGTTGCAGAGTGCAAGTCCGTTGGTATGTGATGCTTCGCTGGGGGCTTGTAAGTCTGGCGGCACGGAGTAAATTTTCCCATGACGTGACGTATGCGCTGGAGATCGTCGGAGGAGGTTGTAGAAGGAAAAAATTCGGCAGGGACGACCAACGGGTCGCCATACACCATTTCAGCTGCCGAGACGTCGAGGGCGTCTTTAGGAGTGGTCCTTAGTCCCAGGAGGACCCAGGGAAGCTGAGTAAACCAGTTGCAATCCTTGCAGCGCGACATCAAAGCTGCTTTGAGGGTGCGATGAAAACGTTCAACCATTCCATTGGCAGCGGGGTTGTAGGCCGTTGTCTGATGTAGGGTGATGCCCAGGAGATTCGCTAATGACGTCCACAATTGAGAGGTGAAAGTGGTTCCCCTGTCAGAAGTAATATGCTCAGGGATACTGAATTTTGAAATCCATCCAGAGAGTAAGGCAGATGTACATGAGGCGGACTTTGCAATTTCCATGGGAATGGCTTCAGGCCAACGAGTAGAGCGGTCGATGACGGTAAACAGGTAACGATGTCCTTGTGATGTGGGTAGGGGGCCTACAACGTCGACGTGAATGTGTTTGAAACGACGCTGAGGTTGAGGAAAGGTGCCCACTCCTGAATCCGTGTGTCGATGTACTTTGGAAGTTTGGCAAGAAGTACAGGCGTGGACCCAATCCTTAGCATCCTTAGAAATGCCGTGCCAAATGAACTTCGTCTTCAGCAGCTGTGCAGTAGAACGGCACGAGGGATGTGAAAGGCCGTGAATGAAATCAAACACCTGTCGGCGCATGGGAGCAGGAATCCAAGGTCGCGGTCTACCAGTACTGACGTCACAGAGGAGGGTGGTGTTGGAGTCTTCGAGGGGAAAGTCTTCCCAACGGAGGGACGTGCAGGATGTCCTACAAGCTTGATACTCTGGATCCTGTCGTTGGGCTTCAGCCAGGGCGTTGTAATCCAATCCCAGTTGAACGGCAGCCAACGTGTTTCTTGACAGGGCATCAGCAACGGGATTCATTTTCCCAGGGACGTATTGGAGGGTGCAATTGCATTCAACCAACGCGGAGAGATGTCGGCGTTGACGGCGGACCAGGCGTCAGACTGTCGAGTGAAGGCGTGCACCAGAGGCATGTGGTCTGTGCGAATGACGAAGGGCGTACCTTCTAAGAAATGGCGAAAGTGACGTACAGCCAAGTGCACCGCCAGCAATTCTCGATTGAAGGTAGAATAACCCGATTCTGCCTTGGACAGTTTTCTGCTGAAGAAGGCCAATGGGCGGGGCGAGCCTTTGACCACCTGCTCGAGTACTGCACCAATAGCGACGTCGCTGGCATCGGTGGAGAGAAGGAGAGGGGCGTGTGGGATAGGAAAAGTGAGAGCCGCAGCAGTTGATAGGGCCTTCTTTGCATTGCAGAAGGCTGCTTCTTGAAGGGGACCCCACTTCAGGTCCTTTGGCTTGCCCTTGAGGGAGGCGTAGAGGGGAGCAAGAGTGGCGGCAATGGCTGGCAGAAAACGGTGATAATAGTTGATCATGCCCAAGAATTCCTGCAGAGCTTTGACGGTCGAGGGCACGGGTAAGTTCTGAACGGTTGCTACCTTCTCAGGGAGGGGATGGACTCCTTCAGGAGTGATACGGTGCCCTAAGAACGACACTTCGTTGGCGCCAAAGGTACAATTGTCGTACCGGACTACAAGGCCGTTTTGTTGCAGGCGGTCGAGCACGATGCGCAGGTGACGGAGGTGTTCCTCTTTTGAGGAGGAGAACACAAGTATGTCGTCCACATAACATACACAGAAAGGGAGGTCCCCTAAGATGCCATCCATGAGACGTTGAAACGTGGCCCCAGCATTACGAAGGCCAAAACAGGAGTAATTGAAGGTGTATGTACCAAACGGAGTGGTGATGGCAGTCTTGGGGATGTCTTCTGGGTTCATAGGCACCTGATAATACCCCTTCAGGAGGTCGAGCGTAGAGAAAACCTTCGCTTTGTGCAGGTAGGAGGTCACGTCGGCAATGTTTGGGAGGGGGTAGTGTTCAGGTGCCTGTAATCCCCGCACGGACGGAGCGAGCCGTCTTTCTTCAGAACGATGTGTAAGGGTGACAACCATGGGCTGGAGGCCTTTTGGCAAGGGCCCATTTCCTCCATTTCGGCGAACGTCTGTTTGGCGGCTGCCAATCGTTCCGGTGCCAGACGTCTGAATTTTGCGAAGACTGGGGGTAACGCCGTCTTGATATGGTGATAAATACCATGCTTGGCAGGAACCGTGGGCGTTTGGCGAAGTTCTGGACGGAAAACTTCCGGGTACGACGTGAGTAGGTGGGCGTAGGCATCCGTGGGTGCGCTGATGTGGAGAGCGAGGTTAGAGGGGGCGGGTTGAAGAGGTGTCGACAAGTACGAGTCTGCGTTGACCAATCGTCGGTGGGCGACATCGACCAGAAGGTGGAAATGAGAGAGGAAATCCGCACCGAGGATTGGCATTGTGACGTCAGCAACGAGAAACTTCCAATTGAGTTTACCGTTTCCGAACGATAAGGTGAGGTTCTCGTAACCGTAGGTGGGTATTGCAGATCCGTTGGCAGCTACCAAGCGGACGTCGGCAGATGTAGACAGACTACGTCGTGCCTTGAAGAGTTTCCTTGGTAAAAGAGAACGACAAGCACCCGTGTCTACCAAAAATCCCACGCCCGTTCCTGCATCCTGTAAAAAGAAACGATTAGAGCCATGGGAGGCCACCGCCACAAGCGATGGCCTACTTACACGTTTTTTGGCCACTGACAATCCTTGGCACATTTCTTCGCGGTTGCCCCGAATCTGAAGTGGTAGTAGCAAAACTGCGGCGGATGGGAGGTAGTAAGTGGCTGTAGAAGTCGTTCGTTGGGGCGCAAGCGATTGGTGGGTGGTGGGCGGCTTTGTCGCCGCTTCGGCACGTCACGGGGTAGGCGTGTATGTCCTACGGCATTCATGTCAGCTTCGGTTGACGTTGAATAGGCATCCTCGTCGTCAGGGGTGGAGGCGTTGATGGAGGTCTTGAAGTGGCTGTCCATAAGGGCGTCGGCTTTGGTCATCAAGTCCTTTATGGGTAAACTATTGACATCGGGTATGGCAGCGCGTACAGGTTCGGGTAAACGGCGTATCCAAAGGGCACGAAGTAGGTTCACCTCACTAGGAGAGCCGTCTACGGCAGGTTGAAGGCGAGCGATACTGGTCATTTCCCTGAGGGCAAGCGAAGCCCTTTGGTCCCCCAACGGTTATTGTGAGAGCTGAAAAAGCTTTGCTATACGGGCGGCTGGCGATGGCTAGTACTGCTGCAGAAGGTATGTTTTGAGGGCGTCATACGCTATTGGGGTGTCTCCTTGTTCACAAAACCAGTCGGATATGTCTGGGAAGGTGTCCTCGGGTATCGCCGCGAGAACATAATCTGCTTTGGTGGTTGAGCGAGTCAGGCCCCTGATACGAAACTGGACTTCTGAGCGCTGAAACCAAGCAAACGCCTCTCCGCTGGCAAACGATGAAAGTTTGAATGGAGCGGCCGCAGCACCAACTGCCGTAGAGTCCACCATAGTACCAACGATGAAGGGGCGAGGGGGTGGGGGTGGAAGGCGGTGGGAGCGAGTCGACTTCCGGGGTCACCAATGTGACGGGCCGAGAGAAGGTTGTGAACTCAAAGGCAGGATGCAATCAACTGAGTTATAATATTATAGAACACTCTCCTTTATATACAAAACCTCAAGGCAACAGGACATAACATGTTTACAAGACAGACAATGTCACAGAGGAAAACCGGAGACGTAAATTTTCATGTTCGTGTTAGTGCGAGGGAAGAGTGCAGATACAAGCATAATATATACAAAAGGAATTATGTACAATTGTTTGACACACGGTTGGTACAATACCTTATACAATTCTTTGATTGTAGCATCTTCCAAATCATATGATCTTGTGAAAAGTAATGTCTTTAGTTTCTTCTTAAATTCAATGGCTCCCTTTAGGTCCTTCATTTCAGTTGGCAGTTTATTATAATGTCTAGGCGCACAGTAGCTAAAAGCCTTTTCACCAAATTTACTACTTGTTCTTGGTTCAGATAGCCTATATTTGTCACTCATGTGTCTTGTGGTAACATTTGTTTCTAGTTCTATTTTTTTCAGGCTTTCTTTTAGATATTTTGGTTCATTTTGGTTCAGTATCTTAAACGTTAGTAAGAGTAGCTTGTATTCGATTCTCGCCTTTACGGGCAGCCAGTGTAATTTAATTAGTGCAGGGGTAACTCTTTCCCTATTGTGTAGTCCTTTTATTAATATAGCGACTCTGTTTTGTACTATCTGAATTTCCTTCAGCTGATAATTTGGTAAGCCATAGAACAGTGAGTTGCAGTAATCAATTTTCGAAAATATGTGGGTGATTAATGAGTATGGCCATAGATTTTTCATTTAAGTATTTACCATTAAATGCTATGTTTCTAATATGATACGTACAATTTCTTATCATATTATTTATATGTTCATTCATTGACAGTCTATCATCCAAGATTACTCCAAGATTTCTGACAGATTTCTTTATGAAAAGAGACTTGTTAGCTTTTTCGAAGGAAAAGCCTTTGCAGAAAGTTTGAACTTCTAAATTTTGACCGATTCAACCACCAAACTAGGAAGATCATTTCACAATGCTGTCACAGCTGGAATAAAACCTCAAGAATACTCTATAGCATTTATCCTTATGATGGAGAATGCAACACTGTTAAAATTAATAGTACATGGTGGTGCAATCCGGGGAACCTCTAGAATACTCCATAGCATTTATCCTTATGATGGAGAATGCAACATTTAAAATTAACAGTACGTGGTGGTGCAATCCGGGTCATGTGAATGCAAAGGATGCTCAAAATTATGGAAGATCTTATGGAATATGCATGACGACGGTACTATAGATTCATATCCAGACAAGGAATAAGGGATTTAATAGAAAACTAGTTTTTGTCAAACAAATTAAGAGGAGAGGTAGTAGCTGAAGACAAGACGGGAGAATAATACTCAGAGCAATGAAAGATTATTATTATTATTATTATTATTATTATTATTATTATTATTATTATTATTGTCATTGTCATTGTTATTGTTATTATTAGCTAAACTACAAGGGTAGTTGGAAAAGCAGGATGCTGCAATCCATAGGGCTCCAACAGATAAAATAGCCCAGTGAGGAAATGAAATAAGGAAATAAACTACATTTGAGAAGTAATGAATAAAAATAAGAAATATTTTAAGATCAGTAACAACGTTGAAATAAATGTCATACGTAAACTATGAAAATGCTTATATTAATCTGTTCAACATAAACATATTTGCTACAAGTTTGAACTTCTGAAGTTTCACCGAGTAAGCCACTAGATAGGAACATCAATCCACAATATAGTCACAGCTGGAATAAAACTTCTAGAACACTGTGTATTGTTGAGTCTCATGACGGAGAAGGCAAGACTGTTAGAATTAACTGCATACCTAGTACTACGTACAGGGTAGTACTGTCTAAACCCAAACGATGGTCAGATTTATGAATTTTTATGTTTACTTGTTTATTTGTTTTGGGTTTAAATCTTTTTATTTTTTTTATTTATTAGCAAGACAGATTGTACAGATATAGTTACAATAGTGTTTTTATTATGTTACATAAATAATATTAAGGTTGCAAACATCTTAACTCGCTATGAATTCCATATTTGGTACATCTTACTTCTGTTTAATTCCAAAAGTTTGTTATATCGTTCTCCATTAATCATCCTTCGCTGCTCCAAAATATATCTGCGTATGAAAATGTTTGACACAATTTTGTCTCTGATATTTACATCTTCCATGTCACAAATATGGTCTCTAAGCATCCACAATGTTACTATGCCCTCCACTGAAGTCGAGTGAACTACTTCTCGGGCGGATCCATATTAATCATCTAACGAAACATTTTCATTATAACTTATACAATTCTTTGATTGTAGCATCTTCCAAATCATATGATCTTGTGAAAAGTAATGTCTTTAGTTTCTTCTTAAATTCAATTGCTCCCTTTAGGTCCTTCATTTCAGTTGGCAGTTTATTATAATGTCTAGGCGCACAGTAGCTAAAAGCCCTTTCACCAAATTTACTATTTGTTCTTGGTTCAGATAGCCTATGTTTGTCACTCATGTGTCTTGTGGTAACATTTGTTTCTAGTTCTAGTTTGTTCAGGCATTCTTTTAGACATGAATAAAAAATTAAAGAACGATGGTGCCGGACATTGATATCAAGTTCTGGAATAAGAAATATAAAAGGCACCAAGTTATGTCCAACATATTAAAATGAGAGTCAACAGCTGAGGACCAGACAGGAGAAAATTACTTGAAACAAGGTAGAATGAAATAGATAATGCATTTCATCACGATAGATTAATCACCGAAAATCTTATGACTTTCCTAATAATCAATTTTTTTCCCAATTGAAGAAGTAACTGACCGAATGTATTTTTCTAAAATTTGAAATCCAGAATCACACCTACAATTATGAATAAGTTGTATATAGTTAAAGAAGTGTTGTCAAGTCAATGATCTGGTAATAATATGATAATGATAATAAAACCACAAATGAAAAGATCATGATCGTTATAGACATAAAGGATTTAGTCACGGGGGTTGATAAAGTACGGTATAATATTCTTTCTCTGGAGCCACCTCCTTACAGAGAAGCCCCTATTCACATAAAAAAAAAAGAAAAAAAAAATAATTCTATAACAGCAATTGCCACAACAATTGTTGCAACTGGATCACATGATCGTAGAAACAACAAGAGAACCAGGTACTTGTTTCCGAATCTAGTCTTTTTGTATGTCCTTAAATTTTGGTTCGTTTTCAAGCGACAGCCTCCTATAGTATTTGGAAGAGAATGCATTGGATACATAAATTTCCATACTAAGGAAGCAGGTATTCTGGGCAGTAGTCATAAGATTATGATAATGTTCATAATTCCTTTGAAATTAGTGTTTTTCTTGTTATTTATGATATTTGGTGAATTAGAGGAGAGTGTAAAGAAAAAGGTAGAGGGAGAAAGAATAAGAAAAAATACAGCTTCTAAAAAGATACAATTTAATTTGCATAATACATTTTATGTGTATTCTTATTGTACTTTCACGTAAAATGCGATAAAACGTTGTATTACATGGAGTGTTTATAATGTACAAGAACACTGTTTACCAATGTAATTTTCTTGGGGCCCTATCTATCTATATGAATAAATTATAGTTCATACTGAATAGTATAAATAATCCATCATTTAGGATAATCCGGATGTTCGAGGAAAATCCCCTCTTAAATCAACACTAGGAAAACTACACTAGACACGAGATACAACGTAATATACAGTGTACTTACCCACTTCATTTCCAATAACAAAGCCATCATGGAGGGGAATTTTCTCTCGTGTGATTTAGTAATACACAAATACTACTGGAAATAATAATGATGTAACTAAACGGACACACACACATACCTTATGATCTTGGAATTGAAGTCTGATTCAGTGTCACCAAACATTCCGTAACGTATTGTGATACTTACTTTTCCTTTCATTACACACACACACACACACACACACACACACACACACACACACACACACACGAACATTACAAATACATGATATTCATAGCCTCTTTAAAACTAAGAAATACACTATAATGGCCACTCATGAGATAGCATTATCAGTTTTGTTATTTGTACAAGACTCAGCATTTATCAAAGTGTTTAATTACATTGCATGTATGCATTTCAGATACCTTGTTGCTAGAAGAGATAATATTAAATGAACCCCTAAAACTGGCTTACTCCTCAAGAAAAGGCGCAATTTGTGTTACAGTATATTAAAACAAAATCGGATACATAGACTCGGCTAAACTACAGAATTAACCATGAAAGAGATCAAGCGTTTCGTCCGTCAGTTTATGCATGGCATAAGAAGTTTATAGAGATAGGGACAGAGTTGGATAATGGGAAGAGTGGATGACTAAGAACATCTGGGGAAAAACCTCGATCCTGTAAGACAAACCTTTGTTCGTTCTCCTACAAAGTCCATCTGTATTGCTGCCAGTCACTTACATTTACTACGTTCGACAATGCACAAAGTCCTACACAAGAACTTATGATTGTACAGTTGCAAAGTTCAACTTCTAAAAGAACTGGGGCCAATTGATAAACAAAGACAAAAAGACTTTGTAGTTGCATGCTGGAACGAATTACTTAGAGTGAAACATTCATCTCCCAAGTTTGTTTTAAGGATGAGGCAACCTTTCATGTTTCTGAGAAACTAAACACATGTAATGTGAGAATCTTAGTATCACAGCATCCCCATGTGACTAGGGAGCTTCACTATGATAGTCTTAGGCCCTGTCCACACTACCGGGCAGTTCCCGACGGGCAAACAGTGATACCAGACCACAATAGTTAGTAAGATTGAGGGTTAATTACGTCAGAAGCGGGAAAACCACAGACAGGGATCTGGCATCATAAAGTGTTGCCAGATCCCTGCCTTTAGTTTTCCCTCTTCTGACGTCATCAACCCTCATTTCCACTAACTATTGCGACCTGGTATCACTGTTTGCCCGTCGGGGACTGCCCGGTACTGTGGACAGGGCCTAACGATGAATGTGCAGTGTGGGAACATATACAATAAAATCACTGATTCATTTTTCGTCAATACATCAATCGTTATAGATATTTACCTAGAGCCTTTGACTGAATATGGGGCACCAAAACTATAGGATCTTCAAACAACCATCATTTTCCTGCAAGATTATGCACAACCAAATTAGGGACTGCGTGTTTGTGGATTCCTAAATTAAATATTTCCAGACAGGTGGATTGGAATGGATGGCCCAATTCCCTAGCCATCTCGTTTCCCAGATATTACTCCCCTGGACTTCATTTTATGGTGATTAAAGAAACCGTGTATAAAAAAGAAAAGAAATGGGAACGAAATATGACTGATGCCATTGCCATAATTGACAAGGCTACATTACAGCGAATATGGAAAGATATTGAATACCATCTGAATGTGTTTCGTGTAACCAATGGTGACTATATACTGTAGAGGTGTGTTAAAGGAAGAAATGAAATATCTACTAATCTTAATAATTTTCGCATATTATTGCACATTTGCTTTTGCAAACATATTTTTTGAGTTGTAAAAAGTCTAATGACACTATGTACATATACACATATGCATACATACATATATATATATATATATATATATATATATATATATATATATATATATATATATATATATATGTGTGTGTGTGTGTGTGTGTGTGTATGCATATATATGTATATATGTGTATATATATATATGCATATATGTGTATGTAGGTATATATAATATATATATATACTTACTTAAATATATATCTATCTATCTATCTATCTATATATATATATATATATATATATATATATATATATATATTTTTTTTTTTTTTCATACACACAGAGACAAACACACATACACATACATAATATATATATGTATATGTATGTATATATAAATATGTATATATATGTATATATAGATACATATATATATATATATATATATACGCACATAGACACACAGACACACACATATATATATATATATATATATATATATATATATATATATATATATATATATATTGCGAAGCTGGTCTAGTGTAGAGTAGATTCAGTAGTTTACTCATGTATCTTATTTAGTTTCCATATATGCATTGAAGAGGTTAGCCAGCTCTTAAGAAGAGTTCCTCTCGTGTAGACATAAGTTTAATATGTAAGTTACGTAAGACTTTCGTCGTTGATTTTATTGTATTGTTTATTCAAGTTAGTATATGTAAATTTAGGTTATTTTTAAGAATTAACTTTTTACTCCATGCATGTTTATTACGAAGCCTCACGTAAACTGTTTGAGGGTGTTATGTGACCTCACAAGATAGGAACAATGGCTTAGGTAATGTTTTTTCTATTTTTATGAGGTATTGCGTCATGTTTGTGAGAGAATAAGCATTATGCCACGTGCTTTTAAAAATTCGTGAAAAACCTAATAATAGGATGTTATCTTTTTTCTTTTCTTTTTTTCGAGAAGAAATGGTGGGCGGAGATAGCTGACAGAAAGTCGCCTTGCTGTGCGTTATAGTTGCCCAGGAAACTCGGGATTCGTCTCCCTATTGCATTAGTAAGTGTTCGAGAGAGCAATACTTGGTAGCTCTGACACCTTAGCCAGGCCCCTGCACTTCCAGAACTCACCCTCCTTGGGCATTCTGGAAGTAGCTAAATTTCTTATAAAGGCAACCCCTAGGGTTGTATAGACAGACAGAGAATTCCAGCCTTAAGACAGCCATCTTCCCCTCTCTCTCACTCTTGCACACAGCTCAGTGTATTGTTTTAAAAGTGTTTAGTGAAATAACGAAGTTTTGGTGTGACGAGTTTTTGTAATCATAGTGAGTACTTATAAAATTCTCTTAGAGTTTTTGTAAATGGCCCTGTAGGAAGGTGATAGGTTCTTGTATTGTAATATGGTTATTTATTTTCATTAAGTGTCAAACTTAATTATTGTATTAAGATTTAATTTCAAGTGAAAAAAGGGATTGTATAATTTTCATAAGTATTTCTTTTGTCTTATTCTAAGGTTTAATCAGATTTAACATTCAAAGTCCAGTTAATATATAATTTTCAGATCGTAACATTTTTCTCTTAATCTAAGTTTTGTTCAGACTTATTTCAAGTGATTTATTTGTTTTATGTAAATTCTTTCAGTGTTGCAATTTATATAGAATATATTTATTTTTGTAAAGAGTGTATTATTTCTACCATCAGTGTTTATCACATCTCGCTCGTATCCCATAAAGATCTGTAGTAAGTTTGTTTGAATAATTCTTAAGAATAATTTCCCAGATTTGTTTTGAGTGTACTTAGGAGACCTTTGGATATTCATTGTTTTATATATTGCTGTCTGGGAGTTATTTAACTGTCTCAGAGTTCAGGTATTAATATTTCCAAGTGTGACAGATTTAATGTAAAAGCAAACAGGAGAGTCTGGAATTCGAGAGGTTGATCAGCTTTCCAACTGTAATATATGTATTTCATTATATTGTGACGGGCCGAGAGAAGGTTGTGACTCAAAGACAGGATGAAAGCAAGGGAAGAGCGAAGATACAAGCACAAAAAGAATTACGTACGACCGTGTGACACACGGTTGGTACATGGCTCCCCCCCTAAAAATGACATACTGTATATGTTAAACAGGGCGCCCTGATCTAGAGAGGTGAACTGTAGGCGGGTTATCTGGCAGGAGATAAGCAGGTTTTAGACGATCAATGGAGACCCAGTCTTCTTTGCCATGAATGTTTCGTAGGAATGCTTTCGGACTGCGTCGGATCACAAGGAAAGGGCCCATGTAAGGGAGCGTTAGCGGTGGCTTGCTAGTGTCGTTGCGCAGGAAGACGTGTGTTGCAGAGTGCAAGTCTGGCGGTATGTGATGCTTCGCTGGGGGCTTGTAAGTCTGGCGGCATGGAGTAAAATTTCTCACGACGTGACGTATGCGCTGGAGATCGTAAAATTTCTCACGACGTGACGTATGCGCTGGAGATCGTCGGAGGAGGTTGTAGAAGGAAAGAATTCAGCAGGGACGATCAACGGGTCGCCATACACCATTTCAGCTGCCGAGACGTCGAGGGCATCTTTAGGAGTGGTCCTTAGTCCCAGGAGGACCCAGGGAAGCTGAGTAAACCAGTTGGAATCCTTGCAGCGGGACATCAAAGCTGCTTTGAGGGTGCGATGAAAACGTTCAAACATTACATTGGCAGCGGGGTTGTAGGCCATTGTCTGATGTAGGGTGATGCCCAGGAGATTCGCTAATGATATCCACAATTGAGAGGTGAAAGTGGTACCCCTGTCAGAAGTAATGTGCTCAGGGATACCAAATCTTGCAATCCATCCTGAGAGTAAGGCAGATGTGCATGAGGCGGACGTTGCAGTTTCCATGGGAATGGCTTCAGGCCAACGAGTGGAGTGGTCGATGACGGTAAACAGGTAACGATGTCATTGTGATGTGGGTAAGGGGCCTACAACGTCGACGTGAATGTGTGCGAAACGACGCTGAGGTTGAGGAAAGGTGCCCACTCCGGAATCCGTGTATCGATGTACTTTGGAAGTTTGGCAAGAAGTAGAGGCGCGGACCCAATCCTTAGCATCCTTAGAAATGCCGTGCCAAATGAACTTCATCTTCAGCAGCTGTGCAGTAGAACGGCACGAGGGATGTGAAAGGCTGTGAATGATATCAAACACCCGCCGGCGCATGGGAGCAGGAATTCAAGGTCGTGGTCTACCAGTACTGATGTCACAGGATGTCCTACATGCTTGATACTCTGGATCCTGTCGTTTGGCTTCAGCCAGGGTGTTGTAGTCCAATCCCAGTTGAACGGCAGCCAACGTGTTTCTTGACAGGGCATCGGCAATGGGATTCATTTTTCCAGGGACGTATTGAAGGGTGCAATTGTATTCAGCCACGGCGGAGAGATGTCGCCGTTGACGGGCGGACCAGGCGTCAGACTGTCGAGTGAAGGTGTGCACCAGAGGCGTGTGGTCTGTGCGAATGACGAAGGGCGTACCTTCTAAGAAATGGCGAAAGTGACGGACAGCCAAGTGCACTGCCAGCAATTCGCGATCGAAGGTAGAATAACCCGATTCTGCCTTGGACCGTTTTCTGCTGAAGAAGGCCAATGGGCGGGGCGAGCCGTTGAGCACCTGCTCGAGTACTGCACCAATAGCGACGTCGCTGGCATCGGTGGAGAGAAGGAGAGGGGCATGTGGGATAGGAAAAGTGAGAGCGTAGCAGTTGATAGGGCCTTCTTTGCATTGCAGAAGGCCGCTTCTTGACGGGGACCCCACTTCAGGTCCTTTGGCTTTCCCTTGAGGGAGGCGTAGAGGGGGCAAGAGTGGCGGCAATGGCTGGCAGAAAACGGTGATAATAGTTCATCATGCCCGTCGAGGGCGCGGGGAACTCCTGAACAGCTGCTACCTTCTCAGGGAGGGGATGATCTCCTTCAGGAGTGAAGTGGTGCCCTAAGAACGACACTTCGTTGGCGCCAAAGGTACATTTGTCGTACCGGACTACAAGGCCGTTTTGTTGCAACGATCGAGCACGATGCGCAGGTGACGGATGTGTTCCTCTTTTGAGGAGGAGAACACAAGTATGTCGTCCACATAACATACACAGAAGGGGAGGTCCCCTAAGATGCCATCCATGAGATGTTGAAACGGGGCCCCAGCATTACGAAGGCCAAAACAGGAGTAATTGAAGGTGTATGTACCAAACGGAGTGGTGATGGCAGTCTTGGGGATGTCTTCTGGGTTCGTAGGCACCTGATGATACCTCTTCAGGTAGTCGTGCGTAGAGAAAACCTTCGCTTTGTGTAGGTAGGAGGTCACGTTGGCAATGTTTGGAAGGGGGTAGTGATCCGGTTCTGTTTACATGTTCAGGCACCTGTAATCCCCGCATGGATGGAGGGAGCCGCCTTTCTTCAGAACGATGTGTAAGGGTGACGACCATGAGCTGGAGGCCTTCTGGCAAAGGCCCATTTCCTCCATTTCGGCGAACGTCTGTTTGGCGGCTGCCAATTGTTTCGGTGCCAGATGTCTGAATTTTGCGAAGACTGGGGGTCCCGTCGTCTTGATATGCTGATAAATACCGTGCTCAGCAGGAACCGTGGGCGTTTGGCGAAGTTCTGGACGGAAAACTTCCGGATACGACGTGAGGAGGTGGGCGTAGGCATCCGTGGGTGCGCTGATGTGGAGAGCGAGGTTGGAGGGGGCGGGTTGAAGAGGTGTCGACAAGTACGAGTCTGCGATGACCAATCGTCATTGGGCGACATCGACCAGAAGGTGGAAATGAGAGAGGAAATCCGCACCGAGGATTGGCAATGTGACGTCAGCAACGAGAAACTTCCAATTAAATTTACCATTTCCAAACTATAATGTGAGGTTCTCGTAACCGTAGGTGGGTATCGCAGATCCGTTGGCAGCACCAAGCGGACGTTGGCAGATGTAGACAGACTATGTTGTGTCCTGAAGAGTTCCCTTGACAAAAGAGAACGACAAGCACCCATGTCTACCAAAAAGCCCATGCATGTTCCTGCATCATGTAAAAAGAAAAGATTAGAAACACGGGACGCCACCGCCACGAGCGATGGCCTACTTACACTTTTTTAGGCAACTGACAATTCTTGACACATATCTTTGCGGTTGCCCTGAATCTGGAGTGGTAGTAGCAAAACTGCGGCGGATGGGAGGTAGTAAGTGGCTGTAGAAGTTGTTGGTTGGGGCTCGACTGACTAGTGGGTGGTGGATGGCTTTGTCGCCGCTTCGGCACGTCACGGGGTAGGCGTGTATGTCCTACGGCATTCACGTCAGCTTCGGTTGACGTTGAATAGGCGTCCCCTTCGTCAGGGGTGGAGGCGTTGATGGAGGTCTTGAGGTGGCTGTCCATAAGGGCCTCGGCTTTGGTCATCAAGTCCTTTATGGGTAAATTATCGACATCAGGTATGGCAGCGCATACAGGTTCGGGTAAACGGCATATCCAAAAGGCACGAAGTAGGTTCACCTCACGAGGAGAGCCGTCTGCGGCAGGTTGCAGGGGAGTGATACTGGTCATTTCCCTGAGGGCGAGCGAAGTCCTTTGGTCCCCCAATGGTTGTTAAGAGACCTGAAAAAGGTTTGCTATACGGGCGGCTGGCGACTGCAAGTACTGCTGCAGAAGGTATGCTTTGAGGGCGTCATAGGCTATTGGGGTGTCTCCTTGTTCACAAAGCCAGTCGGATATTTCCTGGAAGGTGTCCTCGGGTATCGCCACGAGAACATAATCTGCTTTGGTGGTTGAGCGAGTCACGCCCTTGATGCGAAACTGGACTTCTTCGTGCTGAAACCAAGCAAACGCCTCTCCGCTGGCGAAGGATGAAAGTTTCAGTGGGGCAGCCACAGCGCCAACTTCCGTAGAGTCCGCCATAGTACCAACGATGGAGGGGCGAGGGGGGGTGGAAGGCGGGAGGAGCGAGTCGACTTCCGGGGTCACCAATGTGACGGGCCGAGGGAAGGTTGTGACTCAAAGATAGGATGAAAACAACCCAGTGAGTTTATCATAGAACACTCTCCTTTATATACAAAAGCTCAATGCAACAATAAATTTCATGTTCAAAATTGACACCGTTACCGGTGAGAAAAACAGGCATGTTTATTCAAGTTCTTTTTAGTGCGAGGGAAGAGCGAAGATACAAGCACATAATGAACTCTACGATCGTGTGACACACGGTTGGTACAATATGTTTGGTTCCCAGACACGAGTCATTGTATAATATATTATTGGTGCTCAGGCCCAGGAGCCATCTTTACATGATATATATATATATATATATATATATATATATATATATATATATATATATATATATACATACATATATATATATATATATATATATATATATATATATATATATATATATATATATATATATATATATATATATATATATATATATATATGGCATACACTAACCGAAGACAACATCGTTAATCTTCTGCATAGCTTTTGTCTTCCTTAAGGTCTAAGCTTCAAAGTAATATGCGTAAGCTGCAACTATGTTATATCATTATCTGCCACCAGAGGTGGTTTCAGATATTAAAATTAAGGCTGCATTCAATAAAAATAGAACTACAATTCAAGATATACGCTGTAGCAGAAAAAAATCTAAAAGCGTAGAAATATTGAAAATAAAAAAGAAAGTTTTCTAAGATGTAGAAGCAAGGTGTGTGTAAGATAAAGATGAAACATGATGTGGTGCATCATTGATCTTGACATATTGCTGATGTATTGAAATCCCTTCAAAGACAATGAATTGACGAATCTTATGCTAGAACATTTGAAGGTATCTATGTATGGGATGTACAACAATCCTATAACTACATAGTGAAAAAATTCCGATTGAGAAAGGAGTTAGACAAGAAGACCCCACCAATCATAAATTATTTACACCGTGTCTAGAAGATTCAAAATGATTAGACTGGAAAAATGAAGGAATTAACATTAATGGGGAATACCTTAACTTAAGATTTGCAGATGACATAGTTCTGTTTAGTGAATCAAGAGAGGAACTGCGGAAGACGATAGAAAATTTGAATAGAGAAAACAGAAATATAGGACTGAATATGAATATGAGTAAAACTAAGATAATATTCAATGAAAATGTAGGGATTAAATATGGACGGACCTCAACATATCGTACTTGGGACAGACAGTTTTCCCTGAAGACATGAGATCGAGATTGAAAGAAGGATAAGCATGGGATGAAGAGCGTTTG
>NC_090725.1:72235640-72240640 GCF_036898095.1 Palaemon carinicauda
TTAAAATAACACGATTAATAATGTTTCAGTGAAGAAAAGGATAAAGAAAAGATTGTTAAAGGGTTTGTTTAATTGAATATGTTAGGAGAAGTAGTAGCTAATAAGTGCATTTTGAATTTTAATATAATAAATAGATAGAAAGCATTCACGGTTAACAGTAATGCAAGCTTACGTCATGAAAACGTTTATCGAAACATATATAAAATGTCAATGACAGTTTTTTTTTTTAACTATAACGAAGTTACAATTGTTTGTCGTGAGTGGGATCCACTTACTATGAACTACTCACCAGAAGCTTGAATTTGAATTTACAATTATTATGAAACAATGAAAATTAGCCTTATATATCATGAGACCGTTAAAACCCACATTAATTACTCAATCTATTATTTACTGCAGAACAACTGTTGGCGCAAACATTTTGTATTTCTTATTGATGCCTTGACCATCAAAAATTATTTCATGAACTAAGTATGGTTCCCCTGACAACCCTCATAAAGCCAGCCTGACACTTGCACGAATTTCTGGCACGCATTTGTCGTGACAATGGTGCCACTTTTGTGGCACGCACTGGGAGGTTCCCGCACTGTTCACGACAAGTTCACGACATGGCACGAATTGGCACGACGAGTTCACGACAAGTTCATGATACGTTCACGCATAGTTTTCGCACTTCCCGCATTGGCACGCATCGTTCACGCCAGTTCACTACAAAATTCGTGCCAATGCGTGCCACAAATTCGTGCAAGTGCCAGGGTACCCTAACTTGTTAATCAAAGTCAGTGTTAATTATATTACCTGGCGTCCCTTTATGTAGATTCAGAGGAATTTCATTTGATCTCTGTCCGAAGTATTTACCAGCATGACTACAAACTAAGGCATCTAAATTTTCCCCCCATGAAAACCAACTGATCATTCCATCTTACATTCCGATTTTACCTCGTAACGAAAACTATTTTATCTCAACTTTCCCATGACGAAGCTCTTTGAGATGGATACCTTTTCCAGGACATGACAACAGCCATGAGCTGGAAGATTTTCTCTCGGTATTCTTCAAGTATGGCTAAATTATACTCTTATTTGAACGCTTATTTAGCAGACTAACTTATGATTGATCTTAATATTATAGAAAAATTCGTGCAATATTAATAGACAATTTTAGTATAGTATAGTATATTTTTCCCTGTTGGAGCCCCTGGGCTTATAGCATCTTGCTTTTCCAACTAGGGTTGTAGCTTGGATAATAATAATAATAATAATGATAATATCAATATTTTACAAAGTTGATTTTATCTCTCTCTCTCTCTCTCTCTCTCTCTCTCTCTCTCTCTCTTACATTTATACATATGAGTTGATATTAATCGTTTGGATTAAAATATATAAATTTACTAAATACCAAACCATTACAGTGCTTATAAACAACAGTTTTTAGGGCCTATGTGTAAATGTGGGGAAAAAAACCAGCATTTGGACGCAAAATGGAAGAAAAGAAGCGAAAACAGAAGCCTGAGAGTAATTTTTATTATTATTATTATTATTATTATTATTATTATTATTATTATTATTATTACTTGCTCAGCTGCAACCCTAGTTGGAAAAGCATGATGCTATAAGCCCAAGGGCTCCAGCAGGAAAAAATAGCCCAGTGAGAAAAGAAACAAAGAAATATGTAAACTACGAGAGAAGTAATAATTAAAAATTATTTTTAGATCATTAACAACATTAAATTAAACCTACAATATATAAACTATAAAAACTTTATAAAAAAACTAGAGGAAGAGGAACAAGATGGGAATAGCGCGCCCGAGTGTACCCTCAAACAAGAGAACTCGAACCCAAGACAGTGGAAAACCATGACACAGAGGCTATGTCGCTACCCAAGACTAGAAAACAATGGTTCGATTTTGGATTGTCCTTCTCCTAGAAGAGGTGCTTACCATAGCTAAAGAGTCTCTTCTACCCTTGCCGAGAGGAAAGTACCCACTCAATTATATTGCAGCAGTTAACCCCTTGAGTGTTTGGTAATCTCAGTGTTGTCAGGTGTATGAGGACAGAGGGGAATCTAAAAAAGAATAGGCCAGACTATTCGGTATATGTGTAGGCAAAGAAAAATAAGCCGTAACCAGAGAGGGGGATCCAATGTAGTAATGTACGAGACCTCTGCGTGCCAATTAAAACTGGCTGTAGGTTAATTCCCTGGTGATCTAGAATATTGTTTACTTGTTATGAAAACAATATTTATATCAGTTTTTTTTTCAGACATAAATCACGTCTATAGATTTTGCGCAATCTTTCCTTGCTTCACATTACAAACAAGTATTATTATTATTATTATTATTATTATTATTATTATTATTATTATTATTATTACTATCCAAGCTACAACCCTAGTTGGAAAAGCAAGATGCTATAAACCCAGGGGCTCCAACAGGGAAAAATAGCCCAGTGAGGAAAGGAAATAAGGAAATAAATAAATGAAGAGAACAAATTAACAATAAATCGTTCTAAAAAAAGTAACAACGTCAAAACAGATATGTCACATATAAACTATAAACAACATAAAAAACAAATATGTCATAAATAAACTATAAAAAGACTCATGTCAGCCTGGTCAACAAAAAAGCATTTGCTCCAACTTTGAACTTTTGAAGTTCTACTGATTCAACTACCCGATTAGGAAGATCATTCCACAACTTGGTAACAGCTGGAATAAAACTTCTAGAGTACTGCGTAGTATATACCAGCATGATGTATAACTAAGTAAAAATTTGAAACAAGTAAAAAAGAAATAGAATAACGCGAATAGAATTTGTGAACAAAGTACAGAAATTAAAGAAATAATCAAATCATTACTGATCACGAGACGCTAAACTTGGAAATCCCGAGTCAACTTTACAACGCAAAAGGATCTAGCTGTTGCGTCTGAGACGCGAGTATCCTGCAATGGATTATCGAGTATCCTGCAAGGGATTATCTAACAGTTTGGACAAAAACAGTTGATGATATAATGAAGGCGTTGCTAAGAAAATATTGTTACCATCAGATTCGTGGAATTTCATCTTCAAATACGAAGACTTGAACTCAAAACGGATAATTTTATTCCAGCTGTTACAAAGTTGTGGAATGATCTTCCTAATCGGGTAGTTGAATCAGTAGAACTTTAAAAGTTCAAAGTTGGAGCAAATGTTTTTTTGTTGACCAGGCTGACATGAGTCTTTTTATAGTTTATATATGACAGTTGTTTTTGACGTTGTTAATAGTTTATATATGACATATCTGTTTTGACGTTGTTGCCTTTTTTAGAATGATTTATTGTTAATTTGTTCTCTTCATTTATTTATTTCCTTATTTCCTTTCCTCACTGGGCTATTTTTCCCTGTTGGAGCCCCAGGGCTTATAGCATCTTGCTTTTCCAACTAGGGTTGTAGCTTGGATAGTAATAATAATAATAATAATAATTCAAGTACAGAAAGAAGTATAATCTATTTTTGGTTTTAGAAATATGAATATTGAATTTAAATATACTTTTTGCTAAGCACTATATCTTCGAAATTTGATGTTAAGAACCTTTATGTATTCTATTTAGTTAATTAACAAGCCACTTATTAAAGTGTATTTCAACTTAAGGGTACATTAGCTAAATATCTAATTAAAAATCTATCATCACTGAGGAGGGAATGCACTATATATATATATATATATATATATATATATATATATATATATGTATATATATATTTATATATACAAATATAGATAAATACACACAAATATATATATATATATATATATATATATATATATATACATACAGTATATATATATATATATATATATATATATATATATATATATATATATATATATATGTGTGTGTGTGTGAGTGTGTGTATCATGCACACACACAAACACACACACATATATAAATATATATATATATATATATATATATATATATATATATATATATATATATATGTGTGTGTGTGTGTGTTTGTGTGTGTGTTTGCACAGGGAATAGAATAAAAACAAATGATAATAATCAAATATACGGCGTTTCTACCACACCTAGATCTTACTTTTCATAAATTCATAGAAGGAATGAACTGCTATAGCCTAATCATTGTTTTTACATATCCAGTTTCAATATAGGTAACTTTGTTATGTTCTGTCGGGTAAATATAAACTATTGCTCAATATACAGTACTCTAATAATATCATCATCATTGTTATTGAATATAGTTTAAATGCGTCCAGTCAAGGAGCCAAATGAACAAGGAGGATGAATAAAAGAACAGCCAAGGAGTTTCTCCCAAGGAGAAATAAAGAGTCCGGTGGGCGGTGGACGTGAAGCCCCTCCTTCTCAAGTCCTCTCATGAAGAAAAAGACCACTCACCCGGTTTTGGGATTTCCAGGCGGCTAGTAGTTTTGGTCAGGGGATTCCAGGCAAACAAAGAAAAAATTCAAGATAGGAAAACTAAGACAGCAAAGGCGACCTCTACCGCTTCAAAGGATAGCCAGAGGCTTGTTGTTGCTGCGTCTTACATAATATATTACCCACAACAGGATTCAAAAGTTTCACCATTACTGTATATTCAATCTGTTGTTCTCTCTTTCACACATACAAACATATATATATATATATATATATATATATATATATATATATACAGTATATGATATACGATATCCTAGAGGGAAACCTTTAGTTTACTCGCACCAGAAGTTAAAATTCTGTGATAACCTTTAGTTTAATTCTCTGGGAATATCCACTGTAGTTAAATATACCCTAGGGAGCTACTGAAGGAACCTTCCATTAGTACGTCATGGCTTGAGCCCAAATATATATATATATATATATATATATATATATATATATATATATATATATATATTTATATATATATATATATATATATATATATATATATATATGTGGAGCTGATAACTATAACGATCTTTAATTTCCAGAAACAAGTACCGAAATTGGAACACATACC
>NC_090725.1:72245640-72258140 GCF_036898095.1 Palaemon carinicauda
TGTGTGTGTGTGTGTGAAATAAAAAGTAAAGACCGTTACAGTGTATGAAACACTTGCGGTACAGATTACTTCAGTTTGGACAGATGCTTTAGTTTTACCGAAACCTCATTAAAAGAAAATTGTTCCTTTATAGTACTGCGCACAGGGCTCTCACGATTCTACAAAAAAAACAAAATTATGCGAAAGCTATTTTTATACGCCATGGTTATTGCATTATTCCTAATATTAGGAAGATCATTCCACAACTTCCAGCTGTGACCAAGTTGTGGAATGATCTTCCTAATCGGGTGGTTGAATCAGTAGAACTTCAAAAGTTCAAAGTTGGAGCAAATGCTTTTTTGTTGACCAGGCGGACATGAGTCTTTTTATAGTTTATTTATGACATATTTGTTTTTGACGTTGTTAATAGTTTATATATGACATGTCTGTTTTGACGTTGTTGCCTTTTTTAGAATGATTTATTGTTAATTTGTTCTCTTCATTTATTTATTTCCTTATTTCCTTTCCTCACTAGGCTATTTTTCCCTGTTGGAGCCCCTGGGCTTATAGCATCTTGCTCTTCCAACTAGGGTTGTAGCTTGGATAGTAATAATAATAATAATAATAATAATAATAATATACTGACACGAGACTGTGACACAAATTCACATTGCCTTCCCGAGTCTAAAATCCAGTCACGATAATAGCACTATAGTCCATTTCTTTTATCGAGGCAGATTTGCACCGACTCGCAGCGGTACCCCTTTAGCTCGGAAAAGTTTCCGGATCGCTGATTGGTTAGAATTAGCTCGTCCAACCAATCAGCGATCCGGAAACTTTTCCGAGATAAAAGGGCATCGCTGCGAGTCGGTGCAAATCTGCATCGCTAAAAGAAATTGACTTATAGTCTACTGTTTTGCACGTCAGCCACTCTCTCTCTCTCTCTCTCTCTCTCTCTCTCTCTCTCTCTCTCTCTCTCTCTCTCTCTCTCTCTCTCTCTCTCACAACAACAACAACAACAACAACAAAAACCCAACAGTAAGAAAAAAAAAGAGAATAAATGAATAAGCGTTCAACATAACCATAATCGGACTGATCGAACCAGTTATGTCTCCTTAAATGACCATCATTAAAACGCGCTCTATCTGAAGAACACCTGGGACTGGTTTGATTAATAGTAATTTTTTTTTTTTTTTTTTTTTTGACTTCATAGAACAATTGGGGGTTGGGATTACCTTCTACCATCACCCTTCGCCCTTTCCCTGCCTAATCTCTGGCCTATCAACACCACCAACAGCCTGCTTTCTTTAGTAAGACCTTTACACTTGTTGGTTTTAATTTTTACTCATTGACCTTGTGACGGGCCGAGAGAAGGTTGTGAACTGAAAGGCAGTATGAAAGCAACTGAGTTAATTTATTATAGAACACTCTCCTTTATATACAAAACCTCAAGGCAACAGGAAATTACATGTTCGAGAAACAGACAATGTTACATAGGAGAAACGCAGACATGTTTATTCTGGTTCTTTTTAGTGCGAGGGAAGAGCGAAGATACAAGCATAATATATACAAAAGGAATTATGTACGATCGTGTGACACACGGTTGGTACAACCTCTTGACTGGGTTAATCGCCTCACACATTAAAATGTGGAGAAGTCCTCCTTTTTACAAATCCCTCAGTCTCTCCCTCCAAGAAAATACTAAGATTTAAACCAACATCATCATAAACTATACCTTAAAATTATTAATCACAAATGTAATATCATTCAATCAATCAATAATCAATAATAATAATAGGGAATTGGGGAATATGGGGAAAGGAGGAATACCCCTGGATACAATCCAGTTTATAGCTCAAAGGCAGGTACTCGGGAAGGGAAAGATTAAGGAAATAGGGAGAAAGAGAAGTACAGGAGAAGAATAAAAGAGAGGGGCAGACCCTCTTGCGATATTAGGGAATTGGTATTATTATTTTTTTTTTCATTTATATGTAAAACTTCACCATCTATTCCCTAAACATTAGCCAAACAGTTAATGGTAAAAATTATACCTACCTCCTACGCGACATATTCACTTATTTGTCCCACTTTTTTTTCATTTATTCATTTATTGTTCCCGAGCAAGTTATAATTCAGTGTAAGAAATATTTTCCTATATATCATTTGCTCTTAAAACCAATTATTTTCATTTTTCCTATGGTACATTTTAGTCCCTTACGTTTATCACAAAGCCCAATTCATTCAGAAGTGAGAGCAAAAAGCCCAATTCATTCAGAGGTGAGAGCAAAAAGCCCAATTCATTCAGAAGTGAGAGCAAAAAGCCCAATTCATTCAGAGGTGGAGAGCAAAAAGCCTAATTCATTCAGAAGTGAGAGCAAAAGGCCCAATTCATTCAGAGGTGAGAGCAAAAAGCCCAATTCATTCAGAAGTGAGAGCAAAAAGCCCAATTCATTCAGAGGTGGAGAGCAAAAAGCCTAATTCATTCAGAAGTGAGAGCAAAAGGCCCAATTCATTCAGAGGTGAGAGCAAAAAGCCCAATTCATTCAGAAGTGAGAGCAAAAAGCCCAATTCATTCAGAGGTGGAGAGCAAAAAGCCTAATTCATTCAGAAGTGAGAGCAAAAGGCCCAATTCATTCAGAGGTGAGAGCAAAAAGCCTAATTCATTCAGAAGTGAGAGCAAAAAGCCCAATTCATTCAGAGGTGAGAGCAAAAAGCCCAATTCATTCAGAGGTGGAGAGCAAAAAGCCTAATTCATTCAGAAGTGAGAGCAAAAGGCCCAATTCATTCAGAGGTGAGAGCAAAAAGCCTAATTCATTCAGAAGTGAGAGCAAAAAGCCCAATTCATTCAGAAGTGAGAGCAAAAAGCCCAATTCATTCAGAGGTGAGAGCAAAAAGCCCAATTCATTCAGAAGTGAGAGCAAAAAGCCCAATTCATTCAGAAGTGAGAGCAAAAAGCCTAATTCATTCAGAAGTGAGAGCAAAAAGCCTAATTCATTCAGAAGTGAGAGCAAAAAGCCCAATTCATTCAGAAGTGAGAGCAAAAAGCCCAATTCATTCAGAAGTGAGAGCAAAAAGCCTAATTCATTCAGAAGTGAGAGCAAAAAGCCTAATTCATTCAGAAGTGAGAGCAAAAAGCCCAATTCATTCAGAGGTGAGAGCAAAAAGCCCAATTCATTCAGAAGTGAGAGCAAAAAGCCTAATTCATTCAGAAGTGAGAGCAAAAAGCCCAATTCATTCAGAGGTGAGAGCAAAAAGCCCAATTCATTCAGAAGTGAGAGCAAAAAGCCTAATTCATTCAGAAGTGAGAGCAAAAAGCCCAATTCATTCAGAGGTGAGAGCAAAAAGCCCAATTCATTCAGAAGTGAGAGCAAAAAGCCTAATTCATTCAGAAGTGAGAGCAAAAAGCCCAATTCATTCAGAAGTGAGAGCAAAAAGCCTAATTCATTCAGAAGTGAGAGCAAAAAGCCCAATTCATTCAGAAGTGAGAGCAAAAAACCCAATTCATTCAGAAGTGAGAGCAAAAAGCCTAATTCATTCAGAGGTGAGAGCAAAAAGCCCAATTCATTCAGAAGTGAGAGCAAAAAACCTAATTCATTCAGAAGTGAGAGCAAAAAGCCCAATTCATTCAGAAGTGAGAGCAAAAAGCCCAATTCATTCAGAAGTGAGAGCAAAAAGCCTAATTCATTCAGAAGTGAGAGCAAAAAGCCCAATTCATTCAGAGGTGAGAGCAAAAAGCCCAATTCATTCAGAAGTGAGAGCAAAAAGCCTAATTCATTCAGAAGTGAGAGCAAAAAGCCCAATTCATTCAGAAGTGAGAGCAAAAAGCCTAATTCATTCAGAGGTGAGAGCAAAAAGCCCAATTCATTCAGAAGTGAGAGCAAAAAGCCCAATTCATTCAGAAGTGAGAGCAAAAAGTCTAATTCATTCAGAGGTGAGAGCAAAAAGCCCAATTCATTCAGAAGTGAGAGCAAAAAGCCCAATTCATTCAGAAGTGAGAGCAAAAAGCCCAATTCATTCAGAAGTGAGAGCAAAAAGCCCAATTCATTCAGAAGTGAGAGCAAAAAGCCCAATTCATTCAGAAGTGAGAGCAAAAAGCCCAATTCATTCAGAAGTGAGAGCAAAAAGCCCAATTCATTCAGAAGTGAGAGCAAAAAGCCCAATTCATTCAGAGGTGAGAGCAAAAAGCCCAATTCATTCAGAAGTGAGAGCAAAAAGCCCAATTCATTCAGAAGTGAGAGCAAAAAGCCCAATTCATTCAGAGGTGAGAGCAAAAAGCCCAATTCATTCAGAAGTGAGAGCAAAAAGCCTAATTCATTCAGAAGTGAGAGCAAAAAGCCCAATTCATTCAGAGGTGAGAGCAAAAAGCCCAATTCATTCAGAAGTGAGAGCAAAAAGCCTAATTCATTCAGAAGTGAGAGCAAAAAGCCCAATTCATTCAGAGGTGAGAGCAAAAAGCCCAATTCATTCAGAAGTGAGAGCAAAAAGCCCAATTCATTCAGAAGTGAGAGCAAAAAGCCCAATTCATTCAGAAGTGAGAGCAAAAAGCCCAATTCATTCAGAAGTGAGAGCAAAAAGCCCAATTCATTCAGAAGTGAGAGCAAAAAGCCCAATTCATTCAGAGGTGAGAGCAAAAAACCTAATTCATTCAGAAGTGAGAGCAAAAAGCCCAATTCATTCAGAAGTGAGAGCAAAAAGCCCAATTCATTCAGAGGTGAGAGCAAAAAGCCCAATTCATTCAGAAGTGAGAGCAAAAAGCCCAATTCATTCAGAAGTGAGAGCAAAAAGCCCAATTCATTCAGAGGTGAGAGCAAAAAGCCCAATTCATTCAGAAGTGAGAGCAAAAAGCCCAATTCATTCAGAAGTGAGAGCAAAAAGCCCAATTCATTCAGAAGTGAGAGCAAAAAGCCCAATTCATTCAGAAATGAGAGCAGAACTTCAAAATTACAGAAACATCAAACATGCAGTATGAAGCGACTATTATGTGTATAGTATATTGGGAAATTTCTAGTTTAAGAATTTGCAAGCAAAATGCGCTAAAGTTTCTCTAGCTGGGTAAGGGGGCATGAGGAATGATGGTTCCTGGTTCCTGGTTCCTTATTGCTCACTCCGCAAAGTAAGTTTGCGGGCACTCTATCTCTTTATAGATAGGTGCAAAGCTTCTAAGCTTATTCTTATTATTGTTATTAAGTTTATATCATCTGTGCCTTAAATAAATTAATATCATAATGAGGTTCTCAATCTTTACTTTTATTCCCTTCTACTTTGAAATTAGATAGGATAACACCTTGCTATCATCAGTTTTGGCAACCTGTTGTGGTACTCAGTTTGGGCTTCTTAAACTCTTCTTTTATATTCATTGCCCTATCTATAAATGCAGCCAGATCCTGCTAGGATTTTTCAGCATACCTAAACTTATTTCTATATTCTTTAGCTGTTCTAACTTTGGGCATAAAAATGAATGTTCGGTGGTGTCTTCTTCCTCTTTGCATAAATCATTGCATTAACAGGGGATAGGAAGTTTAGGTATCTTTGGATCAATTGTTCTTAAAACCTATTTGGCTTCGACGAGGATGGGATTCGAACCCACGCAGGGAGACCCTATTGGATTAGCAGTCCAACGCCTTAACCACTCGGCCACCTCGTCTCATGAGAACACGTCTGTTCTTTGATAACAAATACCACAACATCGTTTTTTTTCCCTTCTCTAGAACTCACAAACACAACTTGGGTTAAATTCCCTTTTCTTTACCTTCTCAAAACTTTCTTAATATACAGATAAATTTGATTCCTCGTATTTAGAAATATTTTAGATACCTATAATAGAATGCAACAATAAGGTATCTTACATATGATATACTGCTCAAGTTCCTTAGATATAACGGTGTTATAATCAAAACTCAAAAAAAATCACCAATGTTAATATCAGTGACACGTACTATTATTGTCATTATTAGTATATTTATCATTATATACCAACACGAAAAGTTCAAAGTTTATAAATAACATACTTTCTTCAAAAGTTCCAGTAACATGTAATATATATTAATTCTCTTCCACCAAGTTTTTTTTTTTTTTTTTTTTTTTTTTTTTTTTTTTTTTTTTTTTTTCAATTGTGACGAATGGTCGATAATGATGAAAGAACGTGGTGAGCAGTACAGAGACAGGAGTGACACGAGAGGACCCTGTATGAAGAGGGATTTTTGCAGAGGAAGGGGAAGGGTTCATTGTTAAACAATAAGTATGTTCGTCTGAATGGGGAGCGGATTGGGGGCTAGGGGAAGGTACGATGTACTGCGAAAGGGAGGAAGGGGGGAAAGGAAGACATACACCAACATATTTAGGCGATGAGGTTAGAGCAGTGGTTCCCAATCTGGGGGAAATTTCCCCCTGGGGGGAAATTTGAAGCTTCCAGGGGGGAAATAATTACACTACCTACTAACTAAAACAAGCGGAAAATGTCCTCATAGTACGTGCGGCAATTTGTTGTTAGCCATTCAATTGTGATATGATCATATCAGTTCTCAAAGACATGATATTCAAGGGGAGAATTGGAGTGTCATGCCCATTTCTGAGGCAGGCGAGTGGGCATGAGGGCTGGGCGGGGCATGAAGGGGGAAATCTTGATGGTTGAACTGGGTGCAGGGGGGAAATGACAGAAAAAAGGTTGGGAACCACTGGGTTACAGAGTCTGTGCAACAGTTGACGAAACTTGAAAGGTTTAGGCTAAAAAAAAAAACGGATTTTGACATAGGAAAAATCTATTTTTGGGTGCGATAGCCATGTCGTCCTGATGGAAGTTCCTCATTGGCCGCTTCTACTTGGGATATTTCTGCGAGTGATATACGAGAGAAATTTTACATTAGAGGTATCAACGGAGTTCTGACCTAGGGAGAGAATATCCCGAGAGATCTCGTGTATAAATCAGGGACGTGTTAATAACAAGCCACGGCTATCCTTCCCCGAATATGGAGAGTAATAATGTGAATAGCAGATTTGAAAACGTAAATGAAAATAAGATAGGTAAGAAGTAATTGGAAATTAAAATGATTATATGATTATATACATTTTAGGCAGGTTGAGTTAAAAGTAATGGCTGCATCGGCAGAGTTTATTTTCTTATCCAATTTTTCTATTTTCCGGATAATTCTCTTCTCTAGAGCGCTGCAATCAGCCAGCAGACTTGAAAAATTCATCAGTCAGGTGAATGACAAAATCGGGAAGACTTTTCAAGTATATTCTCACAAATATACATTTTCATGTATATGTTACTAACCTACCACTATTTACATTTTAGTAACATATACATAAAAGTCTTGCCTTTCCATTCAAGTATATTAGAATTACAATGGCAAGATTGAGCGCTGGTGCTTTATCATACGCAGTGTAAAATTAAAAAAAAAAAAAAAAAAATCTTACCTACTGACAAATAGTCCCTCAACAGAATTCTTTCCCCTTACTTTATCAGCAACTGGACCATTGCACAGGAAGTACATTTAAAATCAACGAATATTTTCCTTACATCTATATTTCTTAAAACTAAAACAAACCTTTAAACCTCAAAAAACCAATATACGGGAAATAATGAAACTTAACTCTAACACAAAGTGTAAAAATAATCAATATATATATATATATATATATATATATATATATATATATATATATATATATATATGTATATATATATATATATATATATATATATATATATATATATATATATATATATCTTTCTTCGTGGCTGAGTGGTATGGTCACTGGCATACAGATATCCTGGACGAGGGTTCAAATCCCGGCCGGTCTGATATTATAGTCTCTGGGTGATTCCGCCTGGGGCTCTGATCCCGAGGTCGTTAAGAGAATCCAGACTTTAATGTATTAATATATATGGCTTATTTGAAATATGAAAAAAACACGTTTAAATGTGCAAAAATTTATCATATATATATATATATATATATATATATATATATATATATATATATATATATATATTGATAGATAGATATACTGAACAGACGAACACCGTCGTCACAGACTAGACTGAAAGGCCTAAAAAAGCACTTAAGCTACGGTTCCGGGGTCGATGGTAACTCCAGTCAAGTTAACAGAATAGTGACCACTCAAATATACTTACTTTTACGTGTCGTCATTATCCTCTTCAGCAAACCAAATCAGTAATTACAAATGTAGCAGAAGTCGGGATCATACAAACCAATATTCTCAATTTCTTAACAGTTCCAATAACCTTTAAATTCATACAATCTGTATTCAAAACAAGAGGGAACACCCAGGAGGAAAAGGAGTCTGAGTAGAAGTACGGTCTGAAAATACTGTGACTAGAAAAAGGGACACAGGTGAATGCTCTGTACCAACCGTGTGTCACACAATTGTACATAATTCCTTTTGTATATATTATGCTTGTATCTTCGCTCTTCCCTCGCTCTAAAAAGAACCAGAATAAACATGTCTGCGTGTCGCCTATGTAACATTGTCATTTTCTCGAACATGTAATTTCCTGTTGCCTCGAGGTTTTGTATATAAAGGAGAGTGTTCCATAATAAATTAACTCAGTTGCTTTCACACTGCCTTTGAGTTCACAACCTTTCTCTCGGCACCGTCACAGCTCCTACCTAACTAAACTATCACGCTAAAATCAAAACAAATATGAATAATAGATTCTATTATTCACAACATCAAGCAAAGATAGAATAACACATACTGATAAATAAATTGCATTTGCAATATGATAGATGCATTTAATAATTAAATCCTGCTGAAGACATTCGCTACCATTTTCAACTTGATAAAAAAATGTAAACAAACCAACCTTAAGTTATAGTGGAGCCGGGTTATGGGGAAAAAGTGAAAACGGTGATACAAGCAACAGATTCAGCATGAGGATTCTTATCCCCACATACCAAGACAGCTGACACTTTTCCAAAATGGCAGAATATTTTCTCTATAACTCAAAAATTTTCATTCCATATTCCTACGAATGTTACATACTACCCCTATGATGAATGTGAATTAACCCTTTTACCCCCAGGCTATTTGGAAATTTCCAACCCTTAACCCCCAGGGGGTTATTTTTTTCCCAGCACATTTTGCAGTATATTTTTTATTAAATTGCTGTAACACCCTTAATGTTTGTCATAGAGAGGCCAGGTTGGTCTCATTCTCTTGGAAAATGCCTGAATTTTCTCAAAAAATTATCAAAAATATGAAAAAAAAATGTATAGCATTTTTTTGCAAGGACGTACCGGTACGTCCATGGGGGTAAAGGGATGGCTTTTGTGAAACGTACCAGTACGTTCTTTGGGGGTAAAAGGGCATTCCTGCTATTTTTAAGATCTCATCCACATATGGCACTTGAGTAACCTCTCTTATAGTTTCATTTCTAATCCTGTCCTACCATTTAACTCTCAATATCCTTCTGAGGGCTTTGTTCTTAAATTTACTAAATCTATTGGAGATTGTTTTATTTTCATATCATGACTCATGTCCATATAGTAACACCGATCTCACTAAACTGATAAATAGTCAGTAATTTCAGACGATTTGATTTCCAAATTTTACTTAACCTAGCCATTGTCTGATTTGTTTTTTTTCAATCTTTCATTGAACTCCAATTTTAAAGATCCTTTATTAGAGATCATAGTTCCTAAATATTTGAATGATTCCACCTCATTAATCCTTTCTCCTTCCAATGATTTCCACTTCATATTCCGTTCTCACTATCTGTCTTTCTTTTATATATCTTTAGCTCAACCTCCTGTGATATTTCATGCATTCTGGTAAGCAAGCTCTGCAAGTTCTTTGTTATTCTGCTAATAAGGACAGCGTCATCAGCATACTCTAGGTCAGCTAACTTTGTTACCAATCCAGTCCAATCCTTCTCCACCATCCCTAACTGTTCTATGCATTACAAAATCCACGAGGAGGATAAACAACATATGTGACAACACATTTCCATGGAGTACTCCACTGTTCACTGGATTTTCTTTTGATAGAACTTCACTAACATTAACTTTGCATTTGGTATACTCATGAACTGACTTAATCAAATTTACATATGTAAGAGGAACTCCATATTAACGCGGGACTCTTCACAAAATTGGCCGGTGCACGCTATCAAAGGCTTTTTTATAGTCCTCAAATGCCATCAAACGTGGGTTTTTATATTTTACACATTGCTGTACCACATGTCTAAAATGAAAATTTGGTCGTTACAACTTCTGCCTTTGCTAAATCCTGCGTGTTCGTCTCTCAGTTTCTCTATCAATCTTTGTCTCTTTTTTTTTTCTTATTTTCACCAACACTCCTAGTTCCCATTCATCAGGTTTCGCCTTTTCACACCATATTCTACAAAATAATCTTGTAAGTATTCTGGGAGTCACTTCATTTTCGGCCAATATCATTTCAGCAGTTATTCCATTGTATCCAGTGGCTTTCCATCTCTTTATTTTTTATTGATGGCTTTGACTTCAAACACACTAAATTCATTCATGGGCATATCACGGTCTTCATCAGCTTCAGGTATATTTATCAAATTATTCCCTTCATATCTCCTATTCATGACCTCACTAAAGTGTTTCATCCAATGTTTCCTTTCTTCATCTTTTTCCATAACAGATCCATCTCTCTTTTTGATGGGTATTTGTTTCTTATTCTTTTCCCTAGTAGAAATTTCATTAATAATTCTATGAGCAATTCTTACACCATAGCCACTCCCTGAATTCATAGCTTTGTTAGCCTCATCTGCTTTCCTGTCTAAATATTCTCTCCAATAATTCCTGGCTTTCCTTTTGACTTCACTATCAATAATGGAATACTTAGTATGCTCTACCTTGTAATTTTCATTACTTCCTCGAAAACTTTTAATAATAAATTTCTGTCTTTGTCTCATTTTCATAGTATCCCAAGTATCATTTGATATCCATGGTTTTCTTCTTGTAACTGCATGTCCTAAAACCTCACTACCAACTGACTGATATATGTTCTTAATATCGCACCATTTTACATTAATTGTCTGTTCTACATCTCTTGAAGTCTCTAAGACTGTAAATCAATTCCTACATTCAATTGCAAAGGTTTCTCTGTGCTCATCTTCTAGAAGCTTAGTTGTATCAAACTTAGGTATTCTATCTACATTTCTGTAAGGTGCTTTCAGTTTTAATTTCAGTGTGGGAATGAGGAGCTGATGATCAGTACCAATATCTGTACTTCTATAGCTTCTTATATTTCTCATATTTCTTGATTTTTGCAATTGCCACATTGTGAAATCCATTTATATTTGTGGATGTCCTTGTGCTGGAAAAGAGTACCTCTTATAACAAGAATGTTTGCTGAACAAAAACTTATGAAATGTGCTCCATTTTCATTTGCAACTCAACCAACACTCTCAACACCCATCACATTCTCTATACCTTGATTGTTCCTTCCAACTTTAGCATTGAAGTCACCAATCACAATATCCATATCTCTCTCTGGGATCTCATCTATTACACTCTGCGGTTCTTCATAGTATTCATCTTTTCTTTCTTCAGGGGAATCATTTGTTGGTGCATAGCAAAATATAATACTCATATTGTACTGCATTGATTCAAACTTTCCAAGTAACATTCTACTATTTATAGCTCTCTATTCCATTAATGCCTTTTCTGCTCTTTGTGTTATCATCATTCCTACCCTTTCTCTTCCAACTCCATCTGTCCTTCCTGAGTATATATATATATATATATATATATATATATATATATATATATATATATATATATATATATATATATATATATATATTACCTTGGACTAAGATTTCTTTACCAATCTCCTACAACGTGTTTTAGTTAGTGACAAGATATCCAAACTATATTTCATAAATTCATTCTCAACTTGGTGTAACTTTGCAATGTGATTCATGGTCCTCACATTCCAAATACCAATTTTCAATTTCTCTTTAGTATTTATAAACCGGGTGATTCTTAGTACCCCACTATGGTAGGGACTACGGGCTATTCCGTCAATTTCGTTTTCCATAGACTGACCAAATCCATAAAGGATTCATTGGCTAAATTCATCAAAGGATAGCTAGTTCCATGTGATGCACAGTGGCTGTCTAACTAAGATAAGTGACCCCTGCCAGACCATACCAATTGCAGTAAGATCATCCAGCAGGCATCAGGAGTATAAGCCGAAAAGACATCTTGTCTATCGCCTTAAACCCAATCCATCACCCTGCTGTTAGTGACTTCGTCAAGATTTACCGGGGCAATTCCTCCACAGCTTATCTGCTTATACTGTATACATATATATATATATATATATATATATATATATATATATATATATATATATATATATATATATATGTATGTATATATATACAGTATATATATATATATATATATATATATATATATATATATATCTATATATATACATATATATATGTACAGTATATATATATATATATATATATATATATATATATATATATATATTCTTACGAAGCTTGTCTA
>NC_090725.1:72263140-72270640 GCF_036898095.1 Palaemon carinicauda
TAGCAATAATAATAGTTCTAATAAAAGTTCAAAAGTTCAAAGTTGGAGCAAATGCTTTTTAGTTGACCTGGCGGACATGAGTCTTTTTATAGTTTATATATGACATATTTGTTTTTGACGTTGTTAATAGTTTATATGTGACATGTCTGTTTTGACGTTGTTGCCTTTTTTTAGAACGATTTATTGTTAATTTGTTCTCTTCATTTAGTTATTTCCTTATTTCCTTTCCTCACTGGGCTATTTTTCCCTATTGGAGCCCCTGGGCTTATAGCATCTCGCTTTTCCAACTAGGGTTGTAGCTTGGATAGTAGTAATAATAATAATAATGATGTCGGGAATCAGCAGCAGAAATAACACGCTCGAGACTGAATCTTGAAAAAAGCGATACGTCATTTAAAAGTATTGCGCTTGGTACATACATTACAATGAACAAATTCAATACATTTAGATGAAAAACCACGTTGACAGCACTCCCCCTCGTGGCTAGTTGAGGTACTGCAAAATGGCTGCATATTTCATAGGTACGTTCCTATCTTTTGAAATATGCATCATAAAATTGACATTTTTGACATTTTGGCCTTTGAATAATTTTGATGTTGATAAGGTGAATGCAATCATGTAACTTACAAAATATGCAGGGTTCTTTATAAGGAAAGAAAATACACAATGATAATATAGCATCATATAGTGGTAAAAATATCCTGTATTTATTTTGCCTGGTTACGTAGTTTTTAAAGATTGTTGACAAAATAAATCTTCTTAAAATATCAATCAAGGGTAACGAACTCAGGTTGATTAACATGGAACTAAAAATCTTGAAAATTCCCTCAAAAATTGAAGTACTTCCCCGACTAGTGGCATTAAGTTTGGTAATATAAAAAGAAGAATCTCCTCAATGACCTTGAATATTCTGCAAAACCGCAAGAATCAATCACGCAAGCCAAATAAACAACTTCTGTTCGGTGCAACCTTGTTTACCATGTTTTCGCAACACACATTATTATTATTATTATTATTATTATTATTATTATTATTATTATCCAAGCTACAACCCTAGTTGGAAAAGCAAGATGCTATAAGCCCAAGGGCTCCAACAGGGAAAAATAGCCCAGTGAGGAAAGGAAATAAGGAAATAAATAAATGAAGAGAACAAATTAACAATAAATCATTCTAAAAAAGGTTATTATTATTATTATTACTATCCAAGCTACAACCCTAGTTGGAAAAGCAAGATGCTATAAGCCCAGGGGCTCCAACAGGGAAAAATAGCCCAGTGAGGAAAGGAAATAAGGAAATAAATAACTGAAGAGAACAAATTAACAATAAATCATTCTAAAAAAAGTAACAACGTCAAAACAGACATGTCAGATATAAACTATTAACAACATCAAAAACAGATATGTCATAAATAAACTATAAAAAGACTCATGTCCGCCTGGTCAACAAAAAGGCATTTGCTCCAACTTTGAACTTTTGAAGTTCTACTGATTCAACTACCCGATTAGGAAGATCATTGCAGATTTTTCATGATGCCGTATTTAAACCAAAATATGGAAATATGTTCTACTTACATATCTGTATCATTGTGCTACTTCTTGCAACTCAACCTCCTCCTCCAACCTTTCAGCTTGAAAGGAATATTTTTTTTTTTACATTCACGTGACTCTTTGTGTAGGTTGGTCATAATCATTACAGCACGAAAAAAACAATAAGAAAAATAGAGGAGAGAAGAGGTGAAGAAGGAAAATCTAATTGGTCGTTCATCATAGGTAACATATGACTGGCAAAGTTCTTTTCATTTCAATAGCGTCAAGAAAGCTCTCTCTCTCTCTCTCTCTCTCTCTCTCTCTCTCTCTCTCTCTCTCTCTCTCTCTCTCTCTCTCTCTCTCTCTCTCTCAAAAAAAAAAAAAAAAAAAAAAAAAAAACAGAGGTTTTGAGTACTTAAGAAAATCATACAATTTCATCGCTAGTGAAGGTTCTTCACGCGAAAGAAGCAGACACGAGAATACTAATGCAACTCTTGGATGTTACATTTTGAAAAAAATATCATGGTAAAAAACCCAATCAAATACTTTCGCGTCAAAGCAAAACAAGTAAAGATATAAATTGAAGCAGGGACGAATCACAGATCCACTGTACCACAAGAAAATGCTGCTGTAATAGTACTACATTTTCAATATTAGAAATGTTTTTGCAACTATTTGATTTACCTGAAGGTGTGCTGTTCTAAGGAATTATTATTATTATTATTATTATTATTATTATTGTTATTATTATTATTATTATCCAAGCTACAACCCTAGTTGGAAAAGCAAGATGATATAAGCCCAGGGGCCCCAATAGGGAAAACTAGCCCAGTGAGGAAAGGAAATAAGGAAATAAATAAATGAAGAGAATAGATTAACAATAAATCATTCTAAAAACGGCAACAACGTCAAAACAGATATGTCATATATAAACTATTAACAACGTCAAGAACAAATATGTCATACAGTATATAAACTATAAAAAGACTCATGTCCGCCTGGTCAACAAAAAAGCATTTGCTCCAACTTTGAACTTTTGAAGTTCTACGGATTCAAATACCCGATTAGGAAGATCATTCCACAACTTGGTAACAGCTGGAATAAAACTTCTAGAGTACTGCGTAGTATTGAGCCTCAGGATGGAGAAGGCCTGGCTATTAGAATTAACTGCTTGCCTAGTATTACGAACAGGATAGAATTGTCCAGGGAGATCTGAATGTAAAGGATGGTCAGAGTTATAGCAAAAAGGTTGTCAAAGGTTCATAGAATAAGGTAGCAACTATTGGATAGAGATTCTCCCCAAGGGAAGTAGCTATTGAACAGCATGAACTTAGATGATGAATGTAAGTATAAAGCCCTTCATCGTAGAATAATCCCATATCTGTAGAATTAAAACTTAGATTTTGATACGAGTGGGGATGAGATTTTGGGGATGAGATTGTGGGGATGAGTTTGTGGGGATGAGATGGGGATGAGATTGTGGGGATGAGATTGTGGGGATGAGATTTTGGGGATGAGATTGTGGGGATGAGTTTGTGGGATGAGATTGTGGGGATGAGTTTGTGGGGATGAGATTGTGGGGATGAGTTTGTGGGGATGAGATTTTGGGGATGAGATTTGTGGGGATGAGATTGTGGGGATGAGATTTTGGGGATGAGATTGTGGGGATGAGATTGTGGGGATGAGATTTTGGGGATGAGATTGTGGGGATGAGATTTTGGGGATGAGATTTGGGGATGAGATTTGTGGGGATGAGATTTTGGGGATGAGATTGTGGGGATGAGATTTTGGGGATGAGATTGTGGGGATGAGATTTGGGGATGAGATTTTGGGGATGAGTTTGTGGGGATGAGATTTTGGGGATGAGTTTGTGGGGATGAGATTGTGGGGATGAGATTTGGGGATGAGATTGTGGGGATGAGTTTGTGGGATGAGATTGTGGGGATGAGTTTGTGGGATGAGATTGTGGGGATGAGTTTGTGGGGATGAGATTTTGGGGATGAGATTTGGGGATGAGATTTTGGGGATGAGATTTTGGGGATGAGATTTTGGGGATGAGATTGTGGGGATGAGATTTTGGGGATGAGATTTTGGGGATGAGATTTTGGGGATGAGATTGTGGGGATGAGATTTTGGGGATGAGATTTTGGGGATGAGATTTTGGGGATGAGATTTTGGGGATGAGATTTGTGGGGATGAGATTTTGGGGATGAGATTGTGGGGATGAGATTTTGGGGATGAGATTGTGGGGATGAGATTTTGGGGATGAGATTGTGGGGATGAGATTGTGGGGATGAGATTTTGGGGATGAGATTGTGGGGATGAGATTTTGGGGATGAGATTGTGGGGATGAGATTTTGGGGATGAGATTTTGGGGATGAGATTTTGGGGATGAGATTTGTGGGGATGAGATTTGGGGATGAGATTGTGGGGATGAGATTTTGGGGATGAGATTTTGGGGATGAGATTTGTGGGGATGAGATTTTGGGGATGAGATTGTGGGGATGAGATTTTGGGGATGAGATTGTGGGGATGAGATTTTGGGGATGAGATTTTGGGGATGAGATTTTGGGGATGAGATTTTGGGGATGAGATTGTGGGGATGAGATTTTGGGGATGAGATTTTGGGGATGAGATTGTGGGGATGAGATTTTGGGGATGAGATTTTGGGGATGAGATTGTGGGGATGAGATTTTGGGGATGAGATTTGGGGATGAGATTTTGGGGATGAGATTTTGGGGATGAGATTTGGGGATGAGATTTTGGGGATGAGATTGTGGGGATGAGATTTTGGGGATGAGATTTTGGGGATGAGTTTGTGGGGATGAGATTTTGGGGATGAGATTGTGGGGATGAGATTTTGGGGATGAGATTTGTGGGGATGAGTTTTGGGGATGAGATTTTGGGGATGAGATTGTGGGGATGAGATTTGGGGATGAGATTTTGGGGATGAGTTTGTGGGGATGAGATTTGTGGGGATGAGATTTTGGGGATGAGATTGTGGGGATGAGATTTTGGGGATGAGTTGTGATTTTGGGGATGAGATTGTGGGGATGAGATTTTGGGGATGAGATTTTGGGGATGAGTTTGTGGGGATGATGATTTTGGGATGAGATTGTGGGGATGAGATTTGTGGGGATGAGATTTTGGGGATGAGTTTGTGGGATGAGATTTTGGGATGAGATTTTGGGGATGAGATTGTGGGATGAGATTTTGGGGATGAGATTTTGGGGTTGAGATTGTGGGATGAGATTTTGGGGATGAGATTTGGGGATGAGTTTGTGGGGATGAGATTTGGGGATGAGATTTTGGGGATGAGATTTTGGGGATGAGATTGTGGGGATGAGATTTTGGGGATGAGATTTTGGGGATGAGATTGTGGGGATGAGATTTTGGGGATGAGATTTTGGGGATGAGATTGGGGGATGAGATTTTGGGGATGAGATTTGTGGGGATGAGATTTTGGGGATGAGATTTGGGGATGAGATTTGGGGATGAGATTTGGGGATGAGATTTTGGGGATGAGTTTGTGGGGATGAGATTTTGGGGATGAGATTGTGGGGATGAGATTGTGGGGATGAGATTTTGGGGATGAGATTTTGGGGATGAGATTGTGGGGATGAGATTTTGGGGATGAGATTTTGGGGATGAGATTGTGGGGATGAGATTGTGGGGATGAGATTTTGGGGATGAGATTTTGGGGATGAGTTTGTGGGGATGAGATTTTGGGGATGAGATTGTGGGGATGAGATTGTGGGGATGAGATTGTGGGGATGAGATTTTGGGGATGAGTTTGGGGGATGAGATTTTGGGGATGAGATTTTGGGGATGAGATTTTGGGGATGAGATTGTGGGGATGAGATTTTGGGGATGAGATTTTGGGGATGAGATTTTGTGGGGATGAGATTTTGGGGATGAGATTTTGGGGATGAGATTGTGGGGATGAGATTGTGGGGATGAGATTTTGGGGATGAGTTTGTGGGGATGAGTTTGTGGGGATGAGATTTTGGGGATGAGATTGTGGGGATGAGATTGTGGGGATGAGATTTTGGGGATGAGATTTTGGGGGATGAGTTTGTGGGGATGAGATTTTGGGGATGAGATTTTGGGGATGAGATTGTGGGGATGAGATTTTGGGGATGAGATTTTGGGGATGAGTTTGTGGGGATGAGATTGTGGGGATGAGATTTTGGGGATGAGATTGTGGGATGAGATTTGGGGATGAGATTGTGGGGATGAGATTTTGGGGATGAGATTTGTGGGGATGAGATTTTGGGGATGAGTTTGTGGGAATGAGATTGTGGGGATGAGATTGTGGGATGAGATTTTGGGGATGAGATTTTGGGGGTGAGATTTTGGGGATGAGTTTGTGGGAATGAGATTGTGGGGATGAGATTGTGGGATGAGATTGTGGGGATGAGATTTTGGGGATGAGTTTGTGGGGATGAGATTTTGGGGATGAGATTGTGGGATGAGATTTTGGGGATGAGATTGTGGGGATGAGATTTTGGGGATGAGATTTTGGGGATGAGATTGTGGGGATGAGTTTGTGGGGATGAGATTGTGGGGGATGAGATTGTGGGGATGAGATTTTGGGGATGGATTGTGGGGATGAGTTTGTGGGATGAGTTTGTGGGGATGAGATTTTGGGGATGAGATTGTGGGGATGAGATTGTGGGGATGAGATTTTGGGGATGAGTTTGTGGGGATGAGTTTGTGGGGATGAGATTTTGGGGATGAGATTGTGGGGATGAGATTTTGGGGATGAGATTGTGGGGATGAGATTTTGGGGATGAGTTTGTGGGGATGAGATTTTGGGGATGAGATTGTGGGGATGGGGATGAGATTTTGGGGATGAGATTGTGGGGATGAGATTTTGGGGATGAGATTGTGGGGATGAGATTTTGGGGATGAGTTTGTGGGGATGAGATTTTGGGGATGAGATTGTGGGGATGAGATTTTGGGGATGAGTTTGTGGGGAATGAGATTGTGGGGATGAGATTGTGGGGTGAGATTGTGGGGATGAGATTTTGGGGATGAGATTTTGGGGATGAGTTTGTGGGGATGAGATTTTGGGGATGAGAATTTGGGGATGAGATTGTGGGGATGAGTTTGTGGGAATGAGATTTTGGGGATGAGATTGTGGGGATGAGATTGTGGGGATGAGATTTTGGGGATGAGATTTTGGGGATGAGTTTGTGGGGGATGAGATTTTGGGGATGAGATTTTGGGGATGAGTTTGTGGGGATGAGATTTTGGGGATGAGAATTTGGGGATGAGTTGTGGGGATGAGTTTGTGGGGATGAGATTGTGGGGATGAGATTGTGGGGATGAGTTTGTGGGAATGAGATTGTGGGGATGAGGTTTAAATGCCACTCATGAGAAGGGAATTTTGCCATTACATGAACGGCAATATTTACGAAAATTCTCCTTCTACATTATGAGAGAGAGAGAGAGAGAGAGAGAGAGAGAGAGAGAGAGAGATCCCTTCAGTGGTTTTTTTCCATTCAATCATGTCTTTACCACTTGATATGTGTGAAAACGTTAGTATGTCTCCCTGGATATTTTCGAGCGAGAGAGAGAGAGAGAGAGAGAGAGAGAGAGAGAGAGAGAGAGAGAGGGAGGGGAGGGGGGGGGGGGGGGGGAGAAATCCTTTTAGTGGTTTTTTTTTCATTCAATCATGTCTTTACCACTTGATATGTGCGAAAACGTTAGTATGTCTCCCTGGATATTTCCCTGGATATTTTCGAGAGAGAGAGAGAGAGAGAGAGGAGAGAGAGAGAGAGAGAGAGAGATCCCTTTAGTGGTTTTTTTTTTCATTCAATCATGTCTTTACCACTTGATATGTGTGAAAACGTTAGTATGTCTCCCTGGATATTTCCCTGGATATTTGAGAGAGAGAGAGAGAGAGAGAGAGAGAGAGAGAGAGAGAGAGAGAGAGATACCTTTAGTGGTTTTTTTCATTCAATCATGT
>NC_090725.1:72278140-72298140 GCF_036898095.1 Palaemon carinicauda
ATGAGTCTTTTTATAGTTTATATATGACATATTAGTTTTTGACGTTGTTAATAGTTTATATATGACATATCTGTTTTGACGTTGTTACTTTTTTTTAGAATGATTTATTGTTAATTTGTTCTCTTCATTTATTTATTTCCTTAATTCCTTTCCTCACTGGGCTATTTTTCCCTATTGGGGCCCCTGGGCTTATAGCATCTCGCTTTTCCAACAAGGGTTGTAGCTTGGATAGTAATAATAATGATAATAATATAGATTTACAGAATTCCCTCGATGCAAATCCATGCATAATGGTCTGCTTTCGTACCGAAGGAATCTGAAATTCCTTCAACTAAGTAGGAGGAGTTTATATATCAAACATGCGACAAGAGTCACTTATGAATAGACAAATGAATGGGCAAATGATAGTCGATATCCATGCAAATCTGTGACGGTTTATTTACGCTCAAAGTTTGGCCGAAATATTTTTAAATGAGGAGGAGTTGCAATGGGAATGGCTGAAATATTTTTAAATGAGTAGGAGTTGCAATGGGAATGGCTGAAATATTTTTTAATGAGTTGGAGTTGCAATGGGAATGGCTGAAATATTTTTTAATGAGTAGGAGTTGCAATGGGAATGGCTGAAATATTTTTAAATGAGTAGGAGTTGCAATGGGAATGACTGAAATATTTTTAAATGAGTAGGAGTTGCAATGGGAATGACTGAAATATTTTTGAATGAGTAGGAGTTGCAATGGGAAGGGCTGAAATATTTTTTAATGAGTTGGAGTTGCAATGGGAATGGCTGAAATATTTTTAAATGAGTAGGAGTTGCAATGGGAATGGCTGAAATATATTTAAATGAGTAGGAGTTGCAATGGAAATGGCTGAAATATTTTTAAATGAGTAGGAGTTGCAATGGGAATGGCTGAAATATTTTTAAATGAGTAGGAGTTGCAATGGGAATGGCTGAAATATTTTTAAATGAGTAGGAGTTGCAATGGGAATGGCTGAAATATTTTTAAATGAGTAGGAGTTGCAATGGGAATGTGAGATAATATTTTTAAATGATTAGGAGCTGCAATGGGAATGTAAGAGTAAATAGACAAACTGATGAACAAAATGATGAACAACCAAACAGATGATTTTCACCAATACAATGCATGGTGGTTTACATTTGGACCAAACTTGACTGTAACCATTAGTAAGGTAGAATGAGTTACAATGAAAAGGTGAAAGAAACATGCACATTGGTGGACATAACAATGGACTGACCAATGGATGATTTTCCTTCATGCACACTACGCGACGACGGCTTCCCTTTGTACCAATTCTCACTTGGGTTCATTTAACAATTTAAGAGGAGTCACAATGGCAAGATAAGGGTCACACACACACACACACACACACACACACACAGAATGTTAAATGGGAAGGAAACAATATTATCATAACGAACTTCCAAAATGAAGGCAAAAAACTAATATGCAGACGTGAGCTTGAGCAAGTATCAAAATGAAAAGTTCTCTTTAGGTAAATTATAAGAAAAAGGATAGAAAAAAGGCACAGTTAGATTATATTAGATTGGACAGTGTCACGAGGAGTGCAACGGAGTGCCAGTTAGGGTTTGAAATTTATATATGGTAGAGGGAAAAGTTTGTAAAAGAATAAATGGGAGACATAAATGTTCCTTTTCATAAGAAAAAAAAAAGTGTGACACAAAGGATGTCATTAGATAAGGGTATGACGAATGACTTCATTTTGAATGAAAATGTTAGATGGATGAGTGAAGGATTAAAAGAAACAGGTTGTGCGACTCAGGAAGTTATTATGAGAAAAAAGGGGGGAGAATTGTACATGCCTACAGGGACTGGAAGAAAAGACAAATTATAGTATTGATAGTATGTTCATGTACTGTACTTTGAACATGTATGGTGACAGGGATAATTTCCTGAGAGTTTTTCATATAGTGAATTGATTGTTACAATTTGAAGAATGGAGGGTGGCTGATTTGAAAACTGAGTCTGATATAAAGGTTTATGTTTAGATGGATATTTGATATTTTTTGGATGGACTGATGCGAGAAGTCAGAGGAAGGACGCTTGGTGTTGAGGCATATAAGATAAAGGCTCGCGAATGGAATGTGGTTCTGTTGTTTGTAGATGATGAGAGTGGTGAATGAGATGGTAAAGAAAAGCTGCAGAAACTATTGAAAGATTTTCTAAATGTTTGAATGTGTAAGAGGAGAGAGTTAAAAGTATATATGAGTAAGTATAATGCCAGGCTGACACTTGCACGACTTCTTGCCACGAATTTGTCGTGGCAAGTCGTGACATTTTGTGGCACGAACTGGAAAATCAAAAAACAAACAAAAATTACCTCAGAATCACAGCTCACCTGTCCACATTGACACGAACTAGCACGACGAGTTCATGCATAGTTTTAGCATAGTTTGCACACTTCCCGCATCGTCCCGACGAGTTCACGAACAGTTCGCGCAGAGTTCACGCCGCGTTCACGAAATTTTGTCGTGACCAAAATTTTGAACATTTCAAAATTCTTGTCACGACAGGTTCACGACGAGTTCACTCCAGTTCACGACGTGTTCACGCCAGTTCACGACTCGAGTCGTGACAATGCGTGCCACAAATTCGTGCAAGTGTCAGGGTACCTTAAGTATGATTAAGAGGGTAAATCCAAGCCAGGCAGATGGAACGATGAATGTTAAAATGTTTGGTGGAAGTATGATGAGGCTGATACTTTTTTGGTTGGCCCCATAGTGTTAAGTATTTTGATGGGAGAAGTGACAATAGCCAACACACGAAAAGTACCAGGACATGTGTGCTGCAGCAGATATTGGGAATAAAGTTGGCGATGGGAATGAGTTGATTATTGAGCCAACGATCTCTTGGAACATTTTTCTTTTGAGTCGACCTGTAAGTATGCAATACAGTAGGTGTTCAATGCTCGTAAAAGAGAAAAGGTTGAAGATGCTGAGCAAACATAGTAGGTGTTCAATGCTCGTAAAAGAGAAAAGGTTGAAGATGCTGAGCAAACATATTTGCACATTGTGTGACATAAGTAGGACTGAAAAGAAATGTGTTGATAAAAAGAACTAGCTATAACGAGCTGAATGGAGGGGAAAATATCTATTTGTTTTGATATCATTGGGTCATGAAAATTAATTACTTGGTAAAGGAAGAATAAAATTGAGGTTTTAGGAGGGAGAAAGGGAGAGATGCTAGAAAGTAATAAAGTGGAAGTGTATGTGCATGTTTTAGTCCATAACAGTATATAAAAGAAAGTATATGCCAGCATGCTGAATATACTTGAAAAGGGGACGGAAAAGCTTAGAAAATATAACGGCAAATACACTTAAATTAGGGCGGTATTGGGCGAAAACGAGAAAATAATTTATTCCAGTGCTAGAGTTTAAGACGACCAGTTTTTCTTCCATTATGGGAGAAACCCAGAATTCTCGTAGGCCTAGTCTTAAGAGCGAAGGAAAAGAACAAAGCTAAATAAATGGATCAGGTTTGATACGCTCTTCGTCACTACGTGTTTATATCTCTGTATTCGTTGAGTTTCCAGCTACCATTTATCCGGTATGAGACGTGAACTGTTGAGAGATTTCGTGGTGAAATCAGCCTCGTCTCTCATCCTGACTGACTTGAAAGGAAACTTATTACAATATTCATATAGGAAGTAGATTTTGAAAAAGAGAAAATAAAGCTCAAGGATTACCCAGAGAGAGAGAGAGAGAGAGAGAGAGAGAGAGAGAGAGAGAGTCAAAGTCAAAGTCAAAATCTTTATTTCCATTATTACAATGGTTATTCTTTTGTTAAAACAAAAAACTATATATTAAAACAATAAGTTATATATAAGTTCCATTTCTAATGGATAGCTTTACATAAAAGAAATCAAAGAGAGAGAGAGAGAGAGAGAGAGAGAGAGAGAGAGAGAGAGAAAGAGAGAGAGAGAGAGAGAGAGAGATGCAATCAACAAGGCATAATATACAGTATAGTTAATATGGGTCTGCACCACACCCATGTTCAGCTGTTGTATAACAATTCTAAAGCACATAATATGGCGTAGTTTTGATAATGTAAAAGGAATATTGACAAGCATGGCGAGACTGTGAATTGTTGCAGACGGAAAAAATTCAGGTCCATCAACTCTAATGAAAAGTGGAGCCACGGTATTGGTGATTCTTTGAATTATAATATGAAATCAAAATACGTCTGTCTCGTTCACAACTGTTCACACATTTGTCTCCTCTATCGGCACTTGATCTCTATCCTCGGATACAAATCATATGGTGTATACTGCATACACATGCATACACAACATTGAGATTACCAAACAGTTCTTCTTCACTCAAGGGGTTGACTACTGCACTGTAGTTGTTCAGTAGTTATTCTCCTCTTGGTAAGGGTAGAAGAGACTCTTTAGCTATGGTAAACAGCTCTTGTATTCGAAAGACACTCCATAATCAAACCGTTGTTCTCTAGTCTTGGGTAGTGCCATAGCCTGTGTACCAAGACCTTCCACCCGCTTGAGGAAGAGTTTTCATGCTTGAGGGTACACTCAGGTACACTCTACTATCTCATTTTTGTTCCTCTTGATTTTTCAAGCTTTTATTATTTATATACGAAAAATTTATTTGAATATTATTAGTTCTTAAAATATTTTATTTTGATTGTTCACAATGTCTCTTGTAGTTTATTTATTGCCTTGTTTCCTTTCCCCACTGGGCTACTTACCCTGTTGGAGTATTTGGGCTTTTAGCATTCTGCTTTTCCAACTAGGGTTGTACCTTAGCTAATAATAATAATAATAATAATAATAATAATAAACTCCCGATAAATCTCATCCTAATTATTTCGTTCAGTTCGGATATTGCATTTCCTCGGGTTTGACACCGGAGACTTTCGTGATTGAGGTGCCAGGATACTCATGTAAAGCAATACAGTACATCAGTTCAAATAGTTCTCATAACACTCTTGGTATGCCTTAAGTTACCTAAAAACTGCAGCATCTCAGCCAATGGTTTTGGAAACTAAGATTGCAAAATCAAACCCTAAGTTAAAGAAAATCCGGCAATTGCGAGTTTTGATACACCATTTAGTAGAAAAAAGAATGAAAAAAATATAAATTTTCTTTAAACTTACGAAAGTCTACGGTCACACTACTCATAATTTCACGGATTCTCAACCTCATATTGCAGTGGTTCCCAACCTTTTTTCAGTCATTTCCCCCCTGCACCCAGTTCAACCATCCAGATTTCCCCCTTCATGCCCCGCCCAGCTCTCATGCCCACTCGCCTGCCCCAGAAATGGGCATGACACTCCAATTCTCCCCTTGAATATCATGTCTGAGAACTGATATGATCATATCACAATTGAATGGCTAACAACAAATTGTCGCACATACTATGAGGACATTTTCAGCTTGTTTTAGTTAGTAGGTAGTGTAATTATTTCCACCCTGGAAGCTTCAAATTTCCCCCCAGGAGGAAATTTCCCCCAGGGGGAAATTTCCCCCAGGTTGGGAACCACTGGCATATTGGCTGGATAATGGTTATACAGTATCGCGATTTTGACTTTGAAGGAAATATGCCTTGAAAATAGTAATACAGAGCAGCAGCTTGCTTTTAAAGCAATGTGAATCACTTTGCAATAGTCTATGTAAAGCCATTTTGGAGGATAGAATGGACAACCACGCTCAAATATATGCAGGCATATATAGACATACGTCTGAACTGAAGCTTAGATTGCTCAGTATAACAACTGTTACGATCAAACTGTTATGATATTAATTTATAATTTTATGATAAAGTGATTTATAGGAAATATGGTTACTGATTTTAATTATGATATATGCTAAGGAACTATTATAAATCATGTAATTTCATGGACTACAGAGTATATACAATAATGTAAATATCCCGATTGTATAGTAGATTAATGTTAATTTGTAATTTATTGAAATTTTTTTAATGTAAAATTTGTGGTCAATAAAAATCTCTCTATCTATCTATCTATCTACACGACGTAGATTATGCAAATCTACTAAAGATGGTTTACCAAACAATAGCAAAACATTAACAGCAAATGAAAATTATCTATTATTTTTCATTCTAATTACATGGCCTTCTATGCCCATTCCTTTTTCTTATATGTTATTAACCCTTTTACCCCCAGGCTATTTGGAAATTTCCAGCCCTTAACCCCCAGGGGGTTATTTTTTTTTTCTCAGCACATTTTGCAGTATATATATATTTTTTAAATTGCTCTAACAGCCTTAATTTATGTCCTAGAGAGGTCAGGTTGGTCTCACTCTCTTGGAAAATGCCTGAATTTTCTCAAAAAATTATAAAAAATATGAAAAAAAAAAATTTGTATAGCATTTTTTTGCAAGGACGTACCGGTACGTCCATGGGGGTAAAGGGATGGCTTTTGTGAAACGTACCAGTACATCCTTTGTGGGTAAAAGGGTTAAGATATCCTCTACTTTAGTTTGTTCTCGTATCCATGCTGGTCTTTTTCTGTCTCTTAGTATTAATACCATCATTATTCTTTCCATTGCTCTTTGAGATGTAACTAGCTTGTGTTCTAAGGCTTTAGTAAGGCTCCCAATTTCTGATGCATAAGTTGATACTGGTAGGACCATCTCATTAAATACTTTCCTTTTTAGAGAAAGCGGCATTTTACTTTTCCTTATTTCATTTTGTTTACCAAAAAGCTCTAAGGCTTTAGTAAGGCTCCCAATTTCTGATGCATAAGTTGATACTGGTAGGACCATTTCATTAAATACTTTCCTTTTTTAGGGAAAGCGGCATTTTACTTTTCCTAATTTAATTTTGTTTACCAAAAAGCTCTCCGTCCAATACTTCTCTTTTCAATTTCGGTCTCGTGTACAAGGGAAACACTTACTGTCTGTCCTAAGTACTCGTACGTATATTCATTAACAATCTCTAGAGGTTCGCCCTAGAGGTTCGCCCATAACCTTTATTTGTCGTCTCTCTATATTCATATTCATCTTCAGTCCTACATTTCTGCTTTCTACATCCAAACCTTATATCATCATTATCAATTTCTTCCAAGATTCATTAAACAGAACTATTCCATTATGTACACGCACACACACACATACAGTATATATATATATATATATATATATATATATCCATCCACCTGTAGAATCGTCCCCCCACAATCCTTCACCTGCAGAATCGTTATACCAGGAAATCCCACCTATAGAAATGTCACCCCTGGTATTCCAACGGTATATTTACCTGTTGAATCGTCACCATGTTCACAATTTATACAATGATAATAGGTTGTCATTGAATTGAACAAATTATATGAAATTTTTATAGACTGATTAAATTTCGTCACCTTGTATAGAAATAATACAAAAATAATAACTATAGTCCATTTCGTTTAGCGAGACAGATTTGCACCGACTCGCAGTGGTGCCCTTTTAGCTCGGAAAAGTTTCCTGATCGCTGATTGGTTGAAATTATCTTGTCCAACCAATCAGCGATCAGGAAACTTTTCCCGAGCAAAAAGGGTACCGCTGCGAGCCGGTGCAAATCTGTCTCGCTAAAAGAAATGGACTATATATCTGAAATTTAAAATATAGATTTATATATCAATAAATGTGTTAAAATGTGACCAGAAATTTACAAAAGAGTACATGATATTAAAATACAATTTACAATGGATATTGAATAGTGATGTGTTCACACAAATTTGAAATAGAATTTCTTCTAAGATTCACTAAACAGAACAATTCCATTATGTACACACACACACACACATATATATATATATATATATAAATATAAATATATATATATATATATACATTATATATATATATATATATATATATACACACACATATATATGTTCATACCACATGAATTCTTTTAGGTACCATTCCAAGAAACTACGTGTGCAGTCACGCATTCTCTTCATGCACCTTTTGAGTTTACTCCAATATGTTTGTTCTAATAGCATTCTATCGCATGTGTATGTACATACCGGTACTTGAATCCACAAAGTTGACTGAATGATTTGCGGTTTTTAGTAAAAAGGATTTCAGCAAGTATTATTATTATTATTATTATTATTATTATTATTATTATTATTATTATTATTATACTTACTACTACTACTACCTAAGCTACAACCCTAGCCCAGTGAGGAAAGGAAATAAGAAAATGAATACGTTACAAGATAAGTAATGAACAACTAAAATATTTTAAGAACAGTAACAACATTAAAATAGATATTTCATATATAAACTATAAGATAAGATATAATAGTGTTCCCGAGTGTACCCTCAAGCAAGAGAACAAACCAAGACAATGGAAGGCCGTGGTATAGAGGCTATGGCTCTACCCAAGACTAGAGAACAATTGTTTGATTTTGGAGTGTCCTTCTCCTAGAAGAGCTGCTTACCATAGCTAGAGAGGCTCTTTTAGCCTTACCAAGAGGATAGTAGCCACTGAACAATTGCAGTGCAACAGTTAACCCGTAGAGCCATGAAAAATTTATATTTCAGCCAAATACAAAGGAAGAATGGATTGAATTTTGAAAAAATAGAGAAAGTTATGAGATAGGTTGCAAATAACATTGCAGGACAATTAGTTACCTATAGTCCATTTCTTTTAGCGAGGCATATTTGCACCGACTCGCAGCGGTGCCCTTTTAGCTCGGAAAAGTTTCCTGGTCGCTGATTGGTTAGAATTATATTGTCCAACCAATCAGCGATCATGAAACTTTTCCTAGCTAAAAGGGCACCACTGCGAGTCGGTGCAAATATGCATCGCTAAAAGAAATGGACTATAGTTACCTAGATAATTATCCTCCAGAGGCAATTGTCGTAGACCCATTAATTAGCGATTATACCTAAGTGGTGATTTTAAAGGTTGTCCAATCGGGAATAAACCAATGTAGTAATTTAAAAGTAGTTGAAAACAAACCCCAGAATTTCCACCTGTAGAATCGTCACCCCCAAACCACCTTGGGCTACAGGTGATCATATATATATATATATATATACATAAATATATGTATATATATATATATATATATACTCTTCTCCTACGCCCATTGACGCTAAGGGCCTCCATACAGTATATATATATATATATATACATATGTATATATATATATATATATATGTGTGTGTGTATGTATACATATATATATGTATATATATATATATATATATATACTGTATGGAGGCCCTTTGCGTCAACAGGCGTAGGAGGAAATAATGATACACACACACACACACACACACATATATATATATATATATATATATCAGACTGAGATGTGTTGGTATTAGAATCGTTTCATGTAGATTACGGTACGCTTATAGAAAGAGTGGTCATATCACAAGTGAAGCAAGGTGTTGTATGCTCAAACCCAACATTTCCTTATTCCTGATCAATTTCTAACAATAGAGTTTTTTTTTGCTGCCATAAACAGATAATCTAATTGATGGTATATAAATACCATGAATCTACACTATTCCAAGATTCGGTGACCGTTTTCATGAGATTCGAGGCATGACAGACGTGAACGATGTAGACATACATGTTTATTACCTATAGTCCATTTTTTTTTATCGAGGCAGATTTGCACCGACTCGCAGCGGTGCCCTTTTAGCTCGGAAAAGTTTCCTGATCGCTGATTGGTTAGAATTATCTCGTCCAACCAATCAGCGATCAGGAAACTTTTCCGAGCTAAAAGGGCACCGCTGTGAGTCGGTGCAAATCTGCATCGCTAAAAAAAAAAATTGACTATAGTTAGATAAAGCAATTACAAGAAATCCTCGAGAACTAGAAAAATATTTTGTAAACTAAAATGAAAAGAGAGTAGTAGGGAAATCCTTACCGAAGGTCCTGTCGTATTCCTGTGGCTCAAAATGTTCAATAACCTGGAACATGGTGCTGCCGTGCTTGACAATGGTTTGAAGTGATGAATCATGGACCTAACTTTACGGTTATGTTAGGTCAACTGTTTAATTTGGTGAGTTGAAAGTTAACATGTTTCATACGTGTAAAAAGATGAGTACTGTGTGGTTTGGGCCATTGGTATGTTGGTGGTCCAATTTTCTTTGAGGCTAGAGTAAATAATGATGAATGAGTGGTTATACTCACTCAGTTCATATAGTCCATTTCTTTTAGCGATGCATATTTGCACCGACTCGCAGCGGTGCCCTTTTAGCTCGGAAAAGTTTCCGGATCGCTGATTGGTGGGACAAGATAATTCTAACCAATCAGCGACCAGGAAACTTTTCCGAGCTAAAACGGCACCGCCGCGAGTCGGTGCAAAGTTTCCGGATCGCTGATTGGTTGGACGAGATAATTCTAACCAATCAGCGATCAGGAAAATTTTCCGAGCTAAAAGGGCACCGCCGCGAGTCGGTGCAAATATGCATCGCTAAAAGAAATGGACTATAGGTCTTATTGGTGAGGATAATCATTACTGTTTTTCAAGAAAGGATGTCGCTATTCACATGTCATATAAAACTATGCCCTTTCATTAGAAATTTTCTATGCCCGCCTTCTTTTGACAAAGCCTGTAACCTTACATCTCGAAACTATTTACCTTTTTTCTCCTCGAAGAAGTGAGAAAACTAGCCTAACCGTTAATAGAATTTGTGATATATAATAAGCAATTGAAATAAAATAATGTAGGATCTTATTTAAAGATTCTCTTAACATGTCGAAAGGGGGCAATCTCTCATTCAGGAAAGCAGATTACTCTTTAAATATATTTTATAAAAGTACCATAAAAATAGTTTAAAGTCTGCAACATTGTAGGCATTTCATGTCTTAACTAAATATGTAGCCTACAGTCCATATATGGGGATTAAACCCAATATGAAGTCTGGGAACGTTTCTTTTTAGTCACCTTGTAAATGTGATATATATATATATATATATATATATGTATATATATACATATATATACAGTAAATATATATATATATATATATATATATGTATATATATAACTGTTCGATTACAGTTATAAGTAAGACATATATATATATATATATATATGTATATATATACACATATATATACATATATAAATATATTTATATATATATACACATTATATATATACATATATATATACATATCTGTATACATATACATACATATATATATATATATATATATATGTATATATACAAAAGACAATTGTAAAGAAATTCCACTCTCATTTCTCCTGTTATTCCTCGCCCAACACCAATAAAAAAATAATAACACTCTTCAGTAACTGAGTATTGAAAACTCATTTCTTTCAGTAACTGAATATTTTGCTCTCATTTCCATGTAAAGGACGCGCATGACCAGTTGTAGTAGATACTGTGGGCACAAACACAAAAATTTCTTCCGGTATAGTCTGCCTAAGAAGCAAAGGGCATGGAGGACGTGCTTCCTCAAGAGAAATAAAAAAAGAAGTTCAGAAGTTCTGAAATGGGAAAAGCATTTACAACACACACACAGAGAGAGAGAGAGAGAGAGAGAGAGAGAGAGAGAGAGAGATTGATTTTTGAGTTTTTTGACATCCTAACATTGAAAGTCATTGGCGCCGATATAGTTTGATATAAAGAAAAAATAAAAGAATTTAGTTTAAAATAACGGTAGCATAGTACAACACATCTTGCCCGAGAGAGAGAGAGAGAGAGAGAGAGAGAGAGAGAGAGAGAGAGTTTCCATTTATTCTAAAATGTAGTTCACTTCAGGTCATAGCACGCAAGGCTATTAATTGTAAAAAAAAAAAAAAAAAAAAAAAAAAAAAACGAGGGTACACAGAGTCCGTGTTAGATACCAGATCCATGAAAACCACATTCCTGACCCATCACTAAATCATTGTGCCACTATATCATTAACATTTTGCAGCTTTTGTTACGAGGTACATCATTTCAGTTGTGTTTTCTTGAAATAGCATGGTAATATCGGAGGTATAAAAACTCAGTCATGCTGACGACAATTGTATTTAACAGCATTTTTTATATATATATATATATATATATATATATATATATATATATATATATATATATATATATATATATATATATATCGTCACCCTCATAAACTAACTGCCTAAGTCATTTTCTCCACTTGTTGGGAAATAAAAAAAATCCTTCTCATTTCCTAATTCTTTATATCATTGTGTTGAGCTTCAATTCACAAATTCTAATTCACAAATTCTTCTGTTAAAAATTGTGAATTGAAACTCAAGACAATGATATAAAGAATTAGGAAATGAGAAGGTTTTTTTTTTTTTTTCATTTCCCAACAAGTGGAGAAAATGACTTAGGCAGTTAGTTTATGAGGGTGACGATATTAGAACTAGCTGTGGAATTTGCTGGAAGTTTCATTTGAGATTTATTTAGTTTTATTTGTGAAATTTGGGCTATATAAGCTGGCGCTGGGGTCTGTGAGACCATTCAGCGCACAAGACCAACTGAGAGAAAACTCTTAGAGTTGCACTATGGAGTAAAAGTTAAAATAGATTAGACAGCGAGAAGGAAGAAAGCTAGCAGTATTCTAGAATTTTTTTTCCAGCTGTGACCTAGTTGTGGAATGATCTTCCTAATCGGGTAGTTGAATCAGTAGAACTTCAAAAGTTCAAACTTGCAGCAAATGTTTTTCTGTTGAACAGGCTGACATAAGTCTTTTTATAGTCTATATATGAATTATCTGTTTTAATGCTGTTAATGTTTTTTTTTTTTAATATTTTATTCTAATCTTTCATTATTCCTGAAGTCGTTTATTTATTTCGTTGTTTCCTTTCCTAAATGGGCTAATTTTTCCCTGTTGGAGCCCTTGGGCATATAGCATATTTGACATTCATGGTTAGATAATTACATTATAATTTTGATATGACAGATAGTTTTGATTAACTGCTAACTACGAAATCAGCACGTCAAACGAAGAAAGAAATTTTCTCCATCTGAAAATGCTGAGAATATATCCAAAAACCAAATCATTTTGGTCGGAAGGGTTCATGGTGCTTACAAAAATTAGATTGTGCGCAGGGTAATACTTTACCTTGGTTATGCATGTTATGACAGTGGTGGTTTCAAGCGGACTCGTACTATGTATTCTTCTGCTAAACTGCTTTTTCTCTCAAACATACACCAAAGAATTTATTATAGTTTTTTTTTTTTTTTTTTTTTTTTTTTTTTTTTTTTTTTTTTTTTTTACCATTATCGTCATAGAATCTACACCTAATTATAATAAATTCTTAATAAAAGCCGAATGCATATCCTCACGTGTTACCTAAATGTTTTAAGAATTGATAGACTTCTAACGCTGAAGTAGGTACAATATGTTTAGAAAGGTAATGTGGAACTACTAGCAATCTTGTTTAAAGAGCTATCATCATCATCAAAAAAAAAAAAAAAAAAAAAAAAAAAAAATCTGGGAGCCTTTTGACTGCTACAACGATTGTACAGGACAATAAATGAGATTATTCACAGCCCATTCCTTGGGAATCTATAAACAGAACTGGAAGCACCTCTTATTTTGGTACAATAAATGAGATTATTCACAGCCCATTCCTTGGGAATCTACAAAAAAAACTGGGAACCTTTTGACTGCTACAGCAGTTGTAACAGGGCAATAAATGAGATTATTCACAGCCCATTCCTTGGGAATCTATAAACAGAACTGGAAGCACCTCTTATTTTGGTACAAAATTTACTTGACTAAAATGTCAGTGTTTTCTGAAATTACCAGCATAGTGGTAACAGTCGGATACCTCAAATCAATAATCTGCCAGGTCTCGTGCAGTTCGTGACGGGCCGAGAGAAGGTTGTGAACTCAAAGGCAGTGTGAAAGCAACTGAGTTAATTTATTATAGAACACTCTCCTTTATATACAAAACCTCAAGGCAACAGGAAATTTCATGTTCGAAAAACAGACAATATTACAGAGGAAAAACGCAGACATGTTTATTCTGGTTCTTTTTAGTGCGAGGGAAGAGCGAAGATACAAGCATAATATATACAAAATGAATTATGTACGATCGTGTGACACATGGTTGGTACAAGTCACTGTCGAAGAAATTTGAAGTTCCAGACCATGTGGTTCTTAGGTTATTCTTCTGTATCGAATTTACTGCCGGAATGAAGCCAATATAACGTTTTCGAGGGAATGAAAAACTTGGTGACAAGCAGGGTTGCCAGATTGTCTTTTATGTCTGTTAAGATTGTCTTGCCTTATGCAAGACACGGGCTCTTGCGTTGGCAGCCCGTAAGCGAATGTAACTGTAATTTACTTTAATTTACTTTGAAAGAGGGAAGCCAGATTGGTTCCCCAGGATTATCGTACATGGGAGTTAAAATTGTCGTTTTTCATACCAAATTATCGTACGAATGGCAACTCTGGTGACAAGGAAACACTAAACTGTGATACTAGACCAGAAATGTAAATGAATCATAAAAGAAAATTCAATAGTGGTTCGTAGGTAGTAGGTTGGCCAGGGCACCAGTTACCCATTGAGATACTACTACTAGAGACTTATTGGGTCCTTTGACTGGTTAGACAGTTGTACCTTGGTTCCCTCTCTCTGGTTACGGCTCATGTTTCCTTTCTATGTACATACCCCGAATAGTCTGGCTTATGCTTTCCACATTCTCCTCTGTCTGCATACACCTGACAACACTGAGATTACCAAACAATTCTCCTTAGCTCAAAGGGTTAACTACTGCCCTGTAATTATTGTTCAGTGGCTCCTTTCCTCTTGGCAAGTATAGAAAATACTCTTTAGCTATGGTAAGCAGCTTTTCTAGGAGGAAACTCCAAAATCAAACCATTGTCATCTAGTCTTGAGTAGTGCCATAGCCTATGTACCATGGTCTTCCACTATCTAGGGGGTAGAGTTCTCTTGCTTGATGGTACACTCGGGCACACTATTCTATCGTATTTCTCTTCCTCTTGTTTTTTTTAAACTTTTATAGTTTACATATGAAAGGAACATTTTAATGTTGTTGCTCTTCTTGAAATATTTTATTCAAATTCTTTGTTACTTCTCTTGAACTTTTTTTTCTTTGTTTACTTTCCTCACCGGGCTATTTTTCCTTGTTGGATTCCTTAGGCTTGTTCCATCCTGCTTTTCCAACTAGGGTTGTAGCTTGGATAATAATAATAATAATAATAATAATAATAATAACTACAAGGAAATCGCCGACTACTGGTCACTTGGTTCCCTTTTACTGGAAAAACTAATTTCATATTTTACTGAGAAGTATATATGTATACTGAGAGAGTAAGGAATGTCCTATTAATGCAGTTAAACAAGCGAGTATAAAGGCACATTTGACAATGGATTTGAAGACTTGTTCATATGAAACCAATAAACTTAAAAAAAATACAATCTTTACAGAAACGGTGCATTCGTATATTCATAAATATGTATCCAAGGGTATGTGCATGTTCGGGACGTGATAGAATTAAGGAAACAAGTATAAAGGAACTCTAAAACTGAAATAAAAAAAAAGTAAATAAGAGCGTTTTCTGAAAAAGAAATGAAATAAAAAAGTAAATAAGAGCGTTTTCTGAAAAAGAAATGAAATAAAAAAGTAAATAAGAGCGTTTTCTGAAAAAGAAATGAAATAAAAAAAGTAAATAAGAGCGTTTTCTGAAAAAGAAATGAAATAAAAAAGTAAATAAGAGCGTTTTCTGAAAAAGAAATGAAATAAAAAAGTAAATAAGAGCGTTTTCTGAAAAAGAAATGAAATAAAAAAGTAAATAAGAGCGTTTTCTGAAAAAGAAATGAAATAAAAAAGTAAATAAGAGCGTTTTCTGAAAAAGAAATGAAATAAAAAAGTAAATAAGAGCGTTTTCTGAAAAAAGAAATGAAATAAAAAAGTAAATAAGAGCATTTTCTGAAAAAGAACTGAAATAAAAAAGTAAATAAGAGCGTTTTCTGAAAAAGAACTTAAATAAAAAAGTAAATAAGAGCGTTTTCTGAAAAAGAAATGAAATAAAAAAGTAAATAAGAGCGTTTTCTGAAAAAGAAATGAAATAAAAAAGTAAATAAGAGCGTTTTCTGAAAAAGAAATGAAATAAAAAAGTAAATAAGAGCGTTTTCTGAAAAAGAAATGAAATAAAAAAGTAAATAAGAGCGTTTTCTGAAAAAGAAATGAAATAAAAAAGTAAATAAGAGCGTTTTCTGAAAAAGAAATGAAATAAAAAAGTAAATAAGAGCGTTTTCTGAAAAAGAAATGGAATAAAAAAGTAAATAAGAGCGTTTTCTGAAAAAAGAAATGAAATAAAAAAGTAAATAAGAGCGTTTTCTGAAAAAGAAATGAAATAAAAAAGTAAATAAGAGCGTTTTCTGAAAAAGAAATGAAATAAAAAAGTAAATAAGAGCGTTTTCTGAAAAAGAAATGAAATAAAAAAGTAAATAAGAGCGTTTTCTGAAAAAGAAATGAAATAAAAAAAAGTAAATAAGAGCGTTTTCTGAAATAGAAATGAAATAAAAAAGTAAATAAGAGCGTTTTCTGAAAAAGAAATGAAATAAAAAAGTAAATAAGAGCGTTTTCTGAAAAAGAAATGAAATAAAAAAGTAAATAAGAGCGTTTTCTGAAAAAGAAATGAAATAAAAAAGTAAATAAGAGCGTTTTCTGAAAAAGAAATCACGTCTGTGTTGACTTTGGTCTTCTGCGAGGTAACTTGAGGATAGTTAAAGGGATGAAAAGGAACAGCAATCTCATCCTGAAAGACTTTGGCAAGAAATGCAAAGATGCAATCATCTTAGGACACTCCCTCCAAGGGGGAGAAGCGTAAAGTTTAACCCTTTTACCCCCAAGCTATTTGGAACTTTCCAACCTTTAACCCCCAGGCATTTTGTTTTTCAAGCACATTTTGCAATATATTTTTTTAAATTGCTCTAACAGCCTTAATTTTCGTCATAGAGAGGTCAGGTTGATCTCATTCTTTTGGAAAATGCTTGAAGTTTCTCATAAAGTTATGAAAAAAATGTAAATAGCGGTTTTTTGCAAGGACGTACCAGTACGTCCATGAGGGTAAAGGGATGAGTTTTGTGAAACGTACCAGTACGTCCATGGGGGTAAAGGGATGAGTTTTGTGAAACGTACCAGTACGTCCATGGGGGTAAAGGGATGAGTTTTGTGAAACGTACCAGTGTCCTTTGGGGGTAAAAGGGTTAAGAATATGCACTGCACGTACAGTTTTTCCGAAGCACGTACGCATTTTTATTGTCCTTTTTACAAAAAAATATTCACACGCAATGGGTACGAGACCTCTCCCATTCTAGCCGATGGTCATACTGGTTTTGACTTAGTTAAGTATATATATATGTATATATATATATATATATATATATATGTATATATATATATATATATATATATATATATATATATATATATATATCCTGACACAGGTTTCGCATGACACTGGGGAGATAATCTATCTATCTATCTATCTATCTATTTATCTATCTATCTATATATATATATATATATATATATATATATATGTATATATATATATGTTTATATATATATATTTATAAAATATATATATATATATATATATATATATATGAATATATATATATATATATATATATATATATATATATATATATATATATATATGTATATACATAAATATATATATAGGTAGTAGGTTGGCCTGGGCACCAGCCACCCGTTGAGATACTACCGCTAGAGAGTTATGGGGTCTTTTGACTGGCCAGACAGTACTACATTGGATCCTCCTCTCTGGTTACGGTTCATTTTCCCTTTGCCTACATACACACTGAATAGTCTGGCATATTCTTTACATATTCTCCTCTATCCTCATACACCTGACAACACAGATTACCAAACAATTCTTTATCACCCAAGGGGTTACTGCACTGTAATTGTTCAGTGCCACTTTCCTCTTGGTAAGGGTAGAAGAGACTCTTTAGCTATGGTAAGCAGCTCTTCTAGGAGAAGGACACTCCAAAATCAAACCACTGTTCTCTAGTCTTGGGTAGTGCCATAGCCTCTGTACCATGGCCTTTCACTGTCTTGGGTTAGAGTTCTCTTGCTTGAGGGTACACTCGAGCACACTCTCCTATCTTATTTCTCTTCCTCTTGTTTTGTTAAAGTTTTTATAGTTTATATAGGAGATATTTATTGTTACTCTTCTTAGAATATTTTATTTTCCTTTTTTCCTTTCCGCACTGAGCTATTTTCCCTGTTGGAGCCCCTGGGCTTATAGCATACTGCTTTTCCAACTAGGGTTGTAGCTTAGTAAGTATATATATATATATATATATATATATATATATATATATATATATATATATATATAAAGTATCTCCCTAACATCATACGAAACAAGTGTCAGGATATATATATATATATATATATATATATATATATATATATATATATATATATATATATATATGTTGTGCTTCAGTGTTTGGCTTTGATTGGACTGAATTGTGTCATGCATTTTAGTGCATTGGTAAGACAGTAAGACCAGCGAGAACATTAAATCTTATATAACCATTAAAAAAAACGTGTTAATGAAAGTCAAAGACACGCAATGTTTCCCAAGGTATAGCAAAATCGAGGTATTTCCGTCTTAGCATTGTAACCACTACTATCAGCTTAACCTTGACCGGTATCCCATCAAGAATGGAAAGAAAATAAAAACATAACTACGAGCCAAGGGGTGTTAATCACATATCATTTTGAAGGTTAAGTAAAAACCAAGAGATATCTCTCTCTCTCTCTCTCTCTCTCTCTCTCTCTCTCTCTCTCTCTCTCTCTCTTAGTTGACACTTAAACCTCAAGACGAAAGAAGAGAACTCCGGTCAGGTCAATAGATGGCAGCACTGGTAAAACCAAGAGATATAAAGGCACTTTACGTCTTGGAAGCAGTTAAGGAGGATTTCTTAGTTTTCTTTCTTTCAAAATGTTGTAGTTCTGGATAGTTTAGACTTGGGATATTGATAAGCAAGGGCTATTAGCTACATCAGTAAGAGAAAGAGATGAGTATTAATAACATTTTAAATACTCCTTAGGAAATTTTATGAAAACCCTTTATGAAGCTCAATTAGAAAATATATAGATATAAATAGTAACTAAATTATATATATATATATATATATATATATATATATATATATATATATATATATATATATATATATATATATATATATACTTTATATATGTGTGTATATATACACATATGTATGTATGTATATATATATATATATATATCTTTTCATGGTCTGTTGTGTAAATAAGTAAACATCCGGTAGCGTTAGAATACAAAATAGTAATGGTCCACAAAATAATGGTAATATGATATAAAATATCCCATATTTAGATTGCAATTTGAGTCAAATATCTAAAGACAGGATATACAAGAAAAAAACCAGTGTATAATGTCTTGACAATCCATTAGCTAAAGTCCATCTACAGTATATTAAGGACTTTCCAAAGAGAAATATACTAAAATCTATACATAAACCTTATTCTACGTAGACTACAATCCTATTTAACACTGGTTATCGCCTTGAAAATAATTTTTAACCACTCACCGCTCTAATCTTAACTCAACTAACATCAGATATAACTCTGTGACGGCCGAGAGAAAGGTTATGACTCAAAGGCAGGATGCAATCAACTGAGTACTTTATTAAAGAACACTCTCCTTTATATACAAAACCTCAAGGCAACAGGAATTTTCATGTTCGAGAAACAGACAATGTTAAAGAGGAAAAACGCAGACATGTTTATTCTGGTTCTTTTTAGTGCGAGGGAAGAGCGCAGATACAAGCATAATATATACAAACTAATTTATGTACGATCGTGTGACACACGGTTGGTACAACTCTAAGGGACTGACACTCAATGTCTAGAACGTTGGCATTTTTTAATTGCTATGGATATCTCATATTAGGTCATAAATCTGTCATGTTACAGAATGA
>NC_090725.1:72308140-72313140 GCF_036898095.1 Palaemon carinicauda
AATCATACACTGAATTCTCATGGAGACTGCCTTCAAACTTACACTTATGTTCTACCGTGTGGCTTCTGACAAGACTGGACCAACGTCTCTTTCAAATGCTAGAAGCACATCTCGCCTTTTCTTGTAGGCTACTAGTTCAGGTATCTCGGACAACAGCCTTTCTTTCAGTCTGGTCGAGTTGACATCAGGCATGTCTGTCCCAAACTGCTGAAGTCTCTCCTTGTAGAGACTTACTAACTTCAGCAAGTCGGAATACTGCTGGCTCATCAGTGCTGTATCTTTTCTCCATGACGTAGGTCAGGAGTTCAGAGAACACCAAGGGGAAGATATCTTTTTCTTGGCAGGACTCAAGAGCTTCTTTGCTCTTTTGAGCAATGTGTGCCCATTCTCTGTTATACAGAGCGGTTAGACAAGAGCAATGGTATTTAAGTTCCAGGGCCACTACATCTCCGCCACTCAGTATTGCTAGAAGTTTGCCATCATTGGGATTACGAGCACACTCGTTGAGCCTCTCATTCAGCTGTATGGTCAGGGCTTGTAGCAGTTCTGACACTGGTTCCTTTTTGTCACGTAGGATGCACTGTTCCATTTCCATGCTAGTTCTTCGCATTTTTTATTGTGATTTGTCAGGGTTGGTCTCAATTTCAGCAGCTCTCTTAGTGGCACGTTCAAGTTTGCTGTTGTTGAACATCTGGCTACAGTTTTTGTAATACTTTGCATTGTTTTGCCTCAGTGTATCCTCAATGCCTTCTCCATCATCCAGACGAGATGGATCTAGCTTGATTGGCAATAGGTTGATTGCCTGAAATTTAGATAAGTTCACGGCTATCATGGAATAGCCATCAGAGCTACATGCATAACATGTTGGAGGAGACTTAAGCTCTTCTTTCGTGTCTGTCTGACAGAGACAACACTTTCCCCAGTCAGTTTTGGCTCCACTACTCAGTGGGTTGTTCGCAGACATCTTGCATATACAGTTAAAGGCCGAGGGGCTATCCTTTTACCGCCTAACTGTACAAAACATCTAAGCACATTGATATATGGGATGCAACTAGGTTCAGGCACCTGGTGCCCTACACCTAGCCCGATCGTTCATCCAATGCCATTTAGATCCCGTGCGATCTGTACACCTTACGGGTGACTAAAGCCCCGTCACCCTTGGCTCGGCTCTCCCGCGCTGGTACATCCTGTCAATTCAGGCGCGGCTATCTAACAACTACACTACAACTAACTACATTTTCTAGTTGAGATGCATATGGGGCTAATTAGATAGCATTTGGGAAACTAAAGTATACTACTGTTAAGTTAGTTCGGACTGCAACAATTAGTAATAACTACAACTACAGTTAGTACACTACAAGCCAGCGTTGAACCCCATGCTGAGTTTCACAGCAGTGATGTCACCAGTGCGCTCTGGTTGTGCTTTGACATCACTCTCATAAAAGCAATACAAACATGTAGCATTTGATTACATCAATGAAATACATAACCATGGACCTTTAAGTTTTGACATCATAACTTACAAAGACAGATTTTGGTTAGAAAAAACATATTTACAGCCATTTAACAGCCGCCATCTTGAAAAAGGGTGGCCTTATTTGAATTCAAAACATACAAATAAGTTCAATTTGGCAAAATACATCCAGATTATTGTTCAGAACATTTAGAAATAATGCATATTGGAGCCTTAGCAAATAGCGCTGATAGGAGTTCGCTATGGCGGCCATCTTGAAAAGTGGCAGCCATCTTCGATTTCCAGCTGGAGATCGTACTTTTCTTGAAAAGTAGGTCCTGAACGTCATTTGTGCCAGATTTGGTGCTTGTATCATCAAGTGAAAGATTCTTATGAAGAATTGAGCCAATCTGCCCCACTAACAGTTCATAACAGGATACGAGCGAATATGCATTAAACACTGATGATTGAAAGAATACACTTTAAAAAAATAAATATGTTCTATATAAATTACGACACTGAAAAAAAATTTACATAAATCAAATAAATCACTCGAAATATCAAGCCTGAACAAAACTTATATTAAGACAAAAATGTTACGATCTGAAAACTATATAATTACTTGACTTGAAAATTAAATCTGAATTCAACCTTAGACTAAGACAAAAGAAATACTTCTGAAAACTATACAATCACTTGTTTCACTTGATATCACAGCTGAATACAATATTTAAGTTTGACACTCAATGAAAATAGATAACCAGGTCGCAATACTAGAACCTATCACCTTCCTACAGGGCTGTTTACAAAAACTCTAAGAGAATTTTTATAAGTAATCACTACGTATACAAAACTCGTCACACCAAAACTTTGATATTTCACTGAACACTTTTATAACAATACACTGGGCTGTGTGCGAGAGTGAGAGAGGGAAAGATGGCTGTCTTAATGCTGGAAATCTCTATCTATCTATTCAACCCTGAGGTCACCTATATATGAAACTTAGCTACTTCCAGAATGTTCCAGGGGAGCGAGTTCTGGTATTCTGTGTAAGTGTGGGCATAGAAAAACTAAGCCGTAACCAGAGAGAGGGATCTAATGCATTACTGTCTGGCCAGTCAAAGGATCCAATACCTCTCTAGTGGTAGTATCTCAATGGGCGGCTGGTGCCCTGGCCAACCTACTACCTTACTACAGGACCAGGTACAAAACTTTACACAATTGCAACATTTACCTCAACACAATGAATTTAAGATAACCTTTGACTTCTTTCGTTATGATTCAACACACGATTTATGTTGGAGCACAGAATCACTTGGGAGAGGACACACTATAGGTACTGAGAGAGAGTGAGGGACTCACTTTGGCTCCTTCACAGGATGGCTGCTTCTCTATTGGTGCTATGCAGCCCTGGGCGGTGCACATTTAAGACTTAGCTACTTCAAGAATATTAAAGGTCCGAGATCTGGAAGCGCGGGGGTGGCCTAAGGGCGTAAGGTTGCCAAAGATTACTCTATCGGACGCTGACCCACGCAATAGGGAGACAAACTCTCTCAGTTAGCTCCGCCCACCTTTTATCCTCAAAATAAAAAAAGAGATAAGATCTAACACTAGGATTTTTGGGAATCTTCCAAAACACTTGGCTAAATATAAGAATTGCGTATTTTCTCTCAAACATGATACAATACCTCATAGAAATATAAAAAACATTTACATATGCCCTAGCTCCTATCTCGTATGGTCACCTAACACTCTCAAACAGTTACATAAGACTTCGTAACAAAAATGCATTAAATAAAAAGTTAATTCTTAATAACGTAAATTTACATATGCTGACTTGAATGAAGAATACAATGAAATTAACTAAATAAGTCTTACGTAATTTTTACATAATAAACTTATACCAACACGAGAGGAACTCATCTTAAGAGCTGGCTATCCTCTTCTATGCACATATGAAAAAATAAACAAAATACAAGAATAAACTACTGTATTTACACTACACTGGACCAGCTTCGTAAGAATATATATACAATATATATATATGTATATATATATATATATATATATATATATATATATATATATATATATATATTTAGTATATGCTTAGATAGATAAATAGTTATTAAAACATTAAAGTGTATATCTTGCACTTATTTGGATAGAAAAAGCTTAAACATTATTGCAAATTAGTAACATAGCCCTAAAACTATATTTTATCATAACACTTCATAAAAATATGAACCAAGACAAATAATTCAAAGCCAAACCATAACATTTTCTCTATATACAAAGCGAAAGGGGGAAAAAAATGAGGAAAATGCAAAAAGCACACTCTAAGCCAAGATCATTTTGTGCAACTCATTCTAGCCTACCAGTCCAGGTGATCAACTTGTCTCAAAAAAAAAAAAAAAAAAAAAAAAAAAAAAAAAAAAAAAAAAACATAAAACCGGTCTTGGGAAAATCTGCTGTGGCGTAGTGAAGATAATGCCCTGGAATATCCCGAGCCATTGTCTTCCTTGGTATGCGTGCATACTGATATATTTCAGTTTATGTATGTATCTGTTTATATACAGTATGTATGTATGTATGTTTGTATGTATGTATATATATATATATATATATATATATATATATATAGACACACATATATATATATATATATATATATATATATATATATATATATATATATATATATATATATATATATGATAAATTTTGCACATTTAGACGTGTTTTTCATATTCAAATAAGCCATATATATTTTTGATACAGACATTAATGTATCACAAATATATATGGCTTATTTGAATATATATATATATATATATATATATATATATATATATATATATATATATATATATATAATGTGTGTGTGTATATAATTTATATATATATATATATATATATATATATATATATATATATATATATATATATATGAGTGTGAATATTAAGGGAATTTGATAATGCAACAAAATCAAGTAATATAAAAGTTATTCACAAAGAAAACGAAACACCTCTCATGGAAAATGAGCTCCCTATTAACCTGACATTATCAATATCCATGCAAATAAGTAACTTGGTAAATCTACAGAAAATAGAGGAGCTAAGATACCATACCTCCGCTCCATGCTACAGTTGGTAAAAAGAGAATACAAAAATGTATGAATAAAAGTTCTTTTTTGTTACGTGAAATTTTGAACTTCTTTTCGTCTATGAATAACTGAGAAACAACACAATATATTTGCATTTGTCTACATTTATCTACATTTGGTCGTAATTCTCCAAATGTTTCTTTCCCACAACTGTCTTTTTTCCTCTACTGTCTTCATTTTGTTCACTGTCATCATTTTTCATCCACTGTCATTATTTTTCATCCATTCACATAATTTTTTTCATCCACTCTAATTATTTTTTCATCCATTGACATAATTTTTTGTCAATTCATAAAAATATCCCCCTTCATTTACATACTCGACACACACACATTTATATATATATATATATATATATATATATATATATATATATATAT
>NC_090725.1:72318140-72323140 GCF_036898095.1 Palaemon carinicauda
GTATGTTCACTATTGCATACCATTTAAATACAATAAAGCTTTTGCATGTAAAAGACTATCCAACCTCAATAAAATGGCATTTGAATCCACCCATTCCTAGTATCACATGTAGAGTAAGGACATGAAAATGTCTAGATTAGCAAGAAAGGTTAAAATGATTGATATAGGTATTATACTGCATATTCTTCTGAAGATAAAGGAAAAATAAGAGAAAGAATAGAACAATCTCAAAACCAATTGGCTTTATAATGAATTTGAATTGTTTAATGATTCAGTATAGTCTCGATTTTATAGTCTTCAACTAGGAAAAGATACAAGAGAGAGAGAGAGAGAGAGAGAGAGAGAGAGAGAGAGAGAGAGAGAGAGAGTGAGAGAGAGAGAGAGAGAGATACGAACAACAGAAAAAGGGATGAAAACACTTTCTGTGAATTCCTTGCTTTAGTAAATAAACAGATGATTGACTACTATCTTTGCTTTGAGTGAGAGTATCAGTTAACAAGACACATGAGTTATTATTATTATTATTATTATTATTATTATTATTATTATTATTATTATTATTATTATTATTATTATTATTTCAAGAGCCAATCACAATGTTCTCCGATCGTTTCTTCCTGCAGGAAAGACTTCCCAGTTAAAATACTGTTTTTGTATTATTATTTCATAACTATAGGGCAACTATTAATTGGTTTCCATAGCCAGGCCATCAAATGAATTATTTTCGATTATAGTACAACATGGTAACTCATCCATGAAAATCAACAGAGATTCATTGAACATTATCTATCACTTATCTGAACGGTTTCGTCTGTTTAAAAAAAAATAATAAAGATAAAATAAAAAAAAAAATAAAAAAAAATGCTGCGTCAGGGTTTTAAGGTCATACCGGGGTTTTCCCAATTACCAATAAAGAAAGAACAGAATTAAAACGTCTGTTCTCATCAAATTTACAAGGAAAGATAATTGAATAGCATTTTTTTTTTGGTGTTATCGATACACCACCACTTTTTAATATCTCAATTATTTTTTTACGTTAAGATTACAATGAAGTTTGTCATACAAGAAATTTCAAACGAAATTGGTCAGGAAGATTAAATTCACTAGGTGATGTAAAAGATAAGATAATTGATGATAGAAATCAAATTCCCCAGTTTGCAAAAGAGGGATCAAAGATATTTTGGTGATTCAAAGTATCGATTAAGAATGACGAAAAGAAATCAATTTCAATATTAGAATATGCATTTATTTCTCTGAAGCACAGCTTGAGTTTTACAGAAATAAATATCACCTAAAACTCCTGAGAAACCTGACAATGAAATCAGTTTACAGGACGGTTAACAATCTCCTAATAATTGAACACACTTTGGGAAATGTATAGGCCTCGAAGCTTGAGTATACGGTATACAGTATTATTAGGAATGGAGTTCATGTAACCTTCGCTGCAAAAAAAAAAGTCATAAAACATATTTTAACAAATTTCTAAACTCATTTACTCAAAGGAATCCCCATATCGTCACTACCTGTTTTAAATGCAAAAATAGTTAATAGTAGACAACATTATAGGTAGATATCGTCACCCTCATAAACTAACTGCCTAAGTCATTTTCTCCACTTGTTGGGACATCCAAAAAAAACCTCATTTCCTAATTCTTTATATCATTGTCTTGAGTTTCAATTCACAAATTCTTAACAGAAGAATTTGCGAATTAGTATTTGTGAATTGAAGCTCAACACAATGATATAAGGAATTGGGAAATGAGAAGTATTTTTTATTTCCCAACAATTGGAGAAAATGACTTAGGCAGTTAGTTTATGAGGGTGACGATATCTACCTATAATGTTGTCTACTATTAACTATTTTTGCATTTAAAACAGGTAGTACTGTTGCCACAGACTCGGGCTTCCCAAAAAAACTCGTCCACAACCATCTATGACGTCTGCTCTTCAAGAAGCCCTCCACGAGTCCACCCAAAAGCCATCGCAGACTCTTAACTCTTCTATCAACTGAAAATTATGTAGATGATCCTTTTGCAGATTTTTTTTTTTTATCAGAAAATAACAGATGCATTTCCAGCTTTTATTCAATTTCTTAGGAGTCGCTGGTCTCTACTTCTGTGACGAAATTAAACACAAAGCCAAAAATTAATCACAGAGATAACGTGGCCGTGGTCTTAAACAGAGACCCATAATACAAGTTGAGATAACAGTCCGTTATCTTTGTTGTAATTACTGGTTGTTAATCATACAGAAACCTGAAAAAAAGCGAACTCAAAATCTTAGCAGAATGAAACACATTTTATAAAGAAAATTCAATAACCCAACACCAATAATGGAGTGAAATTAAAAGATGAATAAATGCATTACTTGTTCCAGGCAAGATCTCGTGCTGACATAAAGCCAGCTTAATCCAAAATAACGACTTGGCCAAGAGAGAAGAAAGAGATGGGAATGTGACATTTTTCACGCAAGAATCCTTCAAGAGAAACAGAGAATAGGGAGAATTTGAATAAAATACTACTGAGGGCTTCCCCAAACTGAATAACCAGGGGTGCTATCTAAATTGCCTGTACAAGACGTTGCAAACACATTTTTTTTTATTCTTTTTTTTCTGGATTTATTGGATTAGTTATGAATTTGGAATATATGACCTGGAGCTGGGACCGTAATCTTCATTCAACTCTCAGGTGCAACCGAAGAAAAACTTCGCAGTCATACTGTTTAATTGAAATAATTTAGACAGTAAGACGAAAGAAGCTACAGTAACGTAGAAGGAAAAAGAAGACACGACAAAGGCCCTCATGTAAAAGCCGTTTGTGCACCGTGTGAGCTGCACTGGCAACATTATCTTCATACAGGGTCTCTCCTTTCAGAACATGAATAAGAATCTTGAGCAATCTGTAACCCCACAAAAATATGTAATCACGTTTTTTCCCGATACACCTTACCCCATTTTGTGGGTGTAGGACAGTGGTTCCCAACCTTTTTTCTGTCATTTTCCCCCGGCACCTAGTTCAACCATCCAGATTTCCCCCTTCATGCCCCGCCCAGCCCTCATGCCCACTCCCCTGCCTCAGAAATGGGCATGACACCCCAATTCTCCCCTTGAATATCATGTCTTTGAGAACTGATATGATCATATCACAATTGAATGGCTAACAACAAATTGCCGCACGTACTATGAGGACATTTTCCGCTTGTTTTAGTTAGTAGGTAGTGTAATTATTTCCCCCCTGGAAGCTTCAAATATCCCCCCAGGGGGAAATTTCCCCCAGGCTGGGAACCACTGGTGTAGGACAACTGACAGCGGACAAGTAGCTGCAACCGCAGCCTAACTGGCCGTGGATAACTGGCCACAGCCCAACTGACCGCAGACTAATTGGCCGCGGCCAGTTTGCTTGGCTTTTATGTTTTTTATTCCTGGGGTAACTGAAAACTAATTTTACACTTTCAAGCTAATATGCAAACATGTTTTGAATATATGTATAAACATAATATACATTTATGAATTATGTATCACATTTATACATATTCATTTGAGTATATTTCCATGTATGCATTTTACAGCAAATGTGCCTTGATATAATTATTGCAGAGGTTTTTTTTTTTTTTTTTTTTTTTTTTTTTTTTTCAAATCAAACATAAATATGTAAAAGCAAGATCTCTATTTAAACACCATATTTATTGAAATGTTGAAATGTATGGAAATAATGCTAAAGATAACAAAAACCATTTTCTTTACAAAAATTAGGAATTTTTAAGTAAGGTATTTCCAAAAGGGAAACCATCTAACAGGTGAAGTGCCCAGCCCTTATTTACTAAGTAAACCATCGGGAAATAAACTAACCGCCGTGGATATATCTCTCTTCCTCTTTCTTGTGTAAAATTTGTCATTATTGCAATCATAGACGTTACTGCGGTGGCCAGTTAGTTTGCGGCTAGTTGGGCTGTGGCCAGTTATCCGCAACCAGTTAGGCTGAGGCAAGTTGACAGGGCCAGTTGTCTCATTCCACCCTTGATTAGGGCGTAAAACCGTGGCCACCAAAAACTGTAAAACCTGATTAGACCTAAAGCCTACTGGTTGGCAATCAGGTTTTGTATGGTTGAGGTTGCTCTGCCAGTGAGCAGTTAGGTTGTAACTGAGAGATTCTCGTGATCGCAACTGAACTTTATTTGGTCGAAGCTTGAGTATTTATACAACCCGTTTCTGTCAAGAACGGCACAAAAATCCAAACACAATGGTGCAGGAAAACATATGAATAAACAGGTTATTAGTGAGAGAGGAGAGCAATAACGATAATATACAAAAAATAAGAAACACCATTACAATGTACAATTGTGTGTGATACACGATCGGTAAATGGCTCACCCACTTTACAAGACATACATGTGAAATAGGGTGCCCTGCTCTTGAGAAGTGTACAATTGGGAGGTCATCTGGCAGGAGATATGCAGGTTTTAGGCAATCAATGGAGACCCAGTGTTCTTTTCAACACATGTTAAAGAAGTATGCTTTCAGCGTACGAAGAATCAAGAGGAAGGGTCCCCTGTAAGGGAAAAGTTTTCATTCTGATTATACTCACTGACTATAGTTGTTTTGGCAAATTTTTTTTCATGGCCGGATGCTTTTCCTGCCACCAACCCTCCTGAGAATGAAAACTTCAGGGTTCATGGCGATGTTTGGGAAGGGGTAGTGATCCCGTTCTGTCTGCATGTTCAGGCACCTGTAATCCCCACGTGGACGTGAAGACCCATCTTTCTTCAGGACAATGTGTAAAGGTGACAACCATGGGATTGAGGCCTTTAGCCAAACGCCTATTTCTTCCATTTTGGTGAACACTTGTTTAGTGGCTGCCAATCCATCCGGTGCTAGACGTCTGAATCTGGCAAACACTGCAGGCCACTTATCTTGATTTGGTGATATATACCGTGTTTTACAAGAACCATGAGCATCTAACGAAATTCTGGGGAGAAAACTTTTGGGTACAATGTGAGGAGGT
>NC_090725.1:72328140-72333140 GCF_036898095.1 Palaemon carinicauda
AATGTGCTTGAAAAACAAAATGCCTGGGGGTTAAAGGTTGGAAAGTTCCAAATAGCTTGGGGGTAAAAGGGATAGGATTAATTCCAGGACAATATGGAAACAAGACCATATTTTAGCAAGCCGTGCACACTGAACACTTCAGTATTGTCCTTCAAATGTATTTGAAGAAAAAATACATTCATCACTCAACATCGTATAATGCATGAAGGAGTCTCGTGAGCATTTTGGGCCAAAATGTTAATATATTGCCTAACTCTAAACCACACTAGGAAACGTAATCATATCATAATACTTTTCCTTCTTATGATCTGTCTTCTTTTCTCAAGCGGCTCCAAGCCCTAACTGTATCTTGCCGATAGACATACAAAGTTGCGGGGGACCATTTTCTCATTCGAAGTTGAAAGCAAATGGAGCAAATGCTTTTTTGTTGACCAGGCTGACATGAGTCTTTTTATAGTTTATATATGACATATTTGTTTTTGACGTTAATAGTTTATATATGACATATCTGTTTTGACGATGTTGCCTTTTTTAGAATGATTTATTGTTAATTTGTTCTCTTCATTTATTTATTTCCTTATTTCCTTTCCTCGCTGGGCTATTTTTCCCTATTGGGGCCCTTGGGCTTATAGCATCTTGCTTTTTCCAACTAGGGTTGTAGCTTGGATAGTAATAATAATAATAATACTTCATTGTATAAAATCCCAGGGTTGGAATTTTGATGAATGAAGTTATTCAAAATCAAAAGCATATTTGTACAAACCTTTTACCCTGAGGCAGTAAAAATTGGATTCAAACATAACTGAAATAATAATAATAATAATAATTGGCCTACATTAGTTATAATTGATTACCGTGTCCTAAAATGGAATGAAACTTACTGTTGAAAAATGTAAAAACAGAGCAATCACAATTGGAGGTGGACCTTCTCTCTGGGGACAGAATCTGAGGGGGAAAACCAAGTTAGATTAGGGAGATTACTTCGCCCGATAGGTAGTAACATCCCCTTTTCCTCTTCTTGATTGCATTTCCACTAAAGGATTGAGATCTAAATCACCCATGAATTCATGTGAAATTAGCATTCGTTTGTTCATGTTAAAAAAGCAACAGGAGTAGCAGTGATGAAGAGAGTAATAAAAAGAACAGTAGCCCACCATTAACATAAAGATATAGACATCAGATCCTAAAATCGAGTCTTCACTTCTTTCCACTAATAATATTTGCTACCCAAGATAGTTATCGAATCAAGAATGTGTAAATATAAAGATGAGCAAAAACAAACGTTATGCCGCTCAGTGGCACCCATCAACCATGTCAGGAAACTGGCATACGCACTCGAAACCGAACCTTTTGCCAAGATCAGCAGGAGCTACAAATTTTCAACTAAATTCGCATCATTTTGCAGTCCCTGCTAAGCTGGTGGAAATCCCGGGGGTAAAAAAAGATAAGTGATACACCCAAAAGGATTTGTTGAATAGTCAAGCCACTCAAATAGACATTAAATGCATAAGAAAATAGTAAATGTGAAATTTCATAATAATTATAAAATCTTATCTTACCGTTAGAAAGTTACGGAAATATGAAAAAATAAATCAGAATAGTGTTATATATTAGGAAGAAAACTAAAAAACTCTCATCTTGAAAATTAAAATTATGGATAACATAGACCGTTAGAAAGTTACGGGAAAAAAAAATCGGAATAATAGTGTTATATATTAGGAAGAAAACTAAAAAACTCTCATCTTGAAAACTAAAATTATGGATAACACATAGATTTATTGACATAAAGTATTTACTAAGCAAATGACATACAACTTAGAAATAGCATTTTCTTCGGATATTGGAAGAAATTCTATCAGTTTCTTCTGGGCCGATTAAAATATCAAAGGAAATAAAAAATACTCATTGTCCCCATCATAAAGTTCAACACATTATCATCGAAAGAGTAATATAACGAATATTCATCTGAATACATGAATTAACATAATGTCACCCTCATAAACTAACTGCCTAAGTCATTATCTCCACTTGTTGGGAAATAAAAAAAAAAACCTTCTCATTTCCTAATTCTTTATATCATTGTGTTGAGCTTCAATTCACAAATTCTTAACAGAAGAATTTGTGAATTAGAATTTGTTAATTGAAGCTCAATACAATGATATAAAGGATTAGGAAATGAGAAGGTTTTTTTTTTTATTATTTCCCAACAAGTGGAGAAAATTACTTAGTTTATGAGGGGGACGATATCAGAATTTTAAAGTCATTTGTATTTTCCCTAGCTTTAAAAACTTGAGTCCTTTAATTAGAAGTGTCTTCAGTGTGAGCTGAAACGGCCATAAAATCTATATAATAAGGCCAGAAATGACTATAACATCCTGATAGAAAAAACAAAAAGAAAATTCTACAACGGCGAAAGTAAAAAAACTAATAACATGAGGGAGTTTCACAAAAACCTAGATGATTTGATGGGATTAAAGAAAAAATATGTCTTGCCTGATAATGTCTGTGCAGAGAAATTTGCTATATTCTTCAATGAAAACATTGATAAAATTTATAGAGGTTTCCCCCAAAATCACCTAGAAGGACAGTCAGGGTAAGAAGGGTAAGGAGTTAATAAAATTTAAGGAAATAAATATGTGCGACTTGTTAAAGGTTATGAAAGAGATGAAGAATACATATTGTGGAAACGACCCTTTCCCAAACAGTTCAATAAGTGAAGCTCCAAACAAGCAAGTTGTATATAATATTTACCTGAACATAAGTAACCTAAGTATATTACAATCCTGTTTTCCTAGCTGTGAAAAAACTGCTTTGATCAAACCAATATACAGAGGAAAAGGTGATGTAAACGAGCTAAATTCATATACGCCCATTTCAAATTTATCCTACATGTCAAAGCTTATTGAAAAAATCCTAAGTGAGCAATTATGGGTGCATATTGATGAGTTAGAGGTATTCCCGGAAAATCAATCGGCCTACAGAGCTAATCACTCTACAGAAACTACCTTATGCTTAATAATGAATGATATGATAGGTCTTCTTGATGAGGGAAAGTGTGGAATTTTGATTATGTTAGATCTTAGTGCTGCTTTCGATACTGTTGTGCACGAGTACTTACTTGACGACTTAAAGTCCATCGGAGTGACTGAGGAAGCACTGGAATTTTTGCGAAGTTACTTAACGAAGAGGAAGACTATCGTAGAAGTTTCTGGAAACCGATCCAGTGAGAGAATTCTTATGAAAGGTGTACCACAGGGTAGTGTTCTGGGCCCTATCTTGTTCAACATATATACTATCGAGCTATCACACATCTTGAAAAAGCAAAAAGTGGGCTTTAAACCATATGCCGATGATAGTCAGTTCTACCTTTCAATTTCCACAACATAAGATACAAAGAAGAAAATTAATGAGATAATGACTGAAATAAAAACATGGGTGCAGAGGAAAAAGCTTAAATTAAATGATGATAAAACAGAATGTATGTTTTTTGGCACAAAGGTGGCTTTGAAGAATTACCAGTTATTTCAAAGTATAAAAATTGGTGACGCTGATGTTAGGATTGTGCCTGTTGTGAAAAATTTGGGTGTACTAATAGATTGTAATTTGTCAATGAGGGATCAGATAGTGAACACAGTGAAAGTGTGTAACTATCACCTGAGAAACATAGCATTTATTAGAAAATATTCATCAGAGGGCAGTGCAAAAATTTTAATGATGAGTCACGTAATATCAAGGCATGATTATTGCAATTCTCTGTACTATAAATTACCCAATACACTACTAAGAAAGCTTCAAAATGTGCAAAACCAGGCGTCTAGACTGATAAAAGGCATTTAACTTCGGGAGAGAATAACTCCTGCATTGATCATCTACATTGTTAAGGCTAGAATTGAATTTAAGATTTGCTTGTTGACTCACAAAGCACTTACAAGTGATAAGCTTAAATATCTTCGTGATTGCTTGGTCCCCTACCCTCAAGCTACTAGCGCTGCTGTAAGAGTTAGATATGCTGATGACCCACATAGACTATTCGAAATTAGTGTGAATCATGCAATAGGAGGAAGAACGTTTAGTTATGCTGCACCGAGACTCTTCAACGACCTTCCACTTGATGTCTAGAATAGCAAAAATGTGGCAGCTTTCAAGAAAAACCTGAAGACTTATCTTTTTAGAAAGTGTTATATTAGTGATCTGAAAACTATTAAGCCTGAATACAAATGCTAGCGAAATAACTGAAAAGATACAGACCAAAATTTCAACTGGAAAGAAATTATTTTCACACACCAAGGCCCGCTTGAACAGACTTTTAGTGTCTGATGGAGGGCGAGAAATAAACCCCTAGAAGTAAAAGTAAGTGAGTTACTTCGAAGTTAGCGACAGGTAGTGCGACACCTTTGTTGATATCAACAAGCTTACTCCAAATGTCAGTTAGACTCAAACTAGAGGTTTGCAAGCTAGTTTGAGCGTCTATGAGGGTAATTTGTACCGAAAGACTGGTATGTGGTGTGAAATGAGAGGCTTACGTAATTACCCAAAATCTATCCTTCAGTACTGTAAGACTGACAACCTTTTTCATCCATTTCATAGAATGTGGGGAGGCAAGAAGTAGACAGTATTTTCAATTTGGCGTAACATTTCGAGACTGCGGTTTTGTCTGTGTACTGGTTAGTGATGTCGACTTCACGGGAAGAGAAGAAATTTAGTTGGCGTTTATTGAACTCTATAGTGGACAAACTTCATATGGAAAATCAAAAGTGCTGATTCCTCTGACAGATGGAAAAAGGCAGCATCTTATGATATTGCAGTGTCAAAATTACCAAAGAAAGATAGTTCAGCTACTGAAGATACAGTAACTATTAGAATAACAGCATGCGTTCTGCTTTTCGTAAAGAGAATAAGAAAGTGATCTTCTCGCGGAAATCAGTTGTCAGTAGCGAGGATTTTTATCATCCAACAATAAGGTACATTTAATAGCTGACGTTCCACAAGGACCAGGAAAC
>NC_090725.1:72338140-72340640 GCF_036898095.1 Palaemon carinicauda
TCTGCAAAATATGCCTTAGACAAGTTTTGGTTATGTCTGGGATTTCACCATTTACATCACCTGCTGGCCACTGCAGATTGGTGATGGTGGGAGACTTTAGTCTGATCCCGTACAGTAAACCAACCTAATATGGGTGTCCCTGACTAGTACAGCTATGCTCATCATGAGGCAATATGCAAACTCATTCATCACGTTGATATATATATATATATATATATATATATATATATATATATATATATATATATATATATATGTATATATATATATATGTATATGTATATATATATATATATATATATATATATGTATATATGTATGTATATATATATGTATATATATATGTATATATATACATTATATATATATGTATGTATATATATACGTGTATTTATATGTATATATAAACATATATATATGTGTATACAGTATATGCATATATGTATAAATATATGTATATACAGTATATAGATATATGTATAAATATATGTATAACTATATGTATATATATATATATATATATATATATGTGTGTATATATATGTATATGTATATATATATATATATATACATATATGTATGTATGTATATATATGTATATATATGTATATTTATGTATATATATATATGTATATATATACATTTATGTATATATATATATATGTGTGTGTGTGTGTGTTTGTAATGTGTATATATTTATATATAAGTGCATATTTGAATGACAAATAAAATAGAAATATCAATATAACGCAAATGTAGAAAAAAAGGGCTCACGGGATACCTGGGCTCAAAATGCTTATTATAATATATATCGGAGGTTTTTCTTCTTAGACACAAAACAAAATATCACTTGCCCATCCCTTAATAAAGACCATCGTGATTTCGACAATTATCATCAACGAAACTCAACATAAATCTGTTGAGATGGATCAATCGAAGTCAGATTTTATTTATAATTACTTTAATGATTTTTTATTCCTCCTGTCGAAGGGTGAACGAAATAACTGTGTATATTCGTTATTCCTATTTTGTATGTACCTTTATTCACTTATTTTCTTAGAAAATGAAAAAAAAAAAACAATTTAAAAAAAAACAAACTCCATTAACTCAAAAAATTAAAAAACTATGGTGATGAAACTTGGGGGGAAGCTTTACTGTAAGGTACTTTATGTGTGTATCAAATCTCATTTAAATCCGAGCATAAATACTATAACCCTCAAATTGTCCCCTTAAATAAATACTATAACCCTCAAATTGTCCCCTTAAATAAATACTATAACCCTCAAATTGTCCCCTTAAGTTACATTGAAGCAACAACCGAAAAGGAATAAATTTTATAACGATGATTCACCAATCTTCTTATATTAATATTTCATACTACTTTTGGAATATATCGTAACAGAAAAAATGTTCGCGTCTATCTCTGAAGGAAATTCATTGTTTTTCATCTGTATCCTGTTTTGAGTGATTCTTAGCACACGAATCATGGTTCATGGTGTCTGAAATGAGTGTATGTGTTTACTTAGCGCTAGTATTGAATATTAGTTTACTTATATTACTTCTAGGGGTTTATTTCTCGCCCTCCATCAGACACTAAAGGTCTGTTCAGGCGGGCCTTGGTGTGTGAAAATAATTTCTTTCCAGTGAATATTTTGCTCTGTATCTTATCAGTTATTTCGCTAGCATTTGTATTCAGGCTTAATAGTTTTCAGGTCACTATTATAACACTTTCTAAAAAGATAAGTCTTCAGGTTTTTATTGAAAGCTGCCACATTTTTGCTATTCTTGACATCAAGTGGAAGGTCGTTGAAGAGTCTCAGTTTAATTCTCACTCTATCTATCTCTCTTACGTTGTACTGATATATGGCAATTGGAGTTCTCTAATTTCATCTACCACCACGACATTGCAAATGCAATGAGGTTGGTAGTTGGTTGTAGAGATAGGCTTCCTTTTTCATCTTCAGACGATATATTCTCGCATCTTTATCGAAATGTGTATATGTGATTTTATTACCCAGACATTAGAACTCTGTGGTCAATCTGTTAATTGATGTTTAGAATATATCACTGATATTATTGCATATCGCATCTTTTTTCACCGATTTCAAAAGTGTAAGATCACTGTACTCTTATTGTAACTCTGTATATGGCTTTTGCTGAAATAAAGATTATTATTATTATTATTATTTCTATTGTTATTATTATTATTATTATTATTATTATTATTTATGAAATATCATTACCTTCCCAAAAATGGTTATGTTTTTTGGTATCGGCTGCATGTGTCGGTTTTTTTTTCCTTCCTTTTTTTTCTTTTTTTTTTTTTTGGTATCGGCTGCATGTAATATTTTTTTTTTTTTTTTTTGGTATCGGCTGCATGTAATTTTTTTTTTTTGGTATCGGCTGCATGTAATTTTTTTTTTTTTTTTTTTTTTTTTTATACAAAAGGACGTAAAAAACTGAACGTAAATTTACATGGAACTTTGTAGGAAGATACAAT
>NC_090725.1:72343140-72345640 GCF_036898095.1 Palaemon carinicauda
AAAATGTGCTTGAAAAACAAAATGCCTGGGGGTTAAAGGTTGGAAAGTTCCAAATAGCTTGGGGGTAAAAGGGTTAATGGATGACGTATGTCAGCAGATCATTCAGCGTTTATTGTGTATGGTTATCAGAAACCAGTGAAAGAATTTGGGAGCGTTTAGAAAAAAGTTGAAAGCAAATGTAATCATGTGCATGGGTATGATGTTATTATGAAAATCAGAAACATGGAACATTAAATGAGAACTTATACAGTGGTAGAGTTCTCTTGCTTGAGGGTATACTCGGGCACACTGTTCTATCTAGTTTCTCTTCCTCTTGTTTTGTTGAAATTCTTATTGTTTATATAGAAAATATTTATTTTAATGTTGTTACTATTCTTAAAATATTTAATTTTCCTTGTTTCCTTTCCTCACTGGGGTATTTTCCCTGTTGGAGCCCCTGGGCTTATAGCATCCTGCTTTTCCAACTAGGGTTGTAGCTTAGCATTTAATAATAATAATAATAATAATAATAATAATAATAATAATAATAATAGAAGGAAAACAGTTGATTCCTAGATGTTTTACGAACGAATTACAGAAGATGAATGAGAGAAGGGATGAGGCCAAAGAGTTGCCAGATTGAATCTAAAGGTTTGGAAAAGCAGCTGCAGAAGATGGACCTCTTGTTTGAATGAGGGAAAGGATTGTTGAGCAGAGCCTCCATTACTGAAATACTTTTTTCTTTCAATAAACCACCAAAAATTATTACTTTTTTCTATCGAACCAACAAAGGCCACAATCTGTTTACCCATTGTTCGTGGCGTAATTAAACTGGTTGTCTTGCATTTTTTCTTCACATTCAGTTTCAGTTTTAATTTTCGATCTATTGCGTTGAAACTTCGACAGGGTTTTTCTAATTTTCCCTTTTATCTATTGTGGGGATGGTTTGTCAATTTCCCCCTCCATTTGTTCATTAAAAATGCGAGCTAGAGCACACATACTTGAATGATTGCAAACGACACACACACACACACACACACCCACACACACACACACACACACACATATATATATATATATATATATATATATATATATATATATATATATATATATATATACACACACACACGCACACACAAACATATATATATGGGTTTGAAAGCATTTGGCAAAAAAGATAGTTTTCCTGGGATGAATTCTTCGCTTGACATATGTGGAGCAAGAAGGACTTAAAAGTATAAATAAGGAGATATGTAAAACTGATAACTAAATTAGTAGATTTAGAAAGATAGATAATGTGGGTGGGATGTGGCACCCCAGCAGTACCAGCTGAACTCAATTGAGTCCCTTGTTAGGCTGGGAGGAACGTAGAGAGTAGAGGTCCCCTTTTTTGTTTTGTTTCATTTGTTGATGTAGGCTAACCCCCAAAATTGGGGGAAGTGCCTTGGTATATATATGTATGTAGAAAGATAGATCCAATTGTTTTGAGGTTATTTGACCACGAGCAGAGATTGGAGGACGATAGGATCGCGAACAGGAGTAAATCCTACAGAAATGTTAATAGAACGATAGGAACCTTTAAAACTGTTTAATAGGTGAGGAAGAGGTAGGGAATTGAAAAGGCTCTAATATCTATGAATCGAGAGAGAGAGAGAGAGAGAGAGAGAGAGAGAGAGAGAGAGAGAGAGAGAGAGAGAGAGAGAGACTTGCATACAGAAATAGAAGACACATCAATGGTAAAGAGTTCAGTATATTGCTGAAGGTATGTTAGGGAAGTTTTCTGTATAGGGGTATCATCCTTGATTCAATAGCTGAAGTATGGATAGTGTTGGGACATTTTAATAGTTTATATATATATATATATATATATATATATATATATATGTATGTATAAATTTTTATCCTTTAGAAAATTATAGATTACCTGCTTGGGTCGTTTTACATTTCTTTTGTGTACTACAAAGATTATTCATCTTTACCCAAAAGGCCTCAGAGGTTTATAATCTCTCTCTCTCTCTCTCTCTCTCTCTCTCTCTCTCTCTCTCTCTCTCTCTCTCTCTCTCTCTCTCTCATAAATAATTATAGTTTAAATGATTTACATATGTATATATATATATATATATATATATATATATATATATATATATATATATATATATGTATATATATATATATACAGTATATATATATATATATATATATATATATATATATATATATATATATATATATATATATATATATATATATTATACGTGTGTGTGGGCGTACGTGCGCCTGCGCGATTCATTTATTTCGATGACATAATATCCAACACCTTATAGTGGAGACATTTTCCATTTGAATGGATTCCTCTCTTTGAATATTTTAATATACGTTTCTTGAAGGTACAACACTGTCACGTATCATAGGTTATCCAAGAATTAAAATTACAAACTTACAAACAGTTTGAGGATAAAAGTGGTAGGGTATTAAATGAGAGAGGTCATACCATGTGTGGTAATAGTAACAACGACAG
>NC_090725.1:72350640-72355640 GCF_036898095.1 Palaemon carinicauda
TTTTGGGTTTAAATCCAACCCTCCACTGAAGTCGAGTGAACTACTTCTCGGGCGGGTCCATATTAATCATCTAACGAAACATTTTCATTACAACTTATACAATTCTTTGATTGTAGCATCTTCCAAATCATATGATCTTGTGAAAAGTAATGTCTTTAGTTTCTTCTTAAATTCAATTGCTCCCTTTAGGTCCTTCATTTCAGTTGGCGGTTTATTATAATGTCTAGGCGCATAGTAGCTAAAAGCCCTTTCACCAAATTTACTATTTGTTCTTTATTCAGATAGCCTATGTTTGTGACTCATGTGTCCATAATTTTGCATATCTTTGATTTAAAATAATAGTGCCAAAAGTAAGTATATATGCATCCTCATGCCTTCCTTGCTTCTCCTATGGTGTGTCCTGTCTTTTCCTTGTCATGCTTTAATCGATTTTATCTCCTCCAAGGTATGGGTATGAATCAACTGCTTCAGTTTCCCCCCTCCCCCCTCAACTTTAGAAAACGGGGATGATGTATTAATATACATCATCCTCGTTTTCATTTATTCTTGCGACGGCCGAGAGAAAGGTTATGACTCAAAGGCAGGATGCAATCAACTGAGTAACTTTATTAAAGAACACTCTCCTTTATATACAAAACCTCAAGGCAACAGGAATTTTCATGTTCGAGAGACAGACAATGTTACAGAGGAAAAACGTAGACATGTTTATTCTGGTTCTTTTTAGTGCGAGGGAAGAGCGCAGATACAAGTGTGACGGCCGAGAGAGGGTTGTGAACTCAAAGGCAGGATGCAATCAACTGAGTTGTTAATTAAGGAACACTCTCCTTTATATACAAAACTTCAAGGCAACAGGACATAACATGTTCGAGAGACAGACAATATTACAGAGCAAAACCGGAGACATGATCATTCAGGTTCTTTTTAGTGCGAGGGAAGAGCGCAGATACAAGCATAATATATACAAAATAATTATGTACAATTGTGTGACACACGGTTGGTACACAAGCATAATATATACAAAATAATTTATGTACGATCGTGTGACACACGGTTGGTACATTCTCTTTCCTCATTCTGGCTGACTTTAATTCTTAACTTCTCTTCCAGATACTTCCAAGCTTTTATATTAGCCTAGACAATTTCTTTTCTCTGTCTCTAACATGGTGTCCTTTACAAACATTAAACATTCCACATTTTGTTCACTCCCCATTTTCTTATCAAACGACATTGCGTCTTTGCTCTGAGCCAGGGTTGCCAGGTTGGCCTTTTTCGGGCCAAAAAACTCCAAATTTGGTCTTTTTTTCGTGCTAGATACCTAAATTTGGCCTTTTTGAAATTGGTTAGCCTTAAATACTCTATTTTTGGCCTTTTTCTACTATTAGGTTGGCCTTTTAAGGCTGCAGCTGATCAGACGTTGGCCTTTTCTCATTTGGAAAACCTGGCAACCCTGGCTCTGACCTCTCATATCACTCCTTCCATAAAGATTTCGAGCAGCCATGAAGATAAAATACAACCTTATCTGAGAAGCTTTCACACCAAACCAGTACTTTCCTGCCTACGTTTTGTAATATATGCTTCACTCTTATCATATAACTTTTGATTCCTCTCGGCAATCTATCCTTTATACAAATACATTTTCATACTTTCCACGTTGATTTTATCAATTTATGGTAATATTTCCAAAATTCTTCCTAAAATAGAATTCTTGCAATCTAGCTCGTGTATCTATAGTCAGTTTCTTTTAGCGATGCAGATTTGCACCGACTCGCAGCGGTGCCCTTTTAGCTCGGAAAATTTTCCTGATCGCTGATTGGTTGGACAAGATAATTCTAACCAATCAGCGATCAGGAAACGTTTCCGAGCTAAAAGGGCACCGCTGCGAGTTGGTGCAAATCTGCATCACTAAAAGAAATGGACTATAGTTAGCATTTATAAAAAAAAAAAAAAGCCAGTGCAACTCTCTCTCTCTCTCTCTCTCTCTCTCTCTCTCTCTCTCTCTCTCTCTCTCTCTCTCTCTCTCTCTCTCTATCATAGGATTTTTTCCAAGTTGATGTGCGACATATGAAATATTATTTTCCCTTCAATCTCAAACTTCTTTTACGTAACTATTTCATAATCCAACTTTTCCCACTCGGCCTCTTCCTTGCCTGAATACACATTGTTCTTCCCCTATCAGTCGCTTCATCACTTTCTTTACTTTCTTCATTGAAGTTCTACTATTTACCTTCCCTGGTATACTATGTATAGTTTTAACCTTACGATTCTTACATTCACCTTTATCACATTTGCCTTTACCCAATGGAGCAATTATTCCTCTCGCCTATTTCTTTGGGACCTTTCCTTCAGACAAACATAACTTATAAACCATTTTTCAATTACTCAATCACAATCACACTCTCACCACAATACTGCAGACACAGATATAATCCCATCATCTCTCCAACCACTTGATTGCCTTGCTTACATCTTTAACAGTCACAGATATAAGCCCATCATCTCTTGATTGCCTTTCTTACATCTGTAACAGTCACAGATATAAGCCCATCATCTCTCGATTGCCTTTCTTACATCTGTAACAGTCACAGATATAAGCCCATCATCTCTCGATTGCCTTTCTTACATCTGTAACAGTCACAGATATAAGCCCATCATCTCTCGATTGCCTTTCTTACATCTGTAACAGTCACAGATATAAGCCCATCATCTCTCGATTGCCTTTCTTACATCTGTAACAGTCACCGATATAAGCCCATCATCTCTTGATTGCCTTTCTTACATCTGTAACAGTCACCGATATAAGCCCATCATCTCTTGATTGCCTTTCTTACATCTGTAACAGTCACCGATATAAGCCCATCATCTCTTGATTGCCTTTCTTACATCTGTAACAGTCACCGATATAAGCCCATCATCTCTCGATTGCCTTTCTTACATCTTTAACAGTCACCGATATAAGCCCATCATCTCTTGATTGCCTTTCTTACATCTGTAACAGTCACAGATATAAGCCCATCATCTCTTGGTTGCCTTTCTTACATCTTACATCTGTAACAGTCACCAATATAAGCCCATCATCTCTTGGTTGCCTTTCTTACATCTGTAACAGTCACCGATATAAGCCCATCATCTCTCGGTTGCCTTTCTTACATCTGTAACAGTCACAGATATAAGCCCATCATCTCTCGATTGCCTTTCTTACATCTTTAACAGTCACAGATATAAGCCCATCATCTCTCGATTGCCTTTCTTACATCTGTAACAGTCACAGATATAAGCCCATCATCTCGTGATTGCCTTTCTTACATCTGTAACAGTCACAGATATAAGCCCATCATCTCTTGATTGCCTTTCTTACATCTGTAACAGTCACCGATATAAGCCCATCATCTCTTGATTGCCTTTCTTACATCTGTAACAGTCACCGATATAAGCCCATCATCTCTTGATTGCCTTTCTTACATCTGTAACAGTCACAGATATAAGCCCATCATCTCTCGATTGCCTTTCTTACATCTTTAACAGTCACCGATATAAGCCCATCATCTCTCGATTGCCTTTCTTACATCTTTAACAGTCACCGATATAAGCCCATCATCTCTTGATTGCCTTTCTTACATCTGTAACAGTCACAGATATAAGCCCATCATCTCTTGGTTGCCTTTCTTACATCTTACATCTGTAACAGTCACCGATATAAGCCCATCATCTCTCGGTTGCCTTTCTTACATCTGTAACAGTCACAGATATAAGCCCATCATCTCTTGATTGCCTTTCTTACATCTGTAACAGTCACAGATATAAGCCCATCATCTCTCGATTGCCTTTCTTACATCTGTAACAGTCACCGATATAAGCCCATCATCTCTCGATTGCCTTTCTTACATCTGTAACAGTCACCGATATAAGCCCATCATCTCTCGATTGCCTTTCTTACATCTGTAACAGTCACCGATATAAGCCCATCATCTCTCGATTGCCTTTCTTACATCTGTAACAGTCACCGATATAAGCCCATCATCTCTCGATTGCCTTTCTTACATCTGTAACAGTCACCGATATAAGCCCATCATCTCTCGATTGCCTTTCTTACATCTGTAACAGTCACCGATATAAGCCCATCATCTCTTGATTGCCTTTCTTACATCTGTAACAGTCACAGATATAAGCCCATCATCTCTCGATTGCCTTTCTTACATCTGTAACAGTCACAGATATAAGCCCATCATCTCTCGATTGCCTTTCTTACATCTGTAACAGTCACCGATATAAGCCCATCATCTCTCGATTGCCTTTCTTACATCTGTAACAGTCACCGATATAAGCCCATCATCTCGTGATTGCCTTTCTTACATCTGTAACAGTCACCGATATAAGCCCATCATCTCGTGATTGCCTTTCTTACATCTGTAACAGTCACAGATATAAGCCCATCATCTCGTGATTGCCTTTCTTACATCTGTAACAGTCACAGATATAAGCCCATCATCTCTTGATTGCCTTTCTTACATCTGTAACAGTCACCGATATAAGCCCATCATCTCTTGATTGCCTTTCTTACATCTTTAACAGTCACCGATATAAGCCCATCATCTCTCGATTGCCTTTCTTACATCTGTAACAGTCACCGATATAAGCCCATCATCTCTCGATTGCCTTTCTTACATCTGTAACAGTCACAGATATAAGCCCATCATCTCTCGATTGCCTTTCTTACATCTGTAACAGTCACAGATATAAGCCCATCATCTCTCGATTGCCTTTCTTACATCTGTAACAGTCACAGATATAAGCCCATCATCTCGTGATTGCCTTTCTTACATCTGTAACAGTCACAGATATAAGCCCATCATCTCTTGATTGCCTTTCTTACATCTGTAACAGTCACAGATATAAGCCCATCATCTCGTGATTGCCTTTCTTACATCTTTAACAGTCACAGATATAAGCCCATCATCTCTTGATTGCCTTTATATCTTTAACAGTCACAGATATAATCTCAT
>NC_090725.1:72360640-72363140 GCF_036898095.1 Palaemon carinicauda
GGCTCGACGAGCTGTTCGCCCGTGTAAACCCCGCTTTAGAATCGAGCACTCGGATGTGAGGATGTTAAGTCCTTTGGTGCTCTGCCAATTCAATGTCATATCCTGTTTAGTCCGTTTGTGTGACTAGGTGTTATGCTAGTGGCAAAAATTCCTCCAGTGGCCAGATAGCATGACCCGTTACATGAGGAGATTATAGCTATTGCTTAAGTAATGGGCGATGATGGAATGCGAGAGAGGAAATGATGAAACAGATCTCACGGCGGAGAACTGCTAGTCAGCGGAAGGATGGAGAAGTCGAGGGTGTCGTCTTTATTTCACGGAAAACTATAAGGGTACCCTGACACTTGCACGACTTTTTGCCACGAATTTGTCGTGGCAAGTCGTGACATTTTCTGGCACGAACTGGAAGATAAAAAAAAAAACCTCAGAATCACAGCTGACCTGTCCACATTGACACGAACTGGCACGACGAGTTCACGCATAGTTTGCGCACTTCCCGCATCGTTTCGACGAGTTCACGAACAGTTCGCGCATAGTTCACGATCCGGTCACGAAATTTTGTCGTGGCCAAAATTTTGAACATTTCAAAATTCTCTTCACGACATGCCACTATGTCACGACGGGTTTATGAACACTTCACGCCAGTTCACGACGAGTTCACGCCAGTTCAAGATTCGAGTCGTGACAATGCGTGCCACAAATTCGTGCAATTGTCAGCCTGGGTTAAGGCATCATGTGTTCATTAAAGATAAAGTGCTCACATAATTTCGTTTCATGAGGCTCATCACCTGCAAACACACACTCGACCACCCGTTGTAAGATGTAAAATTCCATGCATTAAAGTATGCAACTTAGATAAGTATGACACGCTTATGATAATTCTGATTAGGAAAATTAATGAAAGTGATCAATAGAAGATTGGTAGGTATTCATTCAAGACAGGATATGTTAAAGAAATTTGCATCTCGTGGATAACTTCAAGTACATAACACTGTAGTTTATTGTATTCAGGCTGTAATTTCGACTATATATGAGGATATCTTGTTGGAATTTTAACAGCAATAAAACCATTATAGAGAAACGCAAGATATTAAGTACCACCATATTGTAACACTAGCCTTCATTGATGTCCAGTGTCCGCATGAGTCAAGAAAATTAAATTAGTATTTCGTAGCAATGAAGCTTCACTTGGACAATCTATGAAACCTCCCAGAGATCATTACAGAAACTGAAATGTGTGACTCCAAATACGGAGTGTGATATTGAGTTCCGCGATGAAATGTAGACCCTGACTCTGAAACGAATATAAATGCTGTAATCAGGGCATGGCTACCGCAGCTTTTAAATATTTAAAGGCCGCTCATGAATGGCAGAGGCAAGGGACACAGGGACACTGAAATTGCCCTATCGAGGAGGACAATGTTCTAGAGACTTACTTTACTTACTTCACTTTGATGGCTGCTTTTCCGTTCCCATACAGCAGGGGAACCCCACTCTCTACAGGACCTCCACTGTCGTTTTACCTTGTTCGTTCAGAGTATTTAACGTTTCATATCGCGTATTGTTCATTTACTGTTAAGTCGTCACTGTTGCACGACTGTTTAAATAGGAAAGTCTCCAGTTTCCTCTTGAAACTTTAATGTCTTCAATCATTCGAATGTTTCGTGGGAGCTTATTATATAGTCTCGGGGCCCCATATTTAAAGGCTCAGGAGCCTAAAGTAGACATATATCTAGGTTCCAACAGTTTGAAGCCATCTGTAACTATTCTCGTGTTGACACGATTTGTTGGTTGCCCAATATGTAGCAATTCTCTTAAGTATTTTGAACGACCGGTTCTGAAAACTTGGTGGGTTATTGTACATATTTTAAATTCAATTCTCGCTTTAATTGGCGGCCGGTGTAAATCAATTAGTGTAGGGATGATCCTTTCTCTAGGTGGGACACCTTTTATCAGTCTTGCTACTCTGTTTATTATGTTTTTTAATTTACTAAGTTGCACTTTTAGTAAATTATAATAGATAGAGTTGCAGTAGTCAATCCTGGCAATAACTCAGTTTATCACAAATTTCTTTACAGGTACTTTTTTATAATCGCAATATTTCTTAGATGACAACCAGCAGTTTTTATTACATTATTTATTTGGGCATTTAGAGACAGAAATACACCTAGATCTCGAACTTTACTAGATATCGGCACTGGGTCATGATTTATTATCAGCGTCCAAGTCCCCTCTCCACCTAAGCTTGGACCAAAGAGGTCTATCAGCGACCAAAGAAACTAATGAGTTTGTCGAACCCCAGCCTGGCGTTCACCAGTCAGGGACGTTACCACATCGGCCACCAAGACCCTAGAAGAATTTCCTTACTCAAAGAATGATTATGGTGACACCGAAAGAAATCTTAAGTTATTTTTTTTCCAAAACCATCATTATCAAGAAAAGGGAAGTCAGAGCCTTGGCCAATTTTGTTGAGATGGTAAAGAATCAAATATGATAGAAT
>NC_090725.1:72375640-72380640 GCF_036898095.1 Palaemon carinicauda
CTTCATCCATTATCCATTCGAATATTTAAAATTTACTCTCAGATACTTATAAGAATCATCTGTTTTTTCTTCATCCGTTATCCATTTGAATATTTAAAATTTACTCTCAAATACTTATGAGAATCATCTGTTTTTTCTTCATCCGTTATCCAGTCGAATATTTTTTGTTCCATTTTCATTAGTTCCATTTACCATAGTTTATTACCTGCAAACATTCCCCATACTCCATAAGAACTAATTTTCTCATACCACAACCTTGTATCTAAATCTAAAACCCTTTCTTTCTTTGACTTTGATATCACTGAGACTGTAGAAATATTCAATAATCTTCGATGCATCTCATATCCTTGTACCATAGCCCATTTTATTCCAAATTATGAAAATTTTCATATTATGAAATAATTGCTTTCAACCATTTGGCACATAACTTTATGTAAAAGGGAAAAACCCTTTCTTTCTTTGACTTTGATATCACTGAGACAGTAGAAATATTTAATAATCTTCGATGCATCTCATATCCTTGTACCATAGCCCATTTTATTCCAAATTATGAACATTTTCATATTATGAAATAATTGCTTCCAACCATTTGGCACATAACTTTATGTAAAAGGGAAGAACAAAAGTACCTATTTTGCTGTGCAGGAAAAAGAAAATTAAATCAGTATTTTTCTCAATACTTATAAAATCATGGGGTTGTTTATTAAAATTTAAGGATGGGGGTTTCTTCAAATTTCTTTATAGATGAATTCTACATGAAAAATTTAGGTTGGATGGTCCTGTGACGGGCCGAGAAGGTGGGGGGGGGGGGGGGGTGGAAGTCAGTGGGAGCGAGTCGACTTCCGGGGTCACCAATGTGACGGGCCGAGTGAAGGTTGTGACTCAAAGGCAGGTTGAAAGCAACTGAGTAATTTATTGTAGAACACACTCCTTTATATACAAAACCTCAAGGCAACAGGAAATTTCATGTTCGAAAAACAGACAATGTTACAGAGGAAAGACGCAGACATGTTTATTCTGGTTCTTTTTAGTGCGAGGGAAGAGCGAAGATACAAGCATAATATATACAAAAGGAATTATGTACGATCGTGTGACACACGGTTGGTACAGTCCTTTGTGATTAACAGCGCTTCATTGACGTATTTTGGCAGTGATCTCTTGGGAATAGGAGTTGACGTGAAATAGACTTAAGGTGTAAATACTCGTTCAAAAAAAGCGTCAAAATTTTGCATCAAAATTTTGATACAAAATTTGAGTGTGTGTAGGACGTTTTGATGTCAAAATTTTGCTTCAAATCTTTTTTTGACATCAAAACGTCCTACACACTCAAATTTTGCATCAAAATTTTGATGCAAAATTTTGACGCTTTTTTTTTAACGTGTATGGGCCCCTTTAGTTTTGTATGTATGAAGGTTGATATTGGATTTGTACACTTTTAAGGACAATGTCCTTCCATGAATAGGGGTTAAGATGGAAAGGGGAGTAAATGAAGGAAAGAGGTCTAGGCCACCATTGTTGAAGGGTAACATAAAAACGATACAATTTAATGACAGATTAATAAACATAAAAAAACAATAAAGGATCGTGGTCTTGAAAATGTATGGAGACCAGCAGGGAATAAAAATGAAATCTATTGATAAAGATCTTAAACAGAAATTTACCTAAAAACGACACAATATAGGGATGATAAAAAATGAAATCTATTGATAAAGATCTTAAACAGAAATTTACCTAAAAACGACACAATATAGGGATGATAGTTTTTTTTTCATTGATGGAAAGTGATATGAAAAAAAGATATTATTTAAGGACAGAAGTCTTTTATGCATGGAGAAAAATCATGGTGACAGCGGTTCTTTTAATGGCTGGGGGTCAGCATGGATAAATGTAATGAAAGGACGCTGCTCTGTTATAAATTAAGGTTTCGGTAATGTGATTTATTTACAAGTGCCTTTAATAGTAGTTGGGTAACAAATATAATCTCCTCCCATATGCATACTCACACATTATGAATAATAACAATAACAATAATAACCTATTTACAGAAACAATTCATGCTTCTATTTATTATTATTATTAGTATTATTATTATTACAATAACAATAACAATAACAATAACAATAATATTTGCAGAAACAATGCATGCTTCTATTTATTATTATTATTATTATTATTATTATTATTATTATTATTATTAGCCAAGCTCCAACCCTAGTTGGAAAAGCGAGATGCTATAAGCCCAAGGGCTCCAACAGGGAAAAATAGCTCAGTGAGGAAAGGAAATAAGGAAATAGATAAAAGATGAGAATAAATTAACAATATATCATTCTAAAAACAGTAACAGCGTCAAAGCAGATATGTCCTATATAAACTATTAACAACGTCAAAACAGATATGTCATATATAAACAATAAAAAGACTCATGTCAGCCTGGTCAACATAAAAAACATTTGCTCCAACTTTGAAAGAAACAAGGTCATTCATCATCATTATAAACCCCTTTGTAAAACAAATGACCAAATAAAACATTGCAATTAACAAATTAAATAATAAAAAATAAATTAATTAAATAATCAAATATGGCATGATTAAAATGAGAAAATTAGATAAACTTCATGAACGTTACTGGAAAAACAAAACTGCCTAATTCGAGAGATTACATTCTCATCCAATTGCAGTTATCCCGTAACGAGTCATTTATAAAACCAGTCCCAAACCACAAGAATCTAATTAACATAAGCAAATGCATCAAGAGCTCAGTACAACTACAGACCCAAAGAGAAGCAATGGCCTGTAAATTAAACTATCACCATTATATATATGTACATATATATATATATATATACATATATATATATATATATGTATATATATACATACATATATATATATATATATATATATATATATATATATATATATAAAGCATAGATGTCTTCAATATTAGGACGTTTCCCCTGTTAAGAGGAAGTGAATCCAGAGAAAGTTCGCCATAATATTCACTGTAGCCTCCTCCTTTAACTGTTGAATTGTGAATAAACCCTTTCGGAGAGAACAGTTGACATCATTACCATCTTCATACTCTTGCACATAAGGCTCTCAAGCATAACTTCAAATATAAAGTTAAATCATAACCAGGAACTTAGCAGAAGGAAAGTAAATCATCCATTTTCTAATTAAGGGAACATTGATTGACCTGCCTTCATTATTATGAGATGTAAGTTAAATCTAGCCTGTAAATTAAACTATCACTATTAATCTTGCTGTGAAGCATAACTTCAAATATAAAGTTAAATCATGACCAGGAACTTAGCAGAAGGAAAGTAAATCATCCATCTTCTAATTAAGGGAACATCGATTGACCTGCCTTCCTTATTATAAGATGCTAGTTAAATCTAGCCTGTAAATTAAACTATCACTATTAATCTTGCTGTGAAGCATAACTTCAAATATAAAGTTAAATCATGACCAGGAACTTAGCAGAAGGAAAGTAAATCATCCATCTTCTAATTAAGGGAACATCGATTGACATGCCTTCATTATTATAAGATGCAAGTTAAATCATCATCTTGAGATCAGGTGACGGATACGAACAAGAATAATAGATATTAACTGCTCAAAATATCATCAGAAACTAAGGCATGACTCAGATAATTAAATTCAATCATCACTAGTTTTATTCCCACAGAACAGCTGACTAAATTAAATGCATGAGCTCAGCCGTTGTAACCAAGCAATTAAGAATTTAAAATATACGTTGCATCATCGTCGTCATATTCGCTGATGAACTACAGCAGGATCACTGAATGTGAGTAGCCTACATGAAAATGAACTGTAAGAAATAAATGTGGCAATACATTACGAATAAAATATCCTGCCATACAATAATTATTAGCATTTAAAATATACCTTACGGGATGTCATAGGCATCCAAACGGGAGGAAGCTAATAACCAGTTGTATTAATAGTTCCTTGTTCCCTTTCCTCACTGGGCTATTTTCCCTGTTGGGGCCCCAGGGCTTATAGCATCCTGCTTTTCCAACTAGGGTTGTAGCTTAGCATTTAATAATAATAATAATACATATACCAAGGCACTTCCCCCAATTTTGTGGGGTAGCCGACATCAACAAATGAACAAAACAAAAAGGGGACCTCTACTCTCTACGTTCCTCCCAGCCTGACAATGGACTCAACCGAGTTCAGCTGGTACTGCTAGGGTGCCACAGCCCACCCTCCCCCGTTATCCACCACAGTTAATAGATAGATTTGGGTCGGCCGCCTTTTATGCAGAAAAGCTCAATATTACTTGGCAGCGTTCCTTTAGGCTCCTTGACTGCTATTGTTTTTTTAACATTCTGCTACATCTCCATTCATTCTTCCTTTCCAACCTTTTAACCATTGCTTTATACTGCAATTTTAGTTTTACCCAGTTGTAGATGTACCAACCGTGTGTCACACGATCGTACATAGTTCATTTAGTGTGAGGGGAGAGCAAAGATACAAGCCATTCATCACACATCTACTGTATGTACCAACAGTGTGTCACACGTTCATACATAGTTCATTTTGTGCTTGTATCTTCGCTCTCCCCTCGCACTAAAAAGAACCTGAAGAAGCACAAAATGAACTATGTACGATCGTGTGACACACGGTTGGTACATACAGTAGATGTGTGATGAATGGCTTGTATCTTCGCTCTCCCCTCGCACAAAATGAACTATGTACGATCATGTGACACACGGTTGGTACATAGATGTGTGATGAATGGCTTGTATCTTCGCTCTCCCCTCGCACTAAATGAACTATGTACGATCATGTGACACACGGTTGGTACATAGATGTGTGATGAATGGCTTGTATCTTCGCTTTCCCCTCGCACAAAATGAACTATGTACGATCATGTGACACACGGTTGGTACATAGATGTGTGATGAATGGCTTGTATCTTCGCTCTCCCCTCGCACTAAATGAACTATGTACGATCATGTGACACACGGTTG
>NC_090725.1:72388140-72395640 GCF_036898095.1 Palaemon carinicauda
CTTCCATTTGTTACTGTATGGTATTGAAATACAATTTGAAGACTAAACATCATATTAGACTAAACTAATCTAGAATGCACGTTGAGCTAATAATGATTTGCAAGGTAGTAGGTTGGCCTGGGCACCAGCCGCCCATTGAGATACTACCGCTAGAGAGTTATGGGGTCCTTTGACTGGCCAGACAGTACTACATAGGACCCTTCTCTCTGGTTACGGTTCTTTCCCTTTGCCTACACAGACACCGAATAGTCTGGCCTATCCTTTACAGATTCTCCTCTGTCCTCATACACCTGACAACACTGTGATTACTAGACAATTCTTCTTCACCCAAGGGGATAACTACTGCACTGTAATTGTTCAGTGGCTACTTTCCTCTTGGTAAGGGTAGAAGAGACTCTTCAGCTACGGCAAGCAGCTCTTCTAGGAGAAGGACACTCCAAAATTAAACCATTGATCTCTAGTCTTGGGTAGTGCCATAGCCTCTGTACCATGGTCTTCCACTGCCTTGGATTAGAGTTTTCTTGCTTGAGGGTACACTCGGGCACACTGTTCTATCGATTTTCTCTTCCTCTAGTTTTGTTAAAGTTTTTATAGTTTATATAGGAAATATTTATTTTAATGTTACTATTCTTAAAATATTTTATTCTTTCATATTTCCTTTCCGCACTGGGCTATTTTCCCTGTTGGGGCCCCTGGGCTTATAGCATCCTGTTTTTCCAACTAGGGTTGTAGCTCAGCATTTGATAATAATAATAATAATAATAATAATAATAATAATAATAATAATAATAATAATAATAATATAGGGAAATTTACAATCACTACTCGCCATCTCCGCAATTAGCAACCCGGATTTAACCATTTCCTATTTATAGAAATGTTATAAATCTAATATCTGATCCAAGTCCTCTCTGTGCTTGGCTGTAAACTCGATGAGGTTGAAAGGTTGTACTAAACACATAAGGAATCAAAGAAATCCTTCTTTGAATATTACAATCCTTTTTTTTTTTCTTTTTTTTTTAAATAGAAAAGTATTTTTCAATAACGCAGTCTCTATTTATTAGGCCATTTTTTTCACATATTTTGCCTTTTAACTTTGATCCCTGTAGGATTTTATGACAATATTGGTATATATTTTATTATACGTCATATTCATTATATCCAGACGCTTAAATAAATTAGCATTCGGCATTAGTGGTGATTTGTTAATTGCTAATCTTACATCTTAAATGCTATATAATGGCTACTGTGATGTTATGAATACCACAAAACATATTTGATACGTTTAGCTTTCTCGTGCTATGTTTGATAGACGAAGTATGCTGTGCAGATAAAATGTTATAGAGATCTAAAGTGGGAAAAAAATGAATAAGCCATGGTTAAGTAATTTAGCAGAGAGGAAAAAAAACTTTGACGGATTAGTCGATTAAATTTCCTTACACAACAACAGAAGCCCATCAAGGCTGAAAGGTGAAGGTGAATAAAAAAAAAAAAAAAAAAAAAAAACTGGTTACTTGCATCAAATGAAACTTTGTGAATTACCTTATAAAATAAGGAAGCGTTGTAACATTATCAATATATTGAATCTAAACAAATTGAGAATCCCTCCCTTTTACCCCCGCCATAAGGTTAAATTTCGAGCACATTTTGCTATATATTTTTTTTTTTCAAATTGCTCTAACTGCCTTAATTTTTGTCGTAGAGAGGTCAGGTTGGTCTCATTCTTTTGGAAAATGCCTGAAGTTTCTCATAAAGTTATCAAAAATATGCAAAAACATGTAAATAACAGTGTTTTGCAAGAACGTACCGGTACGTCCTTTGGGGGCGAAAGGGTTTATCTTGTATTCATTCAATTTGCGGGTGACATCCACTCCACGTTTCTGATGTTTCAGATTGCAAGGAATCTCCATAGTTTTTAAATCTTATCTTGTGATTTTGAGTTTGTGAATGTTGAGCCCAGGTTGTTTCTGTTGTTAATTGTAGGTAAAGGACCACAACAGATCAAAGGGGTGTTTCACAGAGTTGCCAGATTTTTTAAATGAGAAAAAGCTAACTTCTAATCAACCGCAGCTTTAAAAGGCCAACCTAATAGTAGAAAAAGGCCAAAAATATAGTTTTTGAGGCCCACCTTTTATTCATGATATTACCAAAAGCCAACCAATTTCAAAAAGGCCAAATTTGAGGTTGTTTGGCCAGAAAAAGGCCAACCTGGCAACCCTGTTTAAACGTATGGGAGGTTTGGTATTGTGACGGCAAGCTGATTGTGTTTTAGTGTTCTTAGGCAAGGTGGTTGTCTCTGTTTTTGTGTTATAAAGTTGAGGTAATAGTCTTTGTTTTTGAGTTTTGGGGGCAATATTGTTGTGTGTGTTTTTGTGTTGTAAGGACAAGGTTTTTTTTTTTTTTTTTTTTTTTTTGTGTGGGTAATATGGCTATCTGTGTTTTTGTGATGTAGAGCAAGGTAGTTGTGCGCGTTTTTGTGTTATGGAGTAAGGTGGCTGTATGTATTTTAGTTCTGTGGGGACGAGGTGATAGTCTGTGTCTTCGTGTTGTAGGGGCAAGGTAGTTCTTTTTTTAATTTTTTTCATTTTTTTTTTTTTTTTTTTTTTTTTTTTTTTTTTTTTTTTTTGGTAGGGGTGAGGTGGTTGTTTGTGTTTTGTGTTGTTGAGGCAAGGTGGTTGTGTTTGTTTTTTGGCACATTAAAGGTTTAAGGTTTAAAGGCCGCTCATGAATGACAGAGGCAAGGGACAGTGGCATTGCCCTAGCAAGGAGATTGATCATATGTATATACATATGATCAGTGCCCAAGATCTCTCTCAACTTAAGCTAGAAAGGACCAAGCAAAGGCTGCTGATGACTCAGCAGGTAAACCTATAGGCTCCACAAACCACCATCCTTAGCTCACAAGGATGGTGAGGTTGCAGCAACCAAAGGAAGTAACAAGTTTTAGCTGGACTCAAATCTCAGTCTGGTGATCCCTAGGCAAGGACGTTACCAAGAGGCCACCACAATCCCAGAGAACCAATGCCCATATTTATGTGAATGTGAGGAGTTTCCTCAACTACTGGAACAGAGTTTACAGTATCGTTCTTGTTCATAATTTTATTTATCAAGGTAACAAAGGCTTGAATTTTCAGCAATGTCATTTTGTTGTTGCTATGATTTTTATTGTCTTGGCAATGATTGAGTTTATTAGTGCAAAAGACACATTCAGATCAGCAATTGTCCATATTGGGCATTGATTTTGTTTTTTTTTTCTTATCTTTTTTTTCACAAGTCTATTCAGCTGGGTGAATGACTGTACCTCAAGTGTATCATGCACCCTCGTACACTGTAATGGTATTTCTGTTTTTTGTATATTATCGTTATTGCTCTACCATCACACTGATAACCTGTCAAAATATAGTTAGTTCCACTTGCCTCGTCTCTTGGTTATCACCTAACTGGCCCCTCACATTGGTGACCAGCGGAGTGTCCTCTCCCCCTCCCCCCACCTGCCCCCCCCCCTTTGCTTGGCCCTACTGTTTTATATGCCACACGCTGAACCTGCCGCTTCGGCACACACTGCCTCAACAAAACTACCACCCTTCGCAAGCAGAAGAGTCTTCGCCTGCTTCCAGCGTGCTGAAGTCTAATTTCGCATCAAGGATGTGACTCAGTCAAGCACCAAGGCCGATTACGTTCTGGCGACAATCCCTGGGGACACTTTCCCGGAAATCTCTAATTAGCTGAGTGAGCAAGGGGACACCCAATAACATACGACGCCTTCAGATCATACCTCCTAGAGCAGTACTCGTCATCATTGGCTGCCCACATAGCAAAACTTTTTCAGCTCTCTCAACAACCGTTGAGGGACCAAAAGGCTTCGCTTGTCAACAGGGAAGTGACCAGTTTTGCTCGCCTACAACCTGTTGCAGAATGCTCTCCTCGTGACATGAACCTACTTCGTGCCCTTTGAGTACAGCGCCTACCTGAACCTGTATGTGCTGCCATCCCCAATGTCGATATTTTGCCCATGAAGGACCTAATGACCAAAGTTGCCCCCGTAATTGACAGCCACTTCACCACCTTCAAGACTTCCATCAACACCTCCGCTCCTGATGAAGTGGACAACTATTCCACATTGACTGAAGCTGACGTGAATGCTGTAGGACACAGACGCCAACCTCGTGACGTACTGGAGTGTCAACAAAGCTGTCCCTCGCTGTACCACCCCTCGCTTAATCCCCAACCAGCAACCTCTCCAGCCACTGACTGATGCCCATGAGCTGCATTTATGCTACTACCTTTCTAAATTTGGGGCTGCTCTGAAGAAAAATGCAAATGGTTGTCAGTGGCCAAACAACGTGTAAGTAGGCCATCGCTTACCACATGGCCTTCACTGTCACTAATCTTTTCCTTTTATATGATGCAGGTATGGGCATGCGATTGTTGGTAGACATGGGTGCTTGCCGTTTTATTCTTCCAGGAGCAATCTCCAGCACACGGCATAGTCTGTCTAAGTCTGCTAACGTCTGTCTTGTAGCTGCCAACAGATCTGTGATACCCACCCTTGGTTATGAAACCCTCATATTATCATTTGGAAGCGCCAAATACATTAGGAAGTTTCTCTTTGCTGACGTCACATTGCCAGTCGACGCCTCTTCAATCTGATCCCTTCAACCTCGCTCTCCACATCAGCGCACCCAATTATGGGGTTCACACCTGTACTTCTTAAGAATCCTCAAAAGTGCATCAACACATGGATTCAGGAGTGGGTACGTTTCTTCAACCTCAGCGGCACTTTACACACATTCATGTTAATGTTGTAGGTCCCCTACCCACATCACAAGGATATTGTTACTTGTTTACCATCATCAATCTGTCCTCTCATTGGCCTGAAGCCATTCCCATGGAAACTGCAACGCCCTCCACATGTACATCTGCCTTACTCTAAGAATGGATAGCAAGATTTGGTATCTCTGAGCATATTACCTCTGACAAAGGTACCACTCACCTCTCAATTGTGGACAACATTGGCGAATCTTCTGGAAATAACCCTTCATCAAACAACTGCATACAACCCTGCACCTCTCCTTCTCTCCATTAATACCAGCAATGTTTCTATCAGGGCAATACTCAAGCAGGTGGTCAACAGCTCACCCCGCCCATTGGTCTTCTTCAGTACAAAACTGTCCAAGGTGGAAACCAGCTACTTTACCTTCGACCGCAAATTACTGGCGATGTACTCGGCTATCCGTCACTTTAACCACTTCTTGGAAGTTACACCTTTCATCCTTTTCGCGGACCATATGCCTTTGGTGCACGGCTTCACTTGACAGTCTGACGTCTGGTCCGCCCATCTACGCTGACATCTCTCCATCATGGCTGAAAAATGAATCCCGTTGCCGATGCCCTGTCAAAAAACATAATAGCAGCCATTCACCTGGGATTGGATTACAATGCCTTGGCAGAAGCCCTATGAAAAGATTTAGAATACCAAGCATGTAGGACATCCTGCACATCTCTCTATTGGGAGGACGTCCCACTCAAAGACTCTAACGCCACCCTCCTCTGTGATTTAAGTACTGGTAAACCCAGATCTTGGATACCTTCCCCCATGTGCTGACAGGTGTTTTATTTCATTCATGGGCTTTCACATACCTCTCGTCGTTTTGCTGCACAGCTAATGAAAACGTAGTTCAATTGGCATGGCATTACTAAGGATGCTAAAAGTACATCAACACCTATATTCAGGAGTGGCCACCTTTCCTCAACCTCAGTGGCGCTTTACCCCCATTCACGTCGATGTTATAGGTCCCCTACCCACATCACAAGGACATCATTACCTGTTTACCATCATGAACTGGTCCACTCATTGGCTTGAAGCCATTTCCATGGAAACTACAACGTCCACCTCATGTACATCTACCTTACTCTCAGGACGGATAGCGAGATTGGTATCCCTGATCATATTACTTATCACAAGGGTTCCACTTTCACCTTTCAGTTGTAGACATCATTAGTGAATCTTCTGGAAATAACCCTTCATCAGACAACTGCATACAAGCCTGCTGCCAACGGAATTATTAAACATTTTCACCACACCCTCAAAGCAGCGTTGATGTGTCGCTGCAAAGACTCCAACTGGTTCGTCCAGCTTCCCTGGGTATGACGACCCGTTGGTCATCCTCACCAAATTTTTTTCCGTCAACAACCTTCTTCGACAATCTCCAGCACCTACGTCATGATGTGGGAAAATTAACTTCTTGTCGCCAAATGTACAAGCCCCCGGCGAAGCAACACAAACTAACAGATTTGCCCAAGACATTGCGTGGTTTCCTGCGCAACGACACCAGCAAGACACTGCTAACACCCCCTTGCACGGGCTCCTTCCTTGTGATCCGTCGAACAATGAAAGTGTTCTTACTATGCTTGAGTGGCAAAGAAGATTGGTCTCCATTGATCACCTTAAACTTGTGTATCTCCTGCAGTGGGGCCCTCCAGAGTAGGGCACCCTAGTTCACATGTATGTCTTTTTTAGAGGGGGAGCCATATACTGCACATGTATCTCTCACACGGGTACACTGTAACAGTATTTCTGTATTTTGTATATTATCATTATCGCTCTCCCCTAGCACTGATAACCGGTTTAAGCCTATGTTTTTAAATCATTGCGTTTGAATTTTTGTGCCGTTCTTTCTCGGAACGAGTGGTACATAACCTCATGTTCTGTCGAAATTTAGTTAGGTGCATTTACCTCGTCTCTCAGTTATCACCTAACTGGCCCCTAAAAACTCTGACATATGAACTAGAAAAAAAGTACGAAAGAGATAATAAACATAGATTTGGCGAACGATGGGCTTAAGAATATTAGTTACTGGGACCATGACAATGTATTGTTATTCAAAGGATGTAGGTGTATTCACAAAGGTTAGAGCATCTTATAGACGATGATTTATTAAGTTTAATGCATTCATGACCTCCATAGTGGGAAATCGTTGCTCCTTTTTCTACAAAAGGAAAGCTTTTATTAGGCGATTAGAATATTTACTGAATAGCTTGCTTAGGAAATAATTTCAGGACAATTTAATCATAAAGAAAATCTATGTCAGTGTTTGATGCCATTTTAAAATATTAAAAGTATGATAATTTACTATTTTTAACTTCTGAATCTCTAGTCTTTTTAGTTCATCATTATCATCATCATCATCTCCTCCTAGACCTATTGACACAAAGGGCCTCTGTTAGATTTCACCAGTCGTCTTTATCTTGAGCTTTTAATTTAATGCTTTTCCATTCATCATCTCCTATTTCACGCTTCATAGTTCTCAGCCATGTAGGCCTGGGTCTTGCAGCTCTTCAAGTGCTTTGTGGAGCCCTTTTTTTGTTAGGAAATATATAATTTGTGTAAGTAATGACTTCCAGTTGTCTGAATTAGATTTTGGTAGTCTAAGAGTTTCCCTCATCATTCCTAATTAATATACCCTCGTAGGTAGTTGTGTGGTCAGTACACCTCACACG
>NC_090725.1:72398140-72413140 GCF_036898095.1 Palaemon carinicauda
TAGTCATAAGCACTGGTCTATATTATAGAATTGGTTCCGATCAACAGATTAATACACTTCTAAGTTAACAACAGTCTGTACTAAATCCAGAGAAATCTCAATCTTTCTGTATTCAATCAACGAAATACAAAAGACACTTACTTATGTGTTGTTTTCAGACAAGCATACTGGTCTGTAATATACAAATGGTTTCGATCAACTGATTGATACTTAACATGACATTACCAGCTGGTTATGTAAAAGCATTAGGATTTGTGATAGACAAAAAAAAAAAGAAAAAACATGTCTTTCAACTATTCTACAGGATATGTAAACATTGTCTAAAATTATTTGGATGGTCTCTTGAACTGAAACATTGGTGAACAGGCTTTCCAACCTAGAGATGCTATACCTTTGTCTGGTTCTGTGACTTAAGGGATATCAGTTAACCCTTTTACCCTCACCATAAGGTTAAATTTCGAGCACATTTAGCTATATATTTTTTAAATAGCTCTAACAGGCTTAATTTTTGTCCTAGAGAGGCCAGGTTGGTCTCATTCTTTTGGAAAATGCCTGAAGTTTCTCATAAAATTAAAAAAAATATATAAAAACATTCAATTAACAGTGTTTTCCAAGAACGTACCGGTACGTCCTTTGGGGGTGAAAGGGAATTCTACAGAGGACTTCAGTGAGTAACCAGAATGTGTGTAAGACGTCAAGATGTTATTTAATACCTTAGCCAATTAATATGTTGGGGATGTCATTTCGTTGCGGATGTCATTTGTGAAATAATGGGTCTTAACCCTTTTACCCCCAAGCTATTTGGAACTTTCCAATCTTTAACCCCCAGGCATTTTGTTTTTCAAGCACATTTTGCAATATATTTTTTTAAATTGCTCTAACAGCCTTAATTTTCGTCATAGAGAGGTCAGGTTGGTCTCATTCTTTTGGTAAATGCTTGAAGTTTCTCATAAAGTTATCAAAAAAATGTAAATAGCGATTTTTTGCAAGGACGTACCAGTACGTCCATGGGGGTAAAGGGATGAGTTTTGTGAAACGTACCAGTATGTCATTTGGGGGTAAAAGGGTTAAGGGATTTCCTGAGTTATATGTCCTAACGGTTTCATAGCAATATCCAAGCTAATACTGACCGAATACTTTTGGGAATTTTACACCTGCTTCAAAACTACTGGATTCCTTTGTCGTCCTCGCCTTTTTCTTTAACTTTTCAGTTGAGTCCTTTTGTTTAATTTCAGGAACTGTGTTGTGCCATTCAAGATGTCATCCATCTTTCTCATTTATTCTTCTCTTTCCAGGATGACATACAGCAGATTCATCACCTTTCCTTTTATGTTCTTTCTGTTCCTCAGTTCCTTAAGTGCTTCCGTAATGGGATCTATATAAAAATTTTCTGGAGAATGTGCTACGTCGTCTTTCTGTCTCACCTGTCAGCAAGAATGGTATAAATGGAGAAGCATAGTAACACATTCTGTCTTTTCCTTCAAAATTCTGTCCTTGAAGAAAAGAAAAGATACAAAAAACTTAATGAGTCTCGTCTTTAAATAGTTGGTGCCAGGAGTGTTCTAGCATTTAATGAAAATTGCCTTAGAAAAAGACTGCCAAAAGAGTGTATATATATATATATATATATATATATATATATATATATATATATATATATATATATATAATATTTGTCAGGTAGTAGGTTGGCCAGGGCACAGTCACCCGTTGAGGTACTACCGCTAGTGAGTTATTGGGTCCTTTGACTGGCCAGACAGTACAGTACTACCTTGGATCCTTCTCTCTGGTTACAGTTCACTTTCCCCTTTGCCTACACATACACCGAATAGTCTGGCCTCTTCTTTAAAGATTCTGCTCTATTTTCATACACCTGACAACACTGATATTACCATGCAATTCTTTTTCACCCAAGGGGTAATTGTTCAGTGGCTACTTTCCTCTTGGTAAGGTTAGAAGAGAGACTTTACTTATGATAAGCAGCTCTTCTAGAAGGACACTACAAAATCAAACCATTATTCTCTAGTTTTGGGTAGTGCCATAGCCTCTGTACCATGGCCTTCCACTATCTTAGGTTAGAGTTCTATTGCTTGAGGGTACACTCGGGCACACTATTCTATCAAATTTCTCTTCCTCTAGATTTGTTAAGTTTTTATAGTTTATATATGAAATATTTATTCTAATGTCACTGTTCTTAAAATATATAATTTTTCCTTGTTTCCTTTCCTCACTAAGCTATTTTCCCTGTAGAGGCCCATGGGCTTATAGCATCCTGCTTTTCCAACTAGGGTTGTAGCTTAACAAGTAATAATAATAATAATAATAATAATAATAATAATATATGTGTCTGCGTGTGTGTGCTTATGGCCACTACGCACACAAGAGGAGCAGAGTATGAAAAAATTTAGCTTTCATAAACCACTTGAACTCAAAAGAAGATATAAAAACTCAGCGTTTCAAAACTCAGGTGTTAAACAATTCATTTAGTTTAGTGGTTGTCCTTATATATCACTAAGGGAACACGACACTAGTCCCTTCTGATACAACAGTCACTTTAAAGCTTTATTTATCTGGAAATTAATATTATTATTATTATTATTATTATTATTATTACTATCCAAGCTACAACCCTAGTTGGAAAAGCAAGATGCTATAAGCCCAGGGGCTCCAACAGGGAAAAATAGCCCAGTGAGGAAAGGAAATAAGGAAATAAATAAATGAAGAGAACAAATTAACAATAAATCATTCTAAAATAAGTAACAACGTCAAAACAGACACATTGATATTAATATTGATAATAATAACAATATATGTGTAATGTAATTATGGTGGTGATTATAAAAATGCGTTTCTTTCAAATTCACTTCATTTTTGTGGGCTTTACAGAATTTCATAATATCCAAATCCATCTCTCTGTCTCTCTTAGAAAATTCATATTATTAGTCTCTTTTATCCATATCCGTATTGTCCGTAGTGTACGTCTGGCAACACAAACTCTTGCATTCATCCAGTTTTCAAAGAGCTATAGAAAATTGCAACTATTGAAAATAGCATTAAAGTTCGATTTAATTTTTCCAAATTCTTTAGTAACAATTTTAGACTGATACTAAAAGTTTTTTTTTTTCATTCATCCAGTTTTCAAAGAGCTATAGAAAATTGCAACTATTGAAAATAGCATTAAAGTTCGATTTAATTTTTCCAAATTCTTTAGTAACAATTTTAAACTGATACTAAAAGTTTTTTTTTTTTTTTTTTTTTTTTTAAGGGCTTCGGTGGAGTATCGTGTCTTTTGCTCAGTTGCTTTCAACTGCAGGTGTCCTTTAGACTTGATAGGAACTTAGTGGGGCTTTCCAGACACCACCGCCGGATTTCTCGTTGTTTTTCCCGTCTCTTTTTTTACGTGTCTGTTTATCGTTGATTTGTTGTGTGGTAATATGATTGATGCAGATAAAACCACGAATATCATTTGTATTCTCTCAGGTATCCAACTAGAATAACAAGAATTATATTTTTTTGGTTTACGTTTGTGCTGATTTCATAAGGAACAGATGTTTTTTTAGGGGCGAGTGGGTAAGGGGCGGTTTTCTGGATAAAAAATCATTGGTAAAATATGTTTTTCAGAAACCCATCTTTCCCTTCAGTGAATTGTAAATCATAATGATAACAAAAGACTAAAGACATTACTTTTCACAAGATCATATGATTTGGAAGATGCTACAATCAAAGAATTGTATAAGTTATAATGAAAATGTTTCGTTAGATGATTAATAAGGACCCGCCCGAGAAGTAGTTCACTCGACTTCAGTGGAGGGTTGGATTTAAACCCAAAACAAGTAAACAAGTAAGTAAAAAGAGTGGTAAAATTGTCAAGAGCCATCTTAATAGGGATTTCTATTGGAAATGGAAATAGTACATCTATTGGAAAAGCCCTAGAAATGGTAAGGCCATGCTTTGGATTTTTTGGGGGGATTTGGGGAGGGGAACTAGATTGTGTGGGGGGGAGGGATCGACGTCACAACTGAAATCTTGTTTAAAAGGTGTCTTGGGATTTCGCGTCCGTTCAGTGTTGATGGCGCTTTTGTCAGGTGGTCCTGTGCTGAAGTGAGGTGTCGTAATTCCCATCAATTTTGACTGATACTGAGTGTTTCGAGATCGAAGATTAGCTATATTAGCTGTTGCATTCATTAAAAGCATCGTTCGGTTGATGGACTAATAGTATTACAACACCATCCTTAGATTTTGCAAGCAGAAGTGAACCGATTATTTATACTAAATGGGATTTTCAAGGGATGCAATGTTTCGGGACTTTCGTTTTGAGGTTTCTTCATTGCAGTTAACATGGTTGCTGTAAGTATTGGTGGTGTGAGATTAAAACTGAAAAAATTTATAATATAAAGTCGATTTTGCAAGCAGAAGTGATCCGATTATTTATACTGAATGCGATTTTCAAGGGATGCAATGCTTCGGGACTTTCGTTCTGAGGTTTCTTCATTGCAGTTAACATGGTTGCTGTAAGTATTGGTGGTCTGAGATTAAAACTGAAAAAAAGTTATAATATAAAGTCGATTTTGCAAGCAGAAGTGATCCGATTATTTATACTGAATGGGATTTTCAAGGGATGCAATGCTTCGGGACTTTCGTTCTGAGGTTTCTTCATTGCAGTTAATATGGTTGCTGTAAGTATTGGTAATCTGAGATTAAAACTGAAAAAAAAATTATAATATAAAGTCGATTTTGCAAGCAGAAGTGATCCGATTATTTATATTGAATGGGATTTTCAAGGGATGCAATGTTTCGGGACTTTCGTTCTGAGGTTTCTCCATTGCAGTTAACATGGTTGCTGTAAGTATTGGTGGTCTGAGATTAAAATTGAAAAAAAAAGTTATAATATAAAGTCATAAGGTTCACATCTATAACGGCTTTCGTTGTATGATTTCTTTTGACCCGATGTGGCCTGGGTCATAGAAGGGTCGTTGTTAGAAGACTTGTAGGCAATTTTCATTAGAATTCTTGTTTTTTCTAGAATGGACTACAATTTTCCTTGATAATTAAAGATGAAAATAGTTTTTGGAAAAAGAAAGGTTTATATTTTCACTGAAATAAAACGCTGGCCTCAAATGTTACGTTTAGCAAGGGGATATTTCTCGAATATACTGCATGTAAGGCCTCTCTGAAGAATACTTATGTAATAAGGGTTTCTGTAAATGGAAGCTATACATTTTTAGATAATTGTGAGTGAAAAGGTTATGTTGCTGAGTCAAAGTACGGGGTCGGTAAAAGGAGAAAATAACGGATCGACCCACTTTTGAAAACCGTTACTTGGCAAAGAAACTCCTTTTCTAGCGATACCGGAAGTGTTTTTATCCTTGCTTATATTTTGTTACTGCTCATTTGCATCATTTCTCTTTTCTTGTTTCTTGTTTTGGGTTTAAATCCAACCCTCCACTGAAGTCGAGTGAACTACTTCTCGGGCGGGTCCATATTAATCATCTAACGAAACATTTTCATTATAACTTATACAATTCTTTGATTGTAGCATCTTCTAAATCATATGATTTTGTGAAAAGTAATGTCTTTAGTTTCTTCTTAAATTCAGTTCCTCCCTTTAGGTCCTTCATTTCAGTTGGCAGTTTATTATAATGAGAGAAAAAAACATGTTACTGTCATCGTATATTCTTCTGCAACTGTTCTTGATGCGATACGAGTATATTCTACAATTACTTCAAAATCAGTTGAAGTTAATTATGCTGAAATATATGATATTATATAAGCATGTATAAGAAGTACATGAATAAACATTTTTTTTTTTAAACCAACAATACAGAGATGAATTCTACATAATTTCCAGAATTCTGATTAGGCTGAAATATCTATCTCTATCACGATTTTATATACTGTATACTCACATACATATATAAATACGGTCATATAAAATATGACACCGTCCAAAAAAAACTGTACGGACCTGAACAGTAGCGACAGTAGCCAAAACTGTTAGCCGAAGTTTTATTGATTGGATTAAGAAAAAAAGGGTTAGAATAAAGGAATGCTCTAAAACCACTACCAACTGTATCCCAGGTATAAGGTGAAAGCTATGATATAATTCTTTGGAACAAAAGTTTCCTTATATTCTAAAACCCTCATATTGTTTAGGTTCAGGGTCAAGGCATGATCTTTGCAACGGCGCCTTAAGTAATATTTTACCCCCACCATAAGGTTAAATTTCGAGCACATTTTGCTTTATATTTTTTAAATTGCTCTAACAGGCTTAATTTTTGTCCTAGAGAGGTCAGGTTGGTCTCATTCTTTTGGAAAATGCCTGAAGTTTCTCATAGAATTATCAAAAATATGTAAAAACATGTAATTAACAGTGTTTTGCAAGAACGTACGGGTACGTCCTTTGGGGGTGAAAGGGTTAACCCTTTTACCCCCAAAGGACGTACTGGTACGTTTCACAAAAGCCATCCCTTTACCCCCATGGATGTGCTATAAATTTTTTTATTTTCATATTTTTGATAATTTTTTGAAAAAACTCAGGCATTTTCCAAGAGAATGAGACCAACCTGACCTCTCTATGACAAAAATTAAGGTTATTAGAGCAATTTAAAAAAAATATACTGCAAAATGTGCTGGGGAAAAAATAACCCCCTGAGGGTTAAGGGTTGGAAATTTCCAAATAGCCAGGGGATAAACGGGGTTAAATTATTGGACGAAAATTGAGGGCTAATGGATTCCTTTTCCCTGTTTTCAATATTAATCTTGGGTACCATCGTTCAATTAACTATAGTCCATTTCTTTTAGCGATGCATATTTGCACCGACTCGCGGCGGTGCCCTTTTAGCTCGGAAAAGTTTCCTGATCGCTGATTGGTTAGAATTATCTTGTCCAACCATTCAGCGATCCGGTAACTTTTCCGAGCTAAAAGGGCACCGCTGCGAGTCGGTGCAAATATGCATCGTTAAAAGAAATGGACTATAATTACACATGCAAAGTTACATGAATAAAAACTTTTCCTTATTCCGACCATCCTTGGCATACATATCTTCCTAGACTGGTGCGTAGTTTGTTCATACAGTCCTGCTTTATCCTTCACGAGTCTCAACACTGCACATCATTGCAGAAGTGTATTCCTACTATGACTAAATTGTAAAATAGTCTTCCTAATCTGTGGTTAAATCAGAATTTATTCTTTACTTTTCAGTTTATTTTCCCTACTGGGCTACTAGGGCCCTTAGACTCTGCAGTATTATATTTTTTTTTCTTTTTTTCTTAAACTAGGATTACATCTTGGTTTGCAATGATAATAATGAAGATGAATAGCATTATAATATTCTGTTTTTCTCTTTTACTTATAGGAAATCTATTCGAAACTTGTGTAGCTCGGTGATGTAATTCTTAGCCAATTCACATAAATGTGTACATCGTAAATATGCTAAACGCAAAATCAATTATATTCCTAGCAAAAAAAAAAAAAAAAAAAAAAAAAAAGAGAGAGAGAGAGAGAGAGAGAGATTATCCCATTTTATGAAGGCAGATTGTTTGGTTTTGGCATTGTGAAAGAAGAATAATGAGGCTTAATCTTAGGAATCATATATATTCCATATCCTTTTATGGTACAGTTCTTGGAATGTTCTTAGACTGTATGAAGTCCAGACTTGATATACAACCGATACCTGATATGCCCAAGTGGGCATTGTAAAAAAAAAAGAAAAAAAAATTATGCAGTAATGGCACTGATCCCACCTGAACACATTCGTCGTTGTATGTCTAACCCAGGATCCTTGCCCTAGCCTCTAGTCTGTCTCCTTCTGGCGTACCGCGATGATCTGTGTTGCTGTCTGCACAGGGATTGCTCGAGGTACAGAACTTCCTTGTTCGACAAGATCATTCCTAACCCATATATACAATATATCTTCCATATAGCTGGTTACTAGAACGTTGATTGAATGAAGTGGAAACGTTTTCATCTGAAGCAAACTTTATAGCATCGGTTTTACTCGAAAAAAAAAATAACAAAAGAAAATTAAATAAAGAATGAAAGTTGAATAATGGGAATGAGATCACTTATGAAATGAAAAATCTCGACTTCGAACTTTATAAAAGGCTTAGTTTTTTACACTGAGACGAGAAAGTAATGGTTAATCAAGTTGGATAAACAACACTAACATTTCCTAAAAATTAATTAGATCATCATGAATGACAGAAACTGAGTTTTTAAAAGTTATCTTTGTTGTAAGCTTATTGAGGCCCTTCTAGAGACCAGTCGTCTTTAGCTTCCTTACCAATAAGGTTTGAGCCTTGCTGTGGTCTAGGATGATGGTCTCTTTGGGGGATCGTATCCTCCCTTATGTATGTTTCAGAGTTCAGCCTTACATAGCAGTAAGGATAACCATCAATCGAGGGGTAAAATTCTAAGTTGAAGACAGGCTTAGATCCCATGCCTTCTTCAATGTGGAGGTACCCCTCACTCAGAACCATATTCTCTGCAAAGCGTGAAGGATTCTTCAAATTCTAAGTTGAAGACAGGCTTAGATCCCATGCCCTCTTCAATGTGGAGGTACCCCTCACTCAGAACCATATTCTCTGCAAAGCGTGAAGGATTCTTCAAATTCTAAGTTGAAGACAGGCTTAGATCCCATGCCCTCTTCAATGTGGAGGTACCCCTCACTCAGAACCATATTCTCTGCAAAGCGTGAAGGATTCTTCAAATTCTAAGTTGAAGACAGGCTTAGATCCCATGCCTTCTTCAATGTGGAGGTACCCCTCACTCAGAACCATATTCTCTGCAAAGCGTGAAGGATTCTTCAAATTCCAAGTTGAAGACAGGCTTAGATCCCATGCCCTCTTCAATGTGGAGGTACCCCTCACTCAGAACCATATTCTCTGCAAAGCGTGAAGGATTCTTCAAATTCTAAGTTGAAGACAGACTTAGATCCCATGCCTTCTTCAATGTGGAGGTACCCCTCACTCAGAACCAAATTCTCTGCAAAGCGTGAAGGATTCTTCAAATTCTAAGTTGAAGACAGGCTTAGATCCCATGCCTTCTTCAATGTAGAGGTACCCCTCACTCAGAACCCTATTCTCTGCAAAGCGTGAAGGATTCTTCAAATTCTAAGTTGAAGACAGGCTTGGATCCCATGCCCTCTTCAATGTGGAGGTACCCCTCACTCAGAACCCTATTCTCTGCAAAGCGTGAAGGATTCTTCAAATTCTAAGTTGAAGACAGGCTTGGATCCCATGCCTTCTTCAATGTGGAGGTACCCCTCACTCAGAACCCTATTCTCTGCAAAGCGTGAAGGATTCTTCAAATTCTAAGTTGAAGACAGGCTTAGATCCCATGCCCTCTTCAATGTGGAGGTACCCCTCACTCAGAACCCTATTCTCTGCAAAGCGTGAAGGATTCTTCAAATTCCAAGTTGAAGACAGGCTTAGATCCCATGCCCTCTTCAATGTGGAGGTACCCCTCACTCAGAACCATATTCTCTGCAAAGCGTGAAGGATTCTTCAAATTCTAAGTTGAAGACAGGCTTAGATCCCATGCCCTCTTCAATGTGGAGGTACCCCTCACTCAGAACCCTATTCTCTGCAAAGCGTGAAGGATTCTTCAAATTCTAAGTTGAAGACAGGCTTAGATCCCATGCCCTCTTCAATGTGGAGGTACCCCTCACTCAGAACCCTATTTTCTGCAAAGCGTGAAGGATTCTTCAAATTCTAAGTTGAAGACAGGCTTAGATCCCATGCCTTCTTCAATGTGGAGGTACCCCTCACTCAGAACCATGTTCTCTGCAAAGCGTGAAGGATTCTTCGCTAAGCAATCTGGCGGACTCGATGCTGATGGAGCCTTGGACTCAGGTGCCTGCTGGAAAGCCTCAAACTTCCCCTCTAAGGATGCTTATTAACCATTCCAGTAGATTTTCTTAAATTTAATTATCATTACTTTGAAAGCTAAGTCTCATTGAAAGTTATATCTCCTCATAATCAATAAAGTTTCCTTTGATCTAGACAAAGAAAATCGCTTTTGTCCTATAAGGAGGTTTAAAGTTGGAAGTATGCTTATTCCGAGTACTTATACCTGTTTTCTCTTTATATTGTACCAACCGTGTGTCACACGATCGTACATAAATTCACCAATGTGACGGGCCGAGAGAAGGTTGTGACTCAAAGGCAGGAAGCAATTAACTGAGTAACTTTATTAAAGAACACTCTCCTTTATATACAAAACCTCAAGGCAACAGGAAATTTCATGTTCGAGAAACAGACAATGTTACAGAGGAAAAACGCAGACATGTTTATTCTGGTTCTTTTTAGTGCGAGGGAAGAGCGCAGATACAAGCATAATATATACAAAATATTTTATGTACGATCGTGTGACACACGGTTGGTACAATATTTTACTTGTAAATATCATTGATAGTATTTCCAGGTGTTTAATATCGATATTTATACATTCACTGCTTATTTGTACATTATTCTTTCTAATTTTCCAAAATAATTTCGAGTTCCTTTTGTATAAGATACTCTTACTTGATATTTATGTCTGCATAACGTTCGCCAGCTATAATCATTCAAGTTCTCCAGCAATGACTAGACTCTGGGCGGTAATTCAATTATTCTTTAAAGAACTAGTTCTGCCTCGGGCTGATGTCAACACAGGTGTTTTATTGAAACATTTTATACACGAATAAAGTTTTACTTCTCACAGATTTTATGGTTAGGTTTGAAACTTCTTTATGGCCATATTTTGTTGCCTAAACTCCAAAAGAACCTTCAGTAATCCCGAAGTCATCTTTCGGGATGACTGAAGGATCTTTGCAGTGTCCCTCCGGCCCTTGACTGCTCTCACTAAGGCCTATAGACCTTGGTTCTCCCTTTTTAACCGTTTCCTTTCTCCTTCCAGCTGTCTTTTTTTTTTTTTTTCTCCAGCTGTCCAACTTTTTTTTTCTTTTTTCAACCTTTTTTATTATTTTTTTTCTTCCAGCTGTCCAACCTTTTTTTTTATTTTTTTTTCTCTTCCAGCTGTCCAACTTTTTTTTTTTTTTTCTTCCAGCTGTCCAACTTTTTTTTTTTTTTTTTTTTTTTGTGCAAATATGTTTCCCTCCAGTTGCACTACCTCGGTGCTGGATATCCTCCCCGGTCCTAGAGTCTGACCGTATGTACAAAATTTTATGTCCATTCATCCACGACATTCGAATCCGCGAGGATAAACCAGTGGAATGGATGGAGTTTTCCTCTGAAAGGGATTCCAGAAATTTCCCTTCCCCACAGGGACCACAGAAGTCCAAACTCATCTCTAATAAAATTAGGACACAGTATAATTGTATTTGATATTTTGTTTATATATACATACATACATATATATATATATATATATATATACATATATATATATATATATATATATATATATATATATATATTATAGATATATAATATATATATATATATATATATATATATAATATATATATATATATATTATATATATATGAAATATATATACATATATATATAATGTATATATATATATATATATATATATATATATATATATATATATATGTATGTGTGTGTGTGTGTGATTATTTTCTTTATTGCTGCTTTGCTAACATTAAGTGTTTTGTAGAGACAATGGAAAAGTCTCACCATAGTATTTTCCCTTTGCTATTTTCATGCAAAAGAAAACGCACATCATTTTTATACACCCTGAAATTGGTATTTACATTTCTGCTGAGACTTTGTTTTCCTTGAAGATCATAATTCCACCTGGGTGTGGTCAGCACAGGAGTGGTTGTTAACCAGGAATTTGAAGAAATGCCATACATCGTTGGTACGTGTGCAATGGGACAAGCGACGTCATCCATAATTTATTTCCACATTTGACATCTGTAAAGCTATTATTATTGTTATTATTATTACTATCCAAGCTACAATCCTAGTTGGAAAAGCAAGATGCTATAAGCCCAGGGGCTCCAACAGGGAAAAATAGCCCAGTGAGGAAAGGAAATAAGGAAATAAATAAATGAAGATAACATTATTACTATCCAAGCTACAACCCTAGTTGGAAAAGCAAGATGCTATAAGCCCAGGGGCTCCAACAGGGAAAAATAGCCCAGTGAGGAAAGGAAATAAGGAAATAAATAAATGAAGAGAACAAATTAACAATAAATCATTCTAAAATAAGTAACAACGTCAAAACAGACATGTCATATATAAACTATTAACAACAACAAAAACAAATATGTCATAAATAAACTATAAAAAGACTCATGTCCGCCTGGTCAACAAAAAAACATTTGCTCCAACTTTGAACTTTTGAAGTTCTACTGACACTTTTTATAAGTTTATATAAGTTTGTGAGGATTAAAAGTACCTTAGTTTGGGATTTGAGACGGTTTTCAATGTCTAATAATTGACGTTTTAAAGTGTGATGCAGAACTATGTAACTTTTGCAGAATTCGGATCTGATGAATATTCCATAGATCGGGACTTGCATTTTGATCCTATTTCATAGTGAGTGAATATTATCATCTACGTATACATGAGTTTAGGAAATATTCACACACATGCATAGACTGTAAAATAGTATACAATTGTTAATTTTGCAGCATTTGGATTTGATGAATATTCCATGGATCGGGACTTGCCTTTTGATCCTATTTCATAGTGAGTGAATATTATCATCTACGTACACATATGTTTATGAAATATTCGCACACATGCATAGACTGTAAAATAGTATACAGTTGTTGCATATGTATTCGTGATGCATATATACATTTGCCAAGATGAGTCACAGTAATCCGGATCATACATTCAACAACATTGGCACTCATCCAGCGCAGATTATTATTATTATTATTAAATGCTAAGCTACAACCCTAGTTGGAAAAGCAGGATGCTATAAGACCAGGGGCCCCAACAGGGAAAATAGCTCAGTGAGGAAAGGAAACAAGGAAAAATAAAATATCTTAAGAATAGTAACAACATTGAAATAAATATTTCCTATATAAACAATAAAAACTTCAACAAAACAAGAGAAAGAGAAACTAGATACAACAGTGTGCCTGAGTGTACCCTCAAGCAAACAACATCGAATTTAAAATGCATCCTCTGTCATTGTCAATCATTCTGAACAATGCCTTTCTCACAATCGGCTCCATTTGCCCTAAATTCATACGAGTATCTGACCATCGGAAAACGTGAGGGAAACTCGCTTGAAATTCCGCCGGTTTGGGTTTTCCGAACTTCGAGGCAAGACCATCATCAAGCAATTGGCTGGATGTCGGAAGGGGGTGTAGTGGGGGGGGGAAGGGATGTGTTTTTACGCGGTAAGAGGATTTGCGGCTTTTGTGCATTCCTCTTGCTTGTAAGTTCTTCAGCTTAGATGTATATATCTTTGACGAATTCATCAGTTGATGCTTCGTAGAGTGAGGTCTTCAATTGGTACAGGTAACGAGTTTGGCTTAAGTTTATGAATTTTATGTTATTTTTTAATGCGAAAGTTTTACTAAGCACTTGAATTACTTTTATTATTATTATTATTATTACTATCCAAGCTACAACCCTAGTTGGAAAAGCAAGATGCTATAAGCCCAGGGGCTCCAACAGGGAAAAATAGCCCAGTGAGGCAAATAAGGAAATAAATAAATGAAGAGAACAAATTAACAATAAATCATACTAAAAAAAGTAACAACGTCAAAACAGACATGTCATATATAAATTATTAACAACGTCAAAAACAAATATGTCATATATAAACTATAAAAAGACTCATGTCAGCCTGGTCAACATAAAAACATTTGCTCCAACTTTGAACTTTTGAAGTTCTACTGATTCAACTACCCGATTAGGAAGATCATTCCACAACTTGGTCACAGCTGGAATAAAACTTCTAGATACCTTATTAGTGATGTTGCAAAATTTGTTATTACTGCATCGTAGAATAAACGTGTTTAGATACGACTTCCTAAGAATTGTGATAAAGAGTCATGAGGCAACAGCCCAGTTGTGTTTCATATGGGAGAATCCCAGTAAGAATGAAACTCAAGTAGGATGCGAATAAAGGCTGTTAAGTGGAGAGAATCATACTCTTAGTAGTATTTTTTTTTTTTTCAAAAATGAAAACAATACAAATTTCTAGATTTTAGAAATAGAATTCATGATGATTTTAGAAATAGAATTCATGATGATTTTAGAAATAGAATTCATGATGATTTTAGAAATAGAATTCATGATGATTTTAGAAATAGAATTCATGATGATTTTAGAAATAGAATTCATGATGATTTTAGAAATAGAATTCATGATGATTTTAGAAATAGAATTCATGATGATTTTATCTGAAACAATCTGTTCGTTTATATACCCATCTATATAGTGGTCGATATTGGAAGTTTTTTTTTTTTTTTTTTTTTTTCAAAAATGAAAATAATGCAAATTTCTAGATTTTAGAAATAGAATTCATGATGATTTTATCTGAAACAATTTGTTGGTTTATATATCCATCTATCTAGTGGTCGATATTGGAAGTTTTTTTTTTTTTTTTTTTTTTTTCAAAAATGAAAATAATGCAAATTTCTAGATTTTAGAAAAAGAATTCATGATGATTTTATCTGAAACATTTTGTTGGTTTATATATCCATCTATCTAGTGGTCGATATAGGAAGTTTTTTTTTTTTTTTTTTTTTTTCAAAAATGAAAATAATGCAAATTTCTAGATTTTAGAAATAGAATTCATGATGATTTTATCTGGAACAATTTGTTGGTTTATATACTCATCTATCTAGTGGTCGATATAGGAAGTTTTTTTTTTTTTTTTTTTTTTTTCAAAAATGAAAATAATGCAAATTTCTAGATTTTAGAAAAAGAATTCATGATGATTTTATCTGAAACATTTTGTTGGTTTATATATCCATCTATCTAGTGGTCGATATAGGAAGTTTTTTTTTTTTTTTTTTTTTTTCAAAAATGAAAATAATGCAAATTTCTAGATTTTAGAAA
>NC_090725.1:72415640-72418140 GCF_036898095.1 Palaemon carinicauda
GAACAGTCGATACTTGAAAACCTTAACAGAAGCTTCACAGTGTTATGTATAATATATATTGTTTGAAAAATAAGTGCTACAGTATAAATGTGGCTTCAAAAGTTTTCATAAATCTTATAAATTTGTGCGTGCAACTAAATATCTTACTCACAAAGGCACGATGGCCTATAGAGGTTTGTGGAAACGACCTTCCACTTGATGTCAAGAATAGCAAAAATGTGGCAGCTTTCAAGAAAAACCTGAAGACTTATCTTTTTAGAAAGTGTTATAATAGTGACCTGAAAACTATTAAGCCTGAATACAAATGCTAGCGAAATAACTGATAAGATAGAAAGCAAAATATTATTTGGAAAGAAATTATTTTCACACACCAAGGCCCGCCTGAACAGACTTTTAGTGTCTGATGGAGGGCGAGAAATAAACCCGTAAAAGTAAAAGTAGAAAAGGATTTCTCACAATTACGATTTCTTCCGAGCTCAAATGAAACAAGATAGATTTCAAACCCTGGAGAATCGCCTTTCCTCCCTTGAAAGCTAATTTCTCTTCGGATATCACTTCATTTCAGAAAGCAACGGTTTAGGATTCCAGCTCTCTTGTTTAACCCATAGTTTTTTTTTCTCTCTCTCTCTCTCTCAGCTTGCATCTTATCTTTTGATTAACTTTTTATCTAAAGATGTTTTCGCAGCCAATGGAGATTGGGATCTACAAACCTTGTTTATTGTCCTTGAATCGTTATCTCAAAATTTCCCCTTGTAGGATTCCAGCTCTCTTGTTTAACCCATAGTTCTACCTCTTAACTGTTTTTTTTTTCTTATATCAGCTTGCATCTTATCTTTTGATTAACTTTTTTATCTATAGATGATTTCGCAGCTAATGGAGATTGGGATCTACAAAACTGGTTTATTGTCCTTTAATGGTTATCTCAAAATTTCCTCTTATAGGATTCCAGCTCTCTTGTTTAACCCATAGTTTTACCTCTTAACTGTTTCTTTTTTATATCAGCTTGCATCTTATCTTTTGATTAACTTTTTATCTGAAGATGTTTTCGCAGCCAATGGAGATTGGGATCTACAAAACTGGTTTATTCTCCTTGAATGGTTATCTCAAAATTTCCTCTTATAGGATTCCAGCTCTCTTGTTTAACCCATAGTTTTACCTCTTAACTGTTTCTTTTTTATATCAGCTTGCATCTTATCTTTTGATTAACTTTTTTATCTGAAGATGTTTTCGCAGCCAATGGAGATTGGGATCTACAAAACTGGTTTATTGTCCTTAATTGGTTATCTCAAAATTTCCTTTTAGATGAAACTGTGATGATCAAATTTCATGCAGCTAGTTTCAACTCCTTCCTTTACTTTCTAGAATTAACTCTCCACGCGGTTGCTCTCCATCATTGACTAACAACGATAGCTTCGCCTGTTTTCTCAACTTTTACAGTTTAATGCAGATTCTGTTTTCTCAAATACTTTATTCTCGTGCACTTTATTTCCTTTCATCCACTAATTACTCTAAAGTACTCTTTTTTTTTCTTTTTTTTTCATCCAATTTTACCGTAAAGATTTTAAAGGCTACATTTTCCACCATTTCTTAGGTAGAACGCATCTATTTTTATTTCATTCGTTACAGTTTTATATATATATATATATATATATATATATATATATATATGTATATATATATATGTATATATATGTATATATATATATATATATATATGTATATATATGTATATATATATATATATGTATATATATATGTATATATATATATGTGTGTATGTATATATATGTGTATATATATATATATATATATATATATATATATATATATATATATATATATATATATATAAGTTTAGGCAGATATATAAGCAATTAATCTGAATATGTTGATGCTTCAAATGTAGAGGATTTGTATATTGGCTTAGTTTTATATCCGAGTGACTATGACATAAACATGTGGTTGAAGGGCTTTGGCACTGCAAACTGCAACACAAATCAAATACATTGTTTACTTGTTTTACTTGTTTTAGGTTTAAATCCAACCCTCCACTGAAGTCGAGTGAACTACTTCTCGGGCGGGTCCATATCAATCATCTAACGAAACATTTTCATTATAACTTATACAATTCTTTGATTGAAGCATCTTCCAAATCATATGATCTTGTGAAAAGTAATGTCTTTAGTTTCTTCTTAAATTCAATTGCTCCCTTTAGGTCCTTCATTTCAGTTGGCAGTTTATTATAATGTCTAGGCGCACAGTAGCTAAAAGCCCTTTCACCAAATTTACTATTTGTTCTTGGTTCAGATAGCCTATGTTTGTCACCCATTTGTCTTATGTTAACATTTGTTTCTAGTTCTAGTTTGTTCAGGCATTCTTTTAGATATTTTGGTTCAGTATCTTAAACGTTAGTAAGAGTAGCTTGTATTCATTGTTCACTCCATAATTTTTTTTTTTTTTTTTTTTTTTTTTTTTTTTTTTTTTTTTTTTGTGGAATATG
>NC_090725.1:72423140-72425640 GCF_036898095.1 Palaemon carinicauda
TATGTATATATATCGGTTTTATTTTATAAGTATCCGCATTAGATTCTTGCTGACCTTGGTTCATATCTGTGTGTCTGTTTGTGTGTGAATATCAAACAAATTACTTTTAATCCTAATCATATAAAGGTTGTGGTCAGGTGTATGTATATCAATCTTCATTTATCATTTTCAACTAACGAATGACTCTCTCTCTCTCTCTCTCTCTCTCTCTCTCTCTCTCTCTCTCTCTCTCTCTCATGCTTATCATACATGCGTATATTTTGTGTTGCTTATCAATATTGATGTAAATGCCACATTATATAATGGTACATCAATCTTCATTTATCATTTTCAACTAACGAATGACTCTCTCTCTCTCTCTCTCTCTCTCTCTCTCTCTCTCTCTCTCTCTCTCTCTCTCATGCTTATCATACATGCGTAAATATTTTGTGTTGCTTATCAATATTGATGTAAATGCCACATTAGATAATGGTTTACTCCTCCCACGTCTGGTGAGAATAACAACAATAACATAATCATTTTTTTTTCTTCATGAGAATAAGTTGCAAAATGATATCTTCACTTCCCAGTCAACCTTATAGCGGAACAGACCACATCCAGAACTTGGGATGGCAAAAAAATGAATGTATGCTTAGCGAACGAGAAACTTCCTCGTTTGCCACGCTTATTTATAGCCGTTTTCTCTTCATGTTTTTGACCTCCAGGTACTGCTAGGTGTGGTGTGTACATGTGGCCGCGTGCACGAGTCTATCGGTGGGACTGTGTGACTCTCGCCGCTACTATCAGGCCCGTGGTTTTGGATCCCTTCGGCTTTCATTTGAACGCTGAGTGAGGTCGAAGTCAGACGTGCTGGCCGGCTTCCACGCTATCCAACTCTCACGGGACGGTCTAGCCTCTCTCCTCTTCCCCCCCCCCCCCCCCCTCATTTTCAGTATTTATTTTCTCCTGACATTCACAACGGGAAAGGCTACTCTCTTTCAGTTTGCGGAAAACTCCGTGCACAGACTCATGGATGGGACAAAATTCCAAGTTGTCGAACTTAATCGTAGAAAAACTTGCGAGTGTATTTTTGAACTCTGTGATTTTAAGCACTGTAGACCTTAGTGCACTCAAGAAGTGTAATTACTTAATTGTGAAAGATTTTCTGTGAAAGTGTTAATGATTGACAACAATGGCGATTGTTTAACAGGAGAGAATTGAGGAAAACATCAAGCATCCGACTACGGTGACGACGGTATTGATTCAAAGAGAAAATTATCAAGACAAAAATCAGAATGTTGGACCGTCAGAATCTCTACTTGGCCGCTCTGGCCAGGACACCCTCAGGAGCAATGAGCCTTCAGAAGACGAATGGGTCCTCCTCTTCTTCCTCTTCATCGTCCACCACCCCATCCTCTTCAGGGGCCTCTTACCCCTCTTTCCAGTCGCTCACTTCGGACTCTTCGAGCGCTTCATCTCTCGGTTTCAAGAGGAGTCTAGGAGGAAGCCCTCTTAGTTCTTCCTCATCGGTCAGCCCTCATCTGCCAGATGGTACTAAGAGGAAAGAAGACGACTCGGTGATTGGGTAAGTACTCTTCTTCAATCATTGGTATTTACAAAACTTTTTCTTTCATTAACTTACATTTTTCAATCATTGGTATTTACAAAACTTGTTCTTTCATTAACTTCTCCTCTTCAATCATTGGTATTTACAAAACTTGTTCTTTCATTAACTTCTCCTCTTCAATCATTGGTATTTACAAAACTTGTTCTTTCATTAACTTCTCCTCTTCAATCATTGGTATTTACAAAACTTGTTCTTTCATTAACTTACATTTTTCAATCTCCTCTTCAATCATTGGTATTTACAAAACTTGTTCTTTCATTAACTTACATTTTTCATTCATCGGTTTATGGACATCGTAGCTATAGTGTTTCTCGATAATTTAATATGGCTGTGAAAAATAATGATTCTCCTTTAATATTCTTATCCATTTGTTAATGATTAGATGGTTATTTGATGACATGTTCAAAGTGTATTTTGTTATTTGTGCATTATGCTGTTTATTTAAGTCTAGGAGACTATTTTCATACCGTATAAAACCATAAACTTTTCAGTTTAGCGAAGGCAGATGACCGAAAGCTTTAAAATGTAACCTAAATGCAAATCATTTCAAAACATATAATCTTTAGTAAAGCAAAGCTTTACGAAATCATTCGCTCAGGTAACTCTAAGAGTCTTTATTAATTAAACCAAGTAACTATTGCCATCTAAAATACCTTCTTAGGAAATAATAGATTAAGAATTCCAAGAAAATTACAAGGAAAAATTCACTGTTCTCTCCTTCAATAATAACCTTTTCACCATTCCTTTACATTTCTGTATCAGGAAAATGATAGGGTAACACTTGCACTGGTTCCAGGAAGTGAATAACCCAAGGTTCCCTCCCCTATACATTTTCTCTTTAAGTATCTGTGAATTCTTTTGTATTGTAATTTTTCATTGCAAATTTAATAATGA
>NC_090725.1:72430640-72443140 GCF_036898095.1 Palaemon carinicauda
TTATAACTAACGTTTTCACCGGGAAGGGGAAGTAAGTTTATGAAATGACCATTCCAAGGGGTTTATCACTTTTATAACTAACGTTTTCACCGGGAAGGGGAAGTAAGTTTATGAAATGACCATTCCAAGGGGTTTATCACTCTTATAACTAACGTTTTCACCGGGAAGGGGAAGTAAGTTTATGAAATGCCCATTCCAAGGGGTTTATCACTCTTATAACTAACGTTTTCACCGGGAAGGGGAAGTAAGTTTATGAAATGACCATTCCAAGGGGTTTATCACTCTTATAACTAACGTTTTCACCGGGAAGGGGAAGTAAGTTTATGAAATGCCCATTCCAAGGGGTTTATCACTCTTATAACTAACGTTTTCACCGGGAAGGGGAAGTAAGTTTATGAAATGCCCATTCCAAGGGGTTTATCACTCTTATAACTAACGTTTTCACCGGGAAGGGGAAGTAAGTTTATGAAATGCCCATTCCAAGGGGTTTATCACTCTTATAACTAACGTTTTCACCGGGAAGGGGAAGTAAGTTTATGAAATGCCCATTCCAAGGGGTTTATCACTCTTATAACTAACGTTTTCACCGGGAAGGGGAAGTAAGTTTATGAAATGCCCATTCCAAGGGGTTTATCACTCTTATAACTAACGTTTTCACCGGGAAGGGGAAGTAAGTTTATGAAATGCCCATTCCAAGGGGTTTATCACTCTTATAACTAACGTTTTCACCGGGAAGGGGAAGTAAGTTTATGAAATGCCCATTCCAAGGGGTTTATCACTCTTATAACTAACGTTTTCACCGGGAAGGGGAAGTAAGTTTATGAAATGCCCATTCCAAGGGGTTTATCACTCTTATAACTAACGTTTTCACCGGGAAGGGGAAGTAAGTTTATGAAATGCCCATTCCAAGGGGTTTATCACTCTTATAACTAACGTTTTCACCGGGAAGGGGAAGTAAGTTTATGAAATGCCCATTCCAAGGGGTTTATCACTCTTATAACTAACGTTTTCACCGGGAAGGGGAAGTAAGTTTATGAAATGCCCATTCCAAGGGGTTTATCACTCTTATAACTAACGTTTTCACCGGGAAGGGGAAGTAAGTTTATGAAATGCCCATTCCAAGGGGTTTATCACTCTTATAACTAACGTTTTCACCGGGAAGGGGAAGTAAGTTTATGAAATGACCATTCCAAGGGGTTTATCACTCTTATAACTAACGTTTTCACCGGGAAGGGGAAGTAAGTTTATGAAATGCCCATTCCAAGGGGTTTATCACTCTTATAACTAACGTTTTCACCGGGAAGGGGAAGTAAGTTTATGAAATGACCATTCCAAGGGGTTTATCACTCTTATAACTAACGTTTTCACCGGGAAGGGGAAGTAAGTTTATGAAATGCCCATTCCAAGGGGTTTATCACTCTTATAACTAACGTTTTCACCGGGAAGGGGAAGTAAGTTTATGAAATGCCCATTCCAAGGGGTTTATCACTCTTATAACTAACGTTTTCACCGGGAAGGGGAAGTAAGTTTATGAAATGCCCATTCCAAGGGGTTTATCACTCTTATAACTAACGTTTTACCGGGAAAGTAAGTTTATGAAATGCCCATTCCAAGGGGTTTATCACTCTTATAACTAACGTTTTCACCGGGAAGGGGAAGTAAGTTTATGAAATGACCATTCCAAGGGGTTTATCACTCTTATAACTAACGTTTTCACCGGGAAGGCGAAGTAAGTTTATGAAATGACCATTCCAAGGTGTTCATCACTCTTATAACTAACGTTTTCACCGGGAAGGGGAAGTAAGTTTATGAAATGACCATTCCAAGGGGTTTATCACTCTTATAACTAACGTTTTCACCGGGAAGGTGAAGTAAGTTTATGAAATGCCCATTCCAAGGGGTTTATCACTTTTATAACTAACGTTTTCACCGGGAAGGTGAAGTAAGTTTATGAAATGACCATTCCAAGGTGTTCATCACTTTTATAACTAACGTTTTCACCGGGAAGGTGAAGTAAGTTTATGAAATGCCCATTCCAAGGGGTTTATCACTTTTATAACTAACGTTTTCACCGGGAAGGTGAAGTACGTTTATGAAATGACCATTCCAAGGTGTTCATCACTTTTATAACTAACGTTTTCACCGGGAAGGTGAAGTAAGTTTATGAAATGACCATTCCAAGGTGTTCATCACTTTTATAACTAACGTTTTCACCGGGAAGGTGAAGTACGTTTATGAAATGACCATTCCAAGGTGTTCATCACTTTTATAACTAACGTTTTCACCGGGAAGGTGAAGTAAGTTTATGAAATGCCCATTCCAAGGGGTTTATCACTTTTATAACTAACGTTTTCACCGGGAAGGTGAAGTACGTTTATGAAATGACCATTCCAAGGTGTTCATCACTTTTATAACTAACGTTTTCACCGGGAAGGTGAAGTAAGTTTATGAAATGCCCATTCCAAGGGGTTTATCACTTTTATAACTAACGTTTTCACCGGGAAGGTGAAGTACGTTTATGAAATGACCATTCCAAGGTGTTCATCACTTTTATAACTAACGTTTTCACCGGGAAGGTGAAGTAAGTTTATGAAATGACCATTCCAAGGTGTTCATCACTTTTATAACTAACGTTTTCACCGGGAAGGTGAAGTACGTTTATGAAATGACCATTCCAAGGTGTTCATCACTTTTATAACTAACGTTTTCACCGGGAAGGTGAAGTAAGTTTATGAAATGCCCATTCCAAGGGGTTTATCACTTTTATAACTAACGTTTTCACCGGGAAGGTGAAGTAAGTTTATGAAATGACCATTCCAAGGTGTTCATCACTTTTATAACTAACGTTTTCACCGGGAAGGTGAAGTACGTTTATGAAATGACCATTCCAAGGTGTTCATCACTTTTATAACTAACGTTTTCACCGGGAAGGTGAAGTAAGTTTATGAAATGCCCATTCCAAGGGGTTTATCACTTTTATAACTAACGTTTTCACCGGGAAGGTGAAGTACGTTTATGAAATGACCATTCCAAGGTGTTCATCACTTTTATAACTAACGTTTTCACCGGGAAGGTGAAGTACGTTTATGAAATGACCATTCCAAGGTGTTCATCACTTTTATAACTAACGTTTTCACCGGGAAGGTGAAGTAAGTTTATGAAATGCCCATTCCAAGGGGTTTATCACTTTTATAACTAACGTTTTCACCGGGAAGGTGAAGTACGTTTATGAAATGACCATTCCAAGGTGTTCATCACTTTTATAACTAACGTTTTCACCGGGAAGGTGAAGTACGTTTATGAAATGACCATTCCAAGGTGTTCATCACTTTTATAACTAACGTTTTCACCGGGAAGGTGAAGTAAGTTTATGAAATGCCCATTCCAAGGGGTTTATCACTTTTATAACTAACGTTTTCACCGGGAAGGTGAAGTACGTTTATGAAATGACCATTCCAAGGTGTTCATCACTTTTATAACTAACGTTTTCACCGGGAAGGTGAAGTAAGTTTATGAAATGACCATTCCAAGGTGTTCATCACTTTTATAACTAACGTTTTCACCGGGAAGGTGAAGTACGTTTATGAAATGACCATTCCAAGGTGTTCATCACTTTTATAACTAACGTTTTCACCGGGAAGGTGAAGTAAGTTTATGAAATGCCCATTCCAAGGGGTTTATCACTTTTATAACTAACGTTTTCACCGGGAAGGTGAAGTACGTTTATGAAATGACCATTCCAAGGTGTTTATCACTTTTATAACTAACGTTTTCACCGGGAAGGTGAAGTACGTTTATGAAATGACCATTCCAAGGTGTTCATCACTTTTATAACTAACGTTTTCACCGGGAAGGGGAAGTACGTTTATGAAATGCCCATTCCAAGGTGTTTATCACTTTTATAACTAACGTTTTCACCGGGAAGGGGAAGTAAGTTTATGAAATGACCATTCCAAGGGGTTTATCACTTTTATAACTAACGTTTTACCCGAGAAAACGGAAGCAAGTTTTTTGTAATAACCATTCCATGGTGATTATCAGTTTTTGTAATAACTAATCCATGGTGATTATTAGTTTTATAACTAACGTTTTCCCTGGACAAGAAAAGCAAGTTTTTGTAATAACTAATCCATGGTGATTATCAGTTTTATAACTAACGTTTTCCCTGGACAAGAGAAGCAAGTTTTTGTAATAACTAATCCATGGTGATTATCAGTTTTATAACTAACGTTTTCCCTGGACAATGAGAAGCAAGTTTTTGTAATAACTAATCCATGGTGATTATCAGTTTTATAACTAACGTTTTCCCTGGACAAGAGAAGCAAGTTTTTGTAATAACTAATCCATGGTGATTATCAGTTTTATAACTAACGTTTTCCCCGGACAATGGAAGCAAGTTTTTGTAATAACCATTCCATGGTGATTTTCAGTTTTATAACTAACGTTTTCCCCGGACAATGGAAGCAAGTTTTTGTAATAACCATTCCATGGTGATTTTCAGTTTTATAACTAACGTTTTCCCCGGACAATGGAAGCAAGTTTTTGTAATAACCATTCCATGGTGATTTTCAGTTTTATAACTAACGTTTTCCCCGGACAATGGAAGCAAGTTTTTGTAATAACCATTCCATGGTGATTTTCAGTTTTATAACTAACGTTTTCCCCGGACAATGGAAGCAAGTTTTTGTAATAACCATTCCATGGTGATTTTCAGTTTTATAACTAACGTTTTCCCCGGACAATGGAAGCAAGTTTTTGTAATAACCATTCCATGGTGATTTTCAGTTTTATAACTAACGTTTTCCCCGGACAATGGAAGCAAGTTTTTGTAATAACCATTCCATGGTGATTTTCAGTTTTATAACTAACGTTTTCCCCGGACAATGGAAGCAAGTTTTTGTAATAACCATTCCATGGTGATTATCAGTTTTATAACTAATGTTTTCCCCGGACAATGGAAGCAAGTTTTTGTAATAACCATTCCATGGTGATTTTCAGTTTTATAACTAATGTTTTCCCCGGACAATGGAAGCAAGTTTTTGTAATAACCATTCCATGGTGATTTTCAGTTTTATAACTAATGTTTTCCCCGGACAATGGAAGCAAGTTTTTGTAATAACCATTCCATGGTGATTATCAGTTTTATAACTAATGTTTTCCCCGGACAATGGAAGCAAGTTTTTGTAATAACCATTCCATGGTGATTATCAGTTTTATAACTAATGTTTTCCCCGGACAATGGAAGCAAGTTTTTGTAATAACCATTCCATGGTGATTATCAGTTTTATAACTAATGTTTTCCCCGGACAATGGAAGCAAGTTTTTGTAATAACCATTCCATGGTGATTATCAGTTTTATAACTAATGTTTTCCCCGGACAATGGAAGCAAGTTTTTGTAATAACCATTCCATGGTGATTATCAGTTTTATAACTAATGTTTTCCCCGGACAATGGAAGCAAGTTTTTGTAATAACCATTCCATGGTGATTATCAGTTTTATAACTAATGTTTTCCCGGACAATGGAAGCAAGTTTTTGTAATAACCATTCCATGGTGATTATCAGTTTTATAACTAATGTTTTCCCCGGACAATGGAAGCAAGTTTTTGTAATAACCATTCCATGGTGATTATCAGTTTTATAACTAATGTTTTCCTCAGGCAATGGAAGCAAGTTTTTGTAATAACCATTCCATGGTGATTTTCAGTTTTATAACTAATGTTTTCCCCGGACAATGGAAGCAAGTTTTTGTAATAACCATTCCATGGTGATTTTCAGTTTTATAACTAATGTTTTCCCCGGACAATGGAAGCAAGTTTTTGTAATAACCATTCCATGGTGATTTTCAGTTTTATAACTAATGTTTTCCCCGGACAATGGAAGCAAGTTTTTGTAATAACCATTCCATGGTGATTATCAGTTTTATAACTAATGTTTTCCCCGGACAATGGAAGCAAGTTTTTGTAATAACCATTCCATGGTGATTATCAGTTTTATAACTAATGTTTTCCCCGGACAATGGAAGCAAGTTTTTGTAATAACCATTCCATGGTGATTATCAGTTTTATAACTAATGTTTTCCCCGGACAATGGAAGCAAGTTTTTGTAATAACCATTCCATGGTGATTATCAGTTTTATAACTAATGTTTTCCCCGGACAATGGAAGCAAGTTTTTGTAATAACCATTCCATGGTGATTATCAGTTTTATAACTAATGTTTTCCCCGGACAATGGAAGCAAGTTTTTGTAATAACCATTCCATGGTGATTATCAGTTTTATAACTAATGTTTTCCCCGGACAATGGAAGCAAGTTTTTGTAATAACCATTCCATGGTGATTATCAGTTTTATAACTAATGTTTTCCCCGGACAATGGAAGCAAGTTTTTGTAATAACCATTCCATGGTGATTATCAGTTTTATAACTAATGTTTTCCCCGGACAATGGAAGCAAGTTTTTGTAATAACCATTCCATGGTGATTATCAGTTTTATAACTAATGTTTTCCCCGGACAATGGAAGCAAGTTTTTGTAATAACCATTCCATGGTGATTATCAGTTTTATAACTAATGTTTTCCCCGGACAATGGAAGCAAGTTTTTGTAATAACCATTCCATGGTGATTATCAGTTTTATAACTAATGTTTTCCCCGGACAATGGAAGCAAGTTTTTGTAATAACCATTCCATGGTGATTATCAGTTTTATAACTAATGTTTTCCCCGGACAATGGAAGCAAGTTTTTGTAATAACCATTCCATGGTGATTATCAGTTTTATAACTAATGTTTTCCCCGGACAATGGAAGCAAGTTTTTGTAATAACCATTCCATGGTGATTATCAGTTTTATAACTAATGTTTTCCCCGGACAATGGAAGCAAGTTTTTGTAATAACCATTCCATGGTGATTATCAGTTTTATAACTAATGTTTTCCCCGGACAATGGAAGCAAGTTTTTGTAATAACCATTCCATGGTGATTATCAGTTTTATAACTAATGTTTTCCCCGGACAATGGAAGCAAGTTTTTGTAATAACCATTCCATGGTGATTATCAGTTTTATAACTAATGTTTTCCCCGGACAATGGAAGCAAGTTTTTGTAATAACCATTCCATGGTGATTATCAGTTTTATAACTAATGTTTTCCCCGGACAATGGAAGCAAGTTTTTGTAATAACCATTCCATGGTGATTATCAGTTTTATAACTAATGTTTTCCCCGGACAATGGAAGCAAGTTTTTGTAATAACCATTCCATGGTGATTTTCCGTTTTATAACTAATGTTTTCCCCGGACAATGGAAGCAAGTTTTTGTAATAACCATTCCATGGTGATTTTCCGTTTTATAACTAATGTTTTCCCCGGACAATGGAAGCAAGTTTTTGTAATAACCATTCCATGGTGATTTTCCGTTTTATAACTAATGTTTTCCCCGGACAATGGAAGCAAGTTTTTGTAATAACCATTCCATGGTGATTTTCCGTTTTATAACTAATGTTTTCCCCGGACAATGGAAGCAAGTTTTTGTAATAACCATTCCATGGTGATTTTCCGTTTTATAACTAATGTTTTCCCCGGACAATGGAAGCAAGTTTTTGTAATAACCATTCCATGGTGATTATCAGTTTTATAACTAATGTTTTCCCCGGACAATGGAAGCAAGTTTTTGTAATAACCATTCCATGGTGATTATCAGTTTTATAACTAATGTTTTCCCCGGACAATGGAAGCAAGTTTTTGTAATAACCATTCCATGGTGATTATCAGTTTTATAACTAATGTTTTCCCCGGACAATGGAAGCAAGTTTTTGTAATAACCATTCCATGGTGATTATCAGTTTTATAACTAATGTTTTCCCCGGACAATGGAAGCAAGTTTTTGTAATAACCATTCCATGGTGATTATCAGTTTTATAACTAATGTTTTCCCCGGACAATGGAAGCAAGTTTTTGTAATAACCATTCCATGGTGATTATCAGTTTTATAACTAATGTTTTCCCCGGACAATGGAAGCAAGTTTTTGTAATAACCATTCCATGGTGATTATCAGTTTTATAACTAATGTTTTCCCCGGCAATGGAAGCAAGTTTTTGTAATAACCATTCCATGGTGATTATCAGTTTTATAACTAATGTTTTCCCCGGGCAATGGAAGCAAGTTTTTGTAATAACCATTCCATGGTGATTATCAGTTTTATAACTAATGTTTTCCCAGGCAATGGAAGCAAGTTTTTGTAATAACCATTCCATGGTGATTATCAGTTTTATAACTAATGTTTTCCCCGGCAATGGAAGCAAGTTTTTGTAATAACCATTCCATGGTGATTATCAGTTTTATAACTAATGTTTTCCTCAGGCAATGGAAGCAAGTTTTTGTAATAACCATTCCATGGTGATTATCAGTTTTATAACTAATGTTTTCCCCGGACAATGGAAGCAAGTTTTTGTAATAACCATTCCATGGTGATTATCAGTTTTATAACTAATGTTTTCCCCAGGCAATGGAAGCAAGTTTTTGTAATAACCATTCCATGGTGATTATCAGTTTTATAACTAATGTTTTCCCCGGACAATGGAAGCAAGTTTTTGTAATAACCATTCCATGGTGATTATCAGTTTTATAACTAATGTTTTCCCCGGACAATGGAAGCAAGTTTTTGTAATAACCATTCCATGGTGATTATCAGTTTTATAACTAATGTTTTCCCCGGGCAATGGAAGCAAGTTTTTGTAATAACCATTCCATGGTGATTATCAGTTTTATAACTAATGTTTTCCCCGGGCAATGGAAGCAAGTTTTTGTAATAACCATTCCATGGTGATTATCAGTTTTATAACTAATGTTTTCCCCGGGCAATGGAAGCAAGTTTTTGTAATAACCATTCCATGGTGATTTTCAGTTTTATAACTAATGTTTTCCCCGGACAATGGAAGCAAGTTTTTGTAATAACCATTCCATGGTGATTTTCAGTTTTATAACTAATGTTTTCCCCGGACAATGGAAGCAAGTTTTTGTAATAACCATTCCATGGTGATTTTCAGTTTTATAACTAATGTTTTCCCCGGACAATGGAAGCAAGTTTTTGTAATAACCATTCCATGGTGATTATCAGTTTTATAACTAATGTTTTCCCCGGACAATGGAAGCAAGTTTTTGTAATAACCATTCCATGGTGATTATCAGTTTTATAACTAATGTTTTCCCCGGACAATGGAAGCAAGTTTTTGTAATAACCATTCCATGGTGATTATCAGTTTTATAACTAATGTTTTCCCCGGACAATGGAAGCAAGTTTTTGTAATAACCATTCCATGGTGATTATCAGTTTTATAACTAATGTTTTCCCCGGACAATGGAAGCAAGTTTTTGTAATAACCATTCCATGGTGATTATCAGTTTTATAACTAATGTTTTCCCCGGACAATGGAAGCAAGTTTTTGTAATAACCATTCCATGGTGATTATCAGTTTTATAACTAATGTTTTCCCCGGCAATGGAAGCAAGTTTTTGTAATAACCATTCCATGGTGATTATCAGTTTTATAACTAATGTTTTCCTCAGGCAATGGAAGCAAGTTTTTGTAATAACCATTCCATGGTGATTATCAGTTTTATAACTAATGTTTTCCTCAGGCAATGGAAGCAAGTTTTTGTAATAACCATTCCATGGTGATTATCAGTTTTATAACTAATGTTTTCCCCGGCAATGGAAGCAAGTTTTTGTAATAACCATTCCATGGTGATTATCAGTTTTATAACTAATGTTTTCCTCAGGCAATGGAAGCAAGTTTTTGTAATAACCATTCCATGGTGATTATCAGTTTTATAACTAATGTTTTCCCCGGACAATGGAAGCAAGTTTTTGTAATAACCATTCCATGGTGATTTTCAGTTTTATAACTAATGTTTTCCTCAGGCAATGGAAGCAAGTTTTTGTAATAACCATTCCATGGTGATTATCAGTTTTATAACTAATGTTTTCCCCGGACAATGGAAGCAAGTTTTTGTAATAACCATTCCATGGTGATTATCAGTTTTATAACTAATGTTTTCCCCGGCAATGGAAGCAAGTTTTTGTAATAACCATTCCATGGTGATTTTCAGTTTTATAACTAATGTTTTCCCCGGACAATGGAAGCAAGTTTTTGTAATAACCATTCCATGGTGATTTTCAGTTTTATAACTAATGTTTTCCCCGGACAATGGAAGCAAGTTTTTGTAATAACCATTCCATGGTGATTTTCAGTTTTATAACTAATGTTTTCCCCGGACAATGGAAGCAAGTTTTTGTAATAACCATTCCATGGTGATTTTCAGTTTTATAACTAATGTTTTCCCCGGACAATGGAAGCAAGTTTTTGTAATAACCATTCCATGGTGATTTTCAGTTTTATAACTAATGTTTTCCCCGGACAATGGAAGCAAGTTTTTGTAATAACCATTCCATGGTGATTATCAGTTTTATAACTAATGTTTTCCCCGGACAATGGAAGCAAGTTTTTGTAATAACCATTCCATGGTGATTATCAGTTTTATAACTAATGTTTTCCCCGGACAATGGAAGCAAGTTTTTGTAATAACCATTCCATGGTGATTATCAGTTTTATAACTAATGTTTTCCCCGGACAATGGAAGCAAGTTTTTGTAATAACCATTCCATGGTGATTATCAGTTTTATAACTAATGTTTTCCCCGGACAATGGAAGCAAGTTTTTGTAATAACCATTCCATGGTGATTATCAGTTTTATAACTAATGTTTTCCCCGGACAATGGAAGCAAGTTTTTGTAATAACCATTCCATGGTGATTATCAGTTTTATAACTAATGTTTTCCCCGGACAATGGAAGCAAGTTTTTGTAATATCCATTCCATGGTGATTATCAGTTTTATAACTAATGTTTTCCCCGGACAATGGAAGCAAGTTTTTGTAATATCCATTCCATGGTGATTATCAGTTTTATAACTAATGTTTTCCCCGGACAATGGAAGCAAGTTTTTGTAATATCCATTCCATGGTGATTATCAGTTTTATAACTAATGTTTTCCTCAGGCAATGGAAGCAAGTTTTTGTAATAACCATTCCATGGTGATTATCAGTTTTATAACTAATGTTTTCCCCGGACAATGGAAGCAAGTTTTTGTAATAACCATTCCATGGTGATTATCAGTTTTATAACTAATGTTTTCCTCAGGCAATGGAAGCAAGTTTTTGTAATAACCATTCCATGGTGATTATCAGTTTTATAACTAATGTTTTCCCCGGACAATGGAAGCAAGTTTTTGTAATAACCATTCCATGGTGATTATCAGTTTTATAACTAATGTTTTCCCCGGGCAATGGAAGCAAGTTTTTGTAATAACCATTCCATGGTGATTATCAGTTTTATAACTAATGTTTTCCCCGGGCAATGGAAGCAAGTTTTTGTAATAACCATTCCATGGTGATTATCAGTTTTATAACTAATGTTTTCCCCGGGCAATGGAAGCAAGTTTTTGTAATAACCATTCCATGGTGATTATCAGTTTTATAACTAATGTTTTCCCCGGGCAATGGAAGCAAGTTTTTGTAATAACCATTCCATGGTGATTATCAGTTTTATAACTAATGTTTTCCCCGGGCAATGGAAGCAAGTTTTTGTAATAACCATTCCATGGTGATTATCAGTTTTATAACTAATGTTTTCCCCGGGCAATGGAAGCAAGTTTTTGTAATAACCATTCCATGGTGATTATCAGTTTTATAACTAATGTTTTCCCCGGGCAATGGAAGCAAGTTTTTGTAATAACCATTCCATGGTGATTTTCAGTTTTATAACTAATGTTTTCCCCGGGCAATGGAAGCAAGTTTTTGTAATAACCATTCCATGGTGATTTTCAGTTTTATAACTAATGTTTTCCCCGGGCAATGGAAGCAAGTTTTTGTAATAACCATTCCATGGTGATTATCAGTTTTATAACTAATGTTTTCCCCGGACAATGGAAGCAAGTTTTTGTAATAACCATTCCATGGTGATTATCAGTTTTATAACTAATGTTTTCCCCGGACAATGGAAGCAAGTTTTTGTAATAACCATTCCATGGTGATTTTCAGTTTTATAACTAATGTTTTCCCCGGACAATGGAAGCAAGTTTTTGTAATAACCATTCCATGGTGATTTTCAGTTTTATAACTAATGTTTTCCCCGGACAATGGAAGCAAGTTTTTGTAATAACCATTCCATGGTGATTTTCAGTTTTATAACTAATGTTTTCCCCGGACAATGGAAGCAAGTTTTTGTAATAACCATTCCATGGTGATTTTCAGTTTTATAACTAATGTTTTCCCCGGACAATGGAAGCAAGTTTTTGTAATAACCATTCCATGGTGATTTTCAGTTTTATAACTAATGTTTTCCCCGGACAATGGAAGCAAGTTTTTGTAATAACCATTCCATGGTGATTTTCAGTTTTATAACTAATGTTTTCCCCGGACAATGGAAGCAAGTTTTTGTAATAACCAT
>NC_090725.1:72448140-72468140 GCF_036898095.1 Palaemon carinicauda
TATTATTATTATTATCCAAGTTACAGCCCTAGTTGGAGAAGCAAGATGCTATAAGCCCAGGGGCTCCAACAGGGAAAAATAGCCCAGTGAGGAAAGGAAATAACGAAATGAATAAATGAAGAGAAATAAATGAAGAGAACAAATTAACAATAAATCAACACACATATGCAATTATTATTATTATTATTATTATTATTATTATTATTATTATTATTACTATCTAAGCTACAACCCTAGTTGGAAAAGCAAGATGCTATAAGCCCAGGGGCTCCAACAGGGAAAAATAGCCCAGTGAGGAAAGGAAATAAATAAATGAAGAGAACAAATTAACAATAAATCAACACACATATGCAATTATTATTATTATTATTACTATCCAAGCTACAACCCTAGTTGGAAAAGGAAAGATGCTATAAGCCCAGGGGCTCCAACAGGGAAAAATAGCCCAGTGAGGAAAGGAAATAAGGAAATAAATAAATGAAGAGAACAAATTAACAATAAATCAACACACATATGCAATTATTATTATTATTATTACTATCCAAGCTACATTCCTTGTTGGAAAAGCAAGATGCTATAAGCCCATGGGCTCCAACAGGGAAAAATAGCCCAGTGAGGAAAAGAAATAAATGAAGAGAACAAATTAACAATAAATCAGCACACATATGCAATTATTATTATTATTATTATTATTATTATTATTATTATTATTACTATCCAAGCTACAACCCTAGTTGGAAAAGCAAGATGCTATAAGCCCAGGGGCTCCAACAGGGAAAAATAGCCCAGTGAGGAAAGGAAATAAGGAAATGAATAAATGAAGAGAACAAATTAACAATAAATCAACACACATATGCAATTATTATTATAATTATTATTATTACTATCCAAGCTACAACCCTAGTTGGAAAAGCAAGATGCTATAAGCCCGGGGGCTCCAATAGGGAAAAATAGCCCAGTGAGGAGAGGAAATAAGGAAATAAATAAATGAAGAGAACAAAATAACAATAAATCATTCTAAAAAAAAGTAACAACGTCAAAACAAACATGTCATATATAAACTATTAACAACATCAAAATTCACTTACAAATAGATGTCTAAAGGAAATAACCACTTTGCACAATAATAAACTATATTTTCAACAAAGCCATTCAATGTAAACCCTTTTACCCCCACCATAAGGTTAAATTTCGAGCACATTTTGTTATATATATATTTTTTTTAAATTGCTCTAACAGCGTTAATTTTCGTCATAGAGAGGTCAGGTTGGTCTCATTCTTTTGGAAAATGCCTGAAGTTTCTCATAAAATTATCAAAAATATATAAAAACGTAATTAACAGTGTTTTGCAAGAACGTACCGGTACGTCCTTTGGGGGTGAAAGGGTAAATAAATGAATTAGTGCGAGCAAAAGCATGAATGTACTGCCCTAAAGAAATACACATTATGTACTTGGATTGTGTTCAAAATTGAGTCACCGCCTTCGAAGTATTTCAACCACAGGAAATCCTTTTTACTAAAAACGTTAGAAACGTTAGTCAAGCCTTAGTAGATCTCATCTGAAAGTTCATCATCTCGTAAACGTCTCCTGATGAGGATGTCTTCCATCTTTCATCAAATTGTTATTCAAATCTTGAAATAATTTTTCCTACTAACAAACTCTTCCTTCTCTTGCTTCCTTCCCCTGTGTGTGTTGACACGTGATGAGCATTAAATATGAATTATAGCCACGAAAAAAAAAGTGAAAAGACTTTTATTGGAGGCAGTACTTTCGTCTTATTGATGACATCAACGAACTCGCATTGTAGGTCCATTTATGTCACGAATAGGTTGAAAGTACTAACTTCAGTCGAGTCTTTCCACTTTTCCTTTCGTTGTTATAATATATATATATATATATATATATATATATATATATATATATATATATATATAAAATATTTATGATTATATATATATATATATACTGTATATGTACAGTTTATATAAATATATATATATATATATATATATATATATATATATATATATATGTATATATATATATATATTTATATATATATGTATATAGATGTAGATATATATATATATATATATGTATGTATGTATAAATATATATATACATATATATATATATATATATATATATGTATTTATAGATAGATAGATAGATAGATATACATATGTGTATGTATATATATGTGTGTGTGTAAATATATAGATATATATGTGTATATATATACATATGTATATAAACAGATATATATATATATATATATATATATATATATATATATATATTACATATATATACATATATATATATATATATATATGTATATATATACATACATATGTATATAAACATATAGATATATATATATATGTATATATACATACATATGTATATATATATATATATATATATATATATATATATATATATAGAGAGAGAGAGAGAGAGAGAGAGAGAGAGAGAGAGAGAGAGAGAGAGAGAGAGAGAGAGAGAGGAGAGAGAGAGAGAGAAAGAGAGAGAGAGAAGGTCTGTGTTTAGTTGATTTGCAATAAATAGGCACTCTCATAGAATGTTAAGATTTGTTGGTACTGGAACAAAAGTATATCTATAGCGTTGATAATCTACGATATCAGAAGCCTGATTAAGAAATGCCTTTGTAGTCCCATAACATAATCTAATTATTTATTTGATGACTTTGTTGTAAAAGAATAGAAATCAATTTTAACATTGACTAGGCCTACGATATGGAGTTTAACATTTTTTTTTTTTTTTTTTTTTTTGCCTCAATATGTTGAAAGATGTGAGAGGCCCCAGATGCATAAAGTCATAAATTAAATTGATAATATCAGACGTGATACATGTTTAATGCACTTTGTTTCCTGAAGTGAGGCAAGTTCTTCTGCGCAATATTAAATCATAATTCCTCATAATTTCATCCCGATTAGGTAAACTTATGTTTGTCTGAATTATGAAAAAAAAGGACTGAAATCTTAAGAAATGTCATGAAAACCCACAAAAAAAAAATGAAACCTTAAGAAATGTCATGAAAATCTCCCCCCCCCCAAAAAAAAAAAAGAAAAAAAAAAAGAAAGTTTAACATCAAAATATTCCTGCGAAAATTATTTTTCTAATTATGTTTTTATGTTTCTAACTTAAAAACATATTTAGAAAAATATTAAAATAAAAATTTAATTTTATCATATATTAGATGTTATAATGTATATACAAAAATGTAAAATATAATTTGTTAAGGAAATATTTCTTTATAAAAGGAAAAAAAATGTATGTTAAGAAAATGTAATTGTATTTTCATAATAAAAGATAAAAAAAAAGTTGTAAGCTCTCATGTCGGTGGTGGCAGATATAATGCAGTATATGCTTATATATGTAGACAGCTTACGAATCTACAGCGAATTACACATTTCTTTTTTAATACAATTCGGTATCAGCATTGTGAAAACCAAGGAATCAACAGTAGCACAAGTTATTTCGATTTTGCAAGCTGACGACTTAACTGCGATATCTCAATGAATTTTGGTTAGTCTACTCGTGTATATGTGTGTATATATATAAATAAATATATATATATATATATATATATATATATATATATTCAAATAAGCCATATATATTTTTGATACTTTAATGTCTGGATTCTCTTAACGACCTCGGGATCAGAGCCCCAGGCGAAATCACACATAGGCAAGAGCTTGTGACCAACCGGGAATCGAACCCTGGCCGGTCACAAGCTCTTGTCTTTGTGTGATTTCGCCTGGGGCTCTGATCCCGAGGTCGTTAAGAGAATCCAGACATTAATGTATCAAAAATATATATGGCTTGTTTGAATATGAAAAACACGTCTAAATGTGCAAAATTTATCATATATATATATATATATATATATATATATATATATATATATATATATATATATATATACATATATATATATATTATTATTATTATTATTATTACTACAACCCTAGTTGGAAAAGCAAGATGCTATAAGCCCAGGGGCTCCAATAGGGAAAAATAGCCCAGTGAGGAAAGGAAATAAGGAAATAAATAAATGAAGAGAACAAATTAACAATAAATCATTCTAAAAAAAGCAACAACGTCAAAACAGATATGTCATAATATATATAAACTATTAATAACGTCAAAATCAAATATGTCATATATAAACTATAAAAAGACTCATGTCTGCCTGGTCAACAAAAAAGCATTTGCTCCAACTTTGAACTTTTGAAGTTCTACTGATTCAACTAGCCGATTAGAAAGATCATTCCACAACTTGGTAACAGCAGGAATAAAACTTCTAGAGTACTGCGTAGTATTGAGCCTCGTGATGGAGAAGGCCTGGCTATTAGAATTAACTGCCTGCCTAGTAATACGAACAGGATAGAATTGTCCAAGGAGATCTGAATGTAAAGGATGGTCAGAGTAATGAAAAATCTTATGCAACATGCAAAATGAACTAATTGAACGACGGTGCCAAAGATTAATATCTAGATCAGGAATAAGAAATTTAATAGACCGTAAGTTTCTGTCCAACAAATTAAGATGAGAATCAGCAGCTGAAGACCAGACAGGAGAACAATACTCAAAACAAGGTAGAATGAAAGAATTAAAACACTTCTTCAGAATAGATTGATCACCGAAAATCTTAAAAGACTTTCTCAATAAGCCAATTTTTCGTGCAATTGAAGAAGAAACAGACCTTAAATGTTTCTCAAAAGTAAATTTGCTGTCGAGAATCACACCTAAAATTTTGAAAGAGTCATACAAATTTAAAGAAACATTATCAATACTGAGATCCGGAAGTTGAGGAGCCACCGTCCTTGACCTACTTACAATCATACTTTGAGTTTTGTTAGGATTCAACTTCATACCCCATAATTTGCACCATGCACTAATTTTAGCTAAATCTCTATTAAGGGATTCACCAACCCCAGATCTACAATCAGGGGATGGAATTGATGCAAAGAGAGTAGCATCATCTGCATATGCAACAAGCTTGTTTTCTAGGTCAAACCACATGTCATGTGTATATAGTATGAAAAGTAATGGGCTAAGAACACTACCCTGTGGAACACCGGATATCACATTCCTCTACTCACTATGGTGCCCGTCACCAACAACTCTTTGAGATCTATTACTTAAAAAATCAATAATAATGCTAAGAAACGACCCACCCACTCCCAACTGTTTCAGTTTGAAAACAAGGGCCTCATGATTAACACGGTCAAAGGCAGCACTAAAATCAAGGCCAATCATACGAACTTCCTGACCACAATCAAGGGATTTCTGTACAGCATTGGAGATTGTAAGAAGGGCATCACATGCTCCAAGGCCTTTACGAAAACCAAATTGCAAACTAGGGAGTAGATGATTACCTTCAGCAAACCTATTAAGACGTTTTGCCAGAAGACGTTCAAAAACTTTAGATAATATGGGAGTTATGGAAATTGGGCGGTAATCAGTGGGACTTGAGCTACCACAAACACATTTACATAGAGGAGTAACATTACCAATTCTCCAACAAGTGCTAAAAGCTCCTCTTCTTGCTAACTTGCGCAAAATAACATATAACTTTGGAGCTAAGAAATCTGCTGTCTTTATAAAAAACAAAGGAAAAATACCATTTGGGTCTACACCTCCATAAGCATCAAGGTCCATCAACAGAGCTTTAATCTCACGAGATCGAAAAGCTAAACTAGTTAGTTTAGCCTCAGGAAAACATGAATGAAGAAGTTCAAGTTTTTCATTACTCTGTTTACTGTCAAAAACATCAGCCAAAAGGGTTGCCTTTTCCTTTGGACAGTGAGTGACTGAGCCATCTGGTTTAAGTAAAGGAGGAACTGATGCATCTACACCAAAGAGTGCAGATTTAAGGGTAGACCACCATTTATGTTCCTGAGTTGTACCAGAAAGAGTTTATTTTATGGTATATATATATATATATATATATATATATATATATATATATATATATATATATATATATATATATATATATATATATATATATTTATATATATATAGCAACTCTATATAGAAATGATTCTCCCTCTCTCTCTCTCTCTCTCTCTCTCTCTCTCTCTCTCTCTCTCTCTCTCTCTCTCTCTCTCTCTCTCTCATTCGATAAATATATAAACTTTTGTCTGTTCAAAATGGGTGGTATGTTAATCTATTCTATTCATCTTTTTACGTATTTCATATTTGCATGTATTCATCCAATCGATTAGAGTGAACCAAGGAGATCAATCAGTGAATTTCCTTTAAATTGATTCCATGCATAATGATTTGCAACTCCTGTCACGTAGTATATGTCAGGGCACTTGTTATGATTCGTCATACTGTTCTATGTTACCTGGACCCACCGGTATTTCTGCTATTGTTCCCTTTCGGCTCCTCTTTATACCTCCATACCTTTCCAGTTTCACCCAACAGAACCTGACGCACAGGGCCGAAGTAAAAAAAAAAAAAAAAAAAAGAAAAAAAAAAAAAAAACTTTTTTCACCTGTCTGGGATTTCCATTCTAAGTGATTCTCACAGTTATTGTTGATCACAAAAAAAAAAGAATATATTCTTCTCCCGGTATTCCCAGCCGGTGTGCTAGTCTATATTTACGTAGTTAGGTGAATTGTCCTAACACTATATTTTAGAAGTTTTTTATTTTATTGAATTCTCTTGTTGGCTTATATATATATATATATATATATATATATATGAGTGTATATATATATATATATATATATATATATATATATATATATGAATGTATATATATATATGAGTGTATATATATATATATATATATATATATATATATATATACACATATATATATATATATATATGTATATGAGTGTATATATATATATGAGTATATATATATATATATATATATATATATATATATATATATATATATATATATATATATATATAAACCTTGGTACCTCAAAGATCGTAGATCGAATACAATTAGTTTCAAAACCATGTTCAAACATTGAGTCAATTTTCCCCATAACAATTTTGTTCTGCACCCAAGGATGCTCCTATTATAGGTAATTTTTTACACAATGTTTACAATACTATATACAGTACAGTACATAAATGCATAACAAAAAGAATAATAGGTTATAATTAATAAAAGGAATGAATATATATGAAATGATATTTTTTTTTTCTTTTTTTTTTTCTTTTTTTTTTGTGGATAGTTTGAGTTGAAGGTCGTAAGGAAGGGAGGAGGAGGAAGTGTCAAGTGTTGCTTGGAAGGGGAGTCCCCCTCCATAAACATATTAGGTAACTGTCCTTCTGGGGCTCTATCTCCGTTGTGCTTCTTCTCTAGCATTACCCTAATTGTGTTTAACTTAGGGTTGTTGTGGCCTGATTGGTAACGTCTCTGCCTGGTGTTTGCCAGTCGGGGGTTCGAGTCCCGCTCAGACTTGTTAGTGCCATTAATGTCTGCAACCTTACCATCCTTGTGAGCTAAGGTTGGGGGGTTTGGGGGAACCTATAGGTCTATCTGCTGAGTCATTAGCAGCCACTGCCTGGCCCTCCCTGGTCCTAGCTTGGGTGGAGAGGAGGCTTGGGCGCTGATCATATAATATATGGTCAGTCTCTAGGGCATTGTCCTGATTGCTAGGGCAATGTCACTGTCCCTTGCCTCTGTCATTCATGAGCGACCTTTAAACCTTTAAACTGATCAAAAGAGGGTTAGTCTCTGGCCCCTCTCTGAAAGGACATAATGCATAATCATTATAAAAGTTGCCTGTTCTGCTGGCTACTGCTTTATTTGGATGATATTTTCCCAACCTATTTCTCATCAGCTGATTTTTCTGAACTGGCAGCCTCCCCATGTCTTACAACACTATAAATGCCACTATTTTTAAATTTAACAAAACAGCCTTGGTTGGCCCTAGATTTTTACTATAATGTGTATCATCATTTTTCCTGAGAGGTTTTCAATAATTTACAAATTTATTCGCTTATCTCTTTACTTATTTCTATAGTGGATCATAAAACCTTCCTTTTTGGCTTATCTGTCACTACTAACCTTTTTTGGGTGCCATTTTGTATGAATAATCACTAATAAATGAAATTAACCGAACTGGAATTGGAACAAGGTTTTGTAGGTCTGAACAGGGAGAGAGCTATATATATATATATATATATATATATATATATATATATATATATATATATATATATATATATATATATATATATCATCCTGAGTCACCTCACTATATTGAAGAAGACAACCTCCAGAAGGATTTCCACTTAAGATTTTTTGGCTTGCCCTTGAGGAGTCCTAGAGATAGCTGGCAAGAACCGGTTATAGTAGTTCACCATGCCCAAGAACTCCTGAATGCCCTCAGGAGTGACGTGATGACCCAAAAAAGGCCACTTTATTGGCACTTTGTAAGGGGAGAATATTAGTATGTCACTTAAGTAACATGAAGAAGGGGAGGTCCCCTAAAATACCATCCATGAGTCGTTGAAATTTGGCCCTATTTTATCAAGGCTAAAGGAGAAGTAATCAAAAGTATATGAACCAAAGGGGTTTGTGATGTCAGTCTCAAAGGATGTCTTCTGGGTACATGGTCACCTCACTGTGATGGTAGGTGGTGATGTCACCGATGTTGGGGAGGGGAATAGTGGTGTAGTTTAGTCTGCATGTTAAGACGTCTTTAATCACCACAAGGGTGTAGACATCCATCCTTCTTCAGGACGATGTACAGGGCAAAGACCATGAGCTTTAGGCCTTATGACAAAGGCCCATTTCTTCCATGTTGGCAAATGTGCATTTAGCAGCTGCCAAGTGGTTTCGTGCCAAACGTCTGAATTTTGCAAGCATTAGGACCGCCTGTCTTCTAGGTATGATAATAGATACCTGCTTGTCTGGGTGTCTGGCGTAGTTCTAGGCTGAAGGTGTTTGGATATGAAGTGAGGAGGTGAGCTTAGGTGTCTATGGGCATGCTAATGTGTAGAGCAAGGTCAGAGGGGGCAGGTGGTAAAAGTGTGGACGAGCAAGAACTGGCGTTGATTAAGTGTTGATGTCCGATGTCTACTAGGAGGTGGAAATGCGGGAGGAAATCCGCAGCAATGAAAGGCAGTATAACGTCAGCGATAATAAAATTCCACTGGTACTGGGCAGCCCCAAATGGCAGTATCAGCATCTCCTAACTGTGGATGGGGATACCGAATCCATTGGCAGACATCAGCAATCTTGGAATGATGGGATCATGCCCTTAAGAGGGAATGTGTATTCACCACAAAGTGCATATTAGATCCTGAATCATGCCAAAAGAAGAGATTAGTTAAGGTGGATGCCTGCTTATACATTTTTTTTTTAATATTGACATCCAGTAGCACATTTCTTAGCAGCAGACTTAAATCTGGAGGAGTAGTAGCACATTTGAGGGTGAGGAACATCATCTAGTGTTTGAGGGCATTGGTTGAGATGTGTGATTGGGGCAGCATATGTGGGTGGCGGGTGGCCTGGTCGCTGCCCAGACATGTCACGAGGTGGACATAAAAGTCCTACAGCATTCACCTTTGCCTTAGTCGGCATTGTGTGGTTGTCCCCTTTGTCAGGAGTGGAAATGTTGATGAAGCTCTTGACGGTGTGAAAATGGCTGTTTACAAGAGTGTTAACTCGGGTCATCAAGTCCTTCATGAACAAAGTGTCAACAGTGGGAAGGGTGGCTCACACCGGTTCCATTAGGTATTAAGAAATAGGTTCACTTTACGAGTAGAATAGTCTGCAGCAGGATGAAGGTGAACCATGCTGATCATTTCTGTGAGTGTCATCAACACCCTTCAATCCCGAAACAGTTTTTAAGAGAGCTTAAAAATCTTGCCTGCACGGGTAGCTGATGGTGTTGAGTACTCTTCTAGGAGTCATTAATCGAGGTATACTGTAAAGGGACGTCCTTTTGCTTGCAAAGCCAGTCAAATATTTCTGGGAAGTTGTCGTCTGAGATTGCTGAACGTACAGTACGTAGTACGCAGTTGGCTTTGCTGCTTGAGCTGGCCTTGCCCTTGATGTGGAACCAAATCTCGACCCGCTGAAACCATGTAAATACATCTCTTTTGCCGAAGGGTGGAAACGTCACTGTGATAGCATGGGAAGATGAGTCTGGGTCAGTGGTGGTTATCGTCAGAGAATACGGTGCACTGGGAAGCAGGCTGAGTGGTTGAAACACTCAGTAGGTCACCAATGTGACGGGAACGTAGGAGGTATTGATGCAAAGATGGCTCCCGAATAACTAACTTTATTTAGAGACAACACAGGTATTCATAGGTCCCCAAGAGATCACAAGGATGACAATTGCATGTTTACCATCAACTGTGCTTGTAAATAAGGTTGATATTGGCAAAAAAACATAGATAACATAACAACGGAATGATAATAGAGCTTTATCAGCTAGTTACATTCAACAGCTTTTAAACGTGGAGTCCGATGACGGTTGTAGTGTTGAAATAAAAAGTAGACAGGGCGTCCTTATACATTTTATATGTGTTTTGCTTGCTGCACGTGCATTACATTTACATCTATCTTTCCAGTGCTCTCTGGGGTTGCCTGAAAGTTGATCCTTTAAATTTCATGTACTTATCCAAAGGTTAGCAACTTTCTTGCCATCAGTCAGTCCTGAAAGTGGATCCTTTAAATTTCATGTAGTTATCCAAAGGTTAGCAACTTTCTTGCCATCAGTCAGTCCTGAGAGCAGTTTGGGTACTTGAGATGATCATCCAAGATAACATTAGCAGTGGATAAAAGGTTCACCATGTCTATCAAGACTGTCACGTGTCAGGGTTTTTTTTTTTTTTTTTTTTTTTTTTTTTTTTTTTTTTGTGACACCTGTAGCAACCGTGTGTCACACGATCGTACATAATTCATTTTGTATATAATATGCTTGTATCTTCGTTCTTCCCTCGCACTAAAAAGAACCAGAATAAACATGTCTGCGTTTCGCGTCTGTAACATTGTCTGTCTTGTGAACATGAAAATTCCTGTTGCCTTGGGCTTTTGTATATAAAGGAGAGTGTTCTATAATAAATTAACTCAGTTGCTTTCATACTGCCTTTGAGTTCACAACCTTCTCTTGGCCGTCACACCTATAATACAATATCCTCGTTATTTCGATGTCAGCAGCTTCTCGAGAGCTTTATCTTTTAAACAAAACTGTTTAAATTCGTATTTTATTTCGTTAAAAAACTACAAATTTTATCTTTTAACCTATTGTCAAAAGATATTCTGTTTGGCAGCCATCACAAACTTTTATTTCAACAAGAATCTTTGATTAGTACCGGTAGTGTCTCGTTCCTAAGTACTAACGCATGCTTCTCCCCATTATTATTATTATTATTAAATGCTAAGCTACAACCCTAGTTGGAAAAGCAGGATGCTAAAAGCCCAGGGGCCTCAACAGGGAAAATAGCCCAGTGAGGAAAGGAAATAAGGAAAAATAAAATGAGGGGTTTAAGGAGATTCTATCGAGTACCAAGAGTAATTCTATCTCTATACTTCAAAACTGGGAAATGATCTTCATGGGAACATTATAGAGACAAATTCTCCCAAATGATTAAAATGCTATTGCACTGTTACCTTATTGTTTATTGTTGGGGAAAAAAAAAAAAAAAAAAGGTGCTTACTATGATCATTCTTTATAGCAGATGTATAGCTGCATGTTAGTAGCTTTTAAGTCTTGTTCCATTTTATTTCATTCCAAAAAGAAAAAAAGTTTTGTGAATCTTTAATGATGATAATTATCACAACGTTTAATACTTCATATGTTTGGAAGCTTACTCATTACTTGAGTGAGATTGCGATAATCGCTACCATTGGTTTATACTTAGCTGATTTGCCTTTATTGATAGCAATACTACAATTGAAGGCAATTAGAAAGGTAATAAATGGTAGTTGATTTGCCTTTATTGATAGCAATACTACAATTGAAGGTAATTAGAAAGGTAGTAAATGGTAGTTGATTTGCCTTTATTGATAGCAATACTACAATTGAAGGTCATTAGAAAGGTAATAAATGGTAGTCGATTTGCCTTTATTGATAGCTATACTACAATTCAAGGCAATTAGAAAGGTAATAAATGGTAGTTGATTTGCCTTTATTGATAGCAATACTACAATTGAAGGTCATTAGAAAGGTAATAAATGGTAGTTGATTTGCCTTTATTGATAGCTATACTACAATTCAAGGCAATTAGAAAGGTAATAAATGGTAGTTGATTTGCCTTTATTGATAGCAATACTACAATTGAAGGTCATTAGAAAGGTAATAAATGGTAGTTGATTTGCCTTTATTGATAGCTATACTACAATTCAAGGCAATTAGAAAGGTAATAAATGGTAGTTGATTTGCCTTTATTGATAGCAATACTACAATTGAAGGTCATTAGAAAGGTAATAAATGGTAGTTGATTTGCCTTTATTGATAGCAATACTACAATTGAAGGTCATTAGAAAGGTAATAAATGGTAGTCGATTTGCCTTTATTGATAGCTATACTACAATTGAAGGTCATTAGAAAGGTAATAAATGGTAGTTGATTTGCCTTTATTGATAGCAATACTACAATTGAAGGTCATTAGAAAGGTAATAAATGGTAGTCGATTTGCCTTTATTGATAGCTATACTACAATTCAAGGCAATTAGAAAGGTAATAAATGGTAGTTGATTTGCCTTTATTGATAGCAATACTACAATTGAAGGTCATTAGAAAGGTAATAAATGGTAGTTGATTTGCCTTTATTGATAGCTATACTACAATTCAAGGCAATTAGAAAGGTAATAAATGGTAGTTGATTTGCCTTTATTGATAGCAATACTACAATTGAAGGTCATTAGAAAGGTAATAAATGGTAGTTGATTTGCCTTTATTGATAGCTATACTACAATTCAAGGCAATTAGAAAGGTAATAAATGGTAGTTGATTTGCCTTTATTGATAGCAATACTACAATTGAAGGTCATTAGAAAGGTAATAAATGGTAGTTGATTTGCCTTTATTGATAGCAATACTACAATTGAAGGTCATTAGAAAGGTAATAAATGGTAGTCGATTTGCCTTTATTGATAGCTATACTACAATTCAAGGCAATTAGAAAGGTAATAAATGGTAGTTGATTTGCCTTTATTGATAGCAATACTACAATTGAAGGTCATTAGAAAGGTAATAAATGGTAGTTGATTTGCCTTTATTGATAGCAATACTACAATTGAAGGTCATTAGAAAGGTAATAAATGGTAGTCGATTTGCCTTTATTGATAGCTATACTACAATTGAAGGTCATTAGAAAGGTAATAAATGGTAGTTGATTTGCCTTTATTGATAGCAATACTACAATTGAAGGTCATTAGAAAGGTAATAAATGGTAGTCGATTTGCCTTTATTGATAGCTATACTACAATTGAAGGTCATTAGAAAGGTAATAAATGGTAGTCGATTTGCCTTTATTGATAGCAATACTACAATTGAAGGTCATTAGAGAGGTAATAAATGGTAGTTGATTTGCCTTTATTGATAGCAATACTACAATTGAAGGTCATTAGAAAGGTAATAAATGGTAGTCGATTTGCCTTTATTGATAGCAATACTACAATTGAAGGTCATTAGAAAGGTAATAAATGGTAGTTGATTTGCCTTTATTGATAGCTATACTACAATTGAAGGCAATTAGAAAGGTAATAAATGGTAGTTGATTTGCCTTTATTGATAGCAATACTACAATTGAAGGTCATTAGAAAGGTAATAAATGGTAGTCGATTTGCCTTTATTGATAGCTATACTACAATTGAAGGCAATTAGAAAGGTAATAAATGGTAGTTGATTTGCCTTTATTGATAGCAATACTACAATTGAAGGTCATTAGAAAGGTAATAAATGGTAGTCGATTTGCCTTTATTGATAGCAATACTACAATTGAAGGTCATTAGAAAGGTAATAAATGGTAGTTGATTTGCCTTTATTGATAGCAATACTACAATTGAAGGTCATTAGAAAGGTAATAAATGGTAGTCGATTTGCCTTTATTGATAGCTATACTACAATTGAAGGCAATTAGAAAGGTAATAAATGGTAGTTGATTTGCCTTTATTGATAGCAATACTACAATTGAAGGTCATTAGAAAGGTAATAAATGGTAGTCGATTTGCCTTTATTGATAGCAATACTACAATTGAAGGTCATTAGAAAGGTAATAAATGGTAGTTGATTTGCCTTTATTGATAGCAATACTACAATTGAAGGTCATTAGAAAGGTAATAAATGGTAGTCGATTTGCCTTTATTGATAGCTATACTACAATTGAAGGCAATTAGAAAGGTAATAAATGGTAGTTGATTTGCCTTTATTGATAGCAATACTACAATTGAAGGTCATTAGAAAGGTAATAAATGGTAGTCGATTTGCCTTTATTGATAGCTATACTACAATTGAAGGCAATTAGAAAGGTAATAAATGGTAGTTGATTTGCCTTTATTGATAGCTATACTACAATTGAAGGTCATTAGAAAGGTAATAAATGGTAGTCGATTTGCCTTTATTGATAGCTATACTACAATTGAAGGCAATTAGAAAGGTAATAAATGGTAGTTGATTTGCCTTTATTGATAGCAATACTACAATTGAAGGTCATTAGAAAGGTAATAAATGGTAGTCGATTTGCCTTTATTGATAGCAATACTACAATTGAAGGTCATTAGAAAGGTAATAAATGGTAGTCGATTTGCCTTTATTGATAGCAATACTACAATTGAAGGTCATTAGAAAGGTAATAAATGGTAGTCGATTTGCCTTTATTGATAGCAATACTACAATTGAAGGTCATTAGAAAGGTAATAAATGGTAGTCGATTTGCCTTTATTGATAGCTATACTACAATTGAAGGTCATTAGAAAGGTAATAAATGGTAGTCGATTTGCCTTTATTGATAGCAATACTACAATTGAAGGTCATTAGAAAGGTAATAAATGGTAGTCGATTTGCCTTTATTGATAGCAATACTACAATTGAAGGTCATTAGAAAGGTAATAAATGGTAGTCGATTTGCCTTTATTGATAGCTATACTACAATTGAAGGCAATTAGAAAGGTAATAAATGGTAGTCGATTTGCCTTTATTTATAGCAATACTACAATTGAAGGTCATTAGAAAGGTAATAAATGGTAGTTGATTTGCCTTTATTGATAGCAATACTACAATTGAAGGTCATTAGAAAGGTAATAAATGGTAGTCGATTTGCCTTTATTGATAGCTATACTACAATTGAAGGCAATTAGAAAGGTAATAAATGGTAGTTGATTTGCCTTTATTGATAGCAATACTACAATTGAAGGTCATTAGAAAGGTAATAAATGGTAGTCGATTTGCCTTTATTGATAGCTATACTACAATTGAAGGTCATTAGAAAGGTAATAAATGGTAGTTGATTTGCCTTTATTGATAGCAATACTACAATTGAAGGTCATTAGAAAGGTAATAAATGGTAGTCGATTTGCCTTTATTGATAGCAATACTACAATTGAAGGTCATTAGAAAGGTAATAAATGGTAGTTGATTTGCCTTTATTGATAGCTATACTACAATTGAAGGCAATTAGAAAGGTAATAAATGGTAGTTGATTTGCCTTTATTGATAGCAATACTACAATTGAAGGTCATTAGAAAGGTAATAAATGGTAGTCGATTTGCCTTTATTGATAGCTATACTACAATTGAAGGCAATTAGAAAGGTAATAAATGGTAGTCGATTTGCCTTTATTGATAGCAATACTACAATTGAAGGTCATTAGAAAGGTAATAAATGGTAGTCGATTTGCCTTTATTGATAGCAATACTACAATTGAAGGTCATTAGAAAGGTAATAAATGGTAGTCGATTTGCCTTTATTGATAGCTATACTACAATTGAAGGCAATTAGAAAGGTAATAAATGGTAGTTGATTTGCCTTTATTGATAGCTATACTACAATTGAAGGCAATTAGAAAGGTAATAAATGGTAGTCGATTTGCCTTTATTGATAGCTATACTACAATTGAAGGCAATTAGAAAGGTAATAAATGGTAGTCGATTTGCCTTTATTGATAGCAATACTACAATTGAAGGTCATTAGAAAGGTAATAAATGGTAGTCGATTTGCCTTTATTGATAGCAATACTACAATTGAAGGCAATTAGAAAGGTAATAAATGGTAGTCGATTTGCCTTTATTGATAGCTATACTACAATTGAAGGCAATTAGAAAGGTAATAAATGGTAGTCGATTTGCCTTTATTGATAGCTATACTACAATTGAAGGTTATTAGAAAAGTAATAAATGGTAGTTGATTTGCCTTTATTGATAGCAATACTACAATTGAAGGTCATTAGAAAGGTAATAAATGGTAGTTGATTTGCCTTTATTGATAGCAATACTACAATTGAAGGTCATTAGAAAGGTAATAAATGGTAGTTGATTTGCCTTTATTGATAGCAATACTACAATTGAAGGTCATTAGAAAGGTAATAAATGGTAGTCGATTTGCCTTTATTGATAGCTATACTACAATTGAAGGCAATTAGAAAGGTAATAAATGGTAGTTGATTTGCCTTTATTGATAGCAATACTACAATTGAAGGTCATTAGAAAGGTAATAAATGGTAGTTGATTTGCCTTTGTTGATAGCTATACTACAATTGAAGGTTATTAGAAAAGTAATAAATGGTAGTTGATTTGCCTTTATTGATAGCAATACTACAATTGAAGGTCATTAGAAAGGTAATAAATGGTAGTTGATTTGCCTTTATTGATAGCAATACTACAATTGAAGGTCATTAGAAAGGTAATAAATGGTAGTCGATTTGCCTTTATTGATAGCAATACTACAATTGAAGGTCATTAGAAAGGTAATAAATGGTAGTCGATTTGCCTTTGTTGATAGCTATACTACAATTGAAGGTCATTAGAAAGGTAATAAATGGTAGTCGATTTGCCTTTGTTGATAGCTATACTACAATTGAAGGCAATTAGAAAGGTAATAAATGGTAGTTGATTTGCCTTTGTTGATAGCAATACTACAATTGAAGGTCATTAGAAAGGTAATAAATGGTAGTCGATTTGCCTTTATTGATAGCAATACTACAATTGAAGGTCATTAGAAAGGTAATAAATGGTAGTCGATTTGCCTTTGTTGATAGCTATACTACAATTGAAGGCAATTAGAAAGGTAATAAATGGTAGTTGATTTGCCTTTGTTGATAGCAATACTACAATTGAAGGTTATTAGAAAAGTAATAAATGGTAGTCGATTTGCCTTTATTGATAGCTATACTACAATTGAAGGCAATTAGAAAGGTAATAAATGGTAGTTGATTTGCCTTTATTGATAGCAATACTACAATTGAAGGCAATTAGAAAGGTAATAAATGGTAGTTGATTTGCCTTTATTGATAGCAATACTACAATTGAAGGTCATTAGAAAGGTAATAAATGGTAGTTGATTTGCCTTTATTGATAGCAATACTACAATTGAAGGTCATTAGAAAGGTAATAAATGGTAGTTGATTTGCCTTTGTTGATAGCTATACTACAATTGAAGGCAATTAGAAAGGTAATAAATGGTAGTCAAAATGCCTTTATTGATAGCTATACTACAATTGAAGGCAATTAGAAAGGTAATAAATGGTAGTTGATTTGCCTTTATTGATAGCAATACTACAATTGAAGGTTATTAGAAAAGTAATAAATGGTAGTTGATTTGCCTTTATTGATAGCAATACTACAATTGAAGGTCATTAGAAAGGTAATAAATGGTAGTCGATTTGCCTTTATTGATAGCAATACTACAATTGAAGGTCATTAGAAAGGTAATAAATGGTAGTCGATTTGCCTTTATTGATAGCAATACTACAATTGAAGGCAATTAGAAAGGTAATAAATGGTAGTTGATTTGCCTTTATTGATAGCTATACTACAATTGAAGGTCATTAGAAAGGTAATAAATGGTAGTCGATTTGCCTTTATTGATAGCTATACTACAATTGAAGGCAATTAGAAAGGTAATAAATGGTAGTTGATTTGCCTTTATTGATAGCAATACTACAATTGAAGGTCATTAGAAAGGTAATAAATGGTAGTCGATTTGCCTTTATTGATAGCAATACTACAATTGAAGGTCATTAGAAAGGTAATAAATGGTAGTCGATTTGCCTTTATTGATAGCAATACTACAATTGAAGGTCATTAGAAAGGTAATAAATGGTAGTTGATTTGCCTTTATTGATAGCTATACTACAATTCAAGGCAATTAGAAAGGTAATAAATGGTAGTCGATTTGCCTTTATTGATAGCAATACTACAATTGAAGGTCATTAGAAAGGTAATAAATGGTAGTCGATTTGCCTTTATTGATAGCTATACTACAATTGAAGGCAATTAGAAAGGTAATAAATGGTAGTTGATTTGCCTTTGTTGATAGCAATACTACAATTGAAGGTTATTAGAAAAGTAATAAATGGTAGTTGATTTGCCTTTATTGATAGCAATACTACAATTGAAGGTCATTAGAAAGGTAATAAATGGTAGTCGATTTGCCTTTATTGATAGCAATACTACAATTGAAGGTCATTAGAAAGGTAATAAATGGTAGTTGATTTGCCTTTATTGATAGCTATACTACAATTCAAGGCAATTAGAAAGGTAATAAATGGTAGTCGATTTGCCTTTATTGATAGCAATACTACAATTGAAGGTCATTAGAAAGGTAATAAATGGTAGTCGATTTGCCTTTATTGATAGCTATACTACAATTGAAGGCAATTAGAAAGGTAATAAATGGTAGTTGATTTGCCTTTATTGATAGCAATACTACAATTGAAGGTTATTAGAAAAGTAATAAATGGTAGTTGATTTGCCTTTATTGATAGCAATACTACAATTGAAGGTCATTAGAAAGGTAATAAATGGTAGTCGATTTGCCTTTATTGATAGCAATACTACAATTGAAGGTCATTAGAAAGGTAATAAATGGTAGTTGATTTGCCTTTATTGATAGCAATACTACAATTGAAGGTCATTAGAAAGGTAATAAATGGTAGTCGATTTGCCTTTATTGATAGCTATACTACAATTGAAGGCAATTAGAAAGGTAATAAATGGTAGTTGATTTGCCTTTATTGATAGCAATACTACAATTGAAGGTCATTAGAAAGGTAATAAATGGTAGTTGATTTGCCTTTGTTGATAGCAATACTACAATTGAAGGTCATTAGAAAGGTAATAAATGGTAGTCGATTTGCCTTTATTGATAGCAATACTACAATTGAAGGTCATTAGAAAGGTAATAAATGGTAGTTGATTTGCCTTTATTGATAGCAATACTACAATTGAAGGTCATTAGAAAGGTAATAAATGGTAGTTGATTTGCCTTTATTGATAGCAATACTACAATTGAAGGTCATTAGAAAGGTAATAAATGGTAGTCGATTTGCCTTTATTGATAGCTATACTACAATTGAAGGCAATTAGAAAGGTAATAAATGGTAGTCGATTTGCCTTTATTGATAGCTATACTACAATTGAAGGCAATTAGAAAGGTAATAAATGGTAGTCGATTTGCCTTTATTGATAGCAATACTACAATTGAAGGTTATTAGAAAAGTAATAAATGGTAGTTGATTTGCCTTTATTGATAGCTATACTACAATTGAAGGCAATTAGAAAGGTAATAAATGGTAGTTGATTTGCCTTTATTGATAGCAATACTACAATTGAAGGTCATTAGAAAGGTAATAAATGGTAGTCGATTTGCCTTTATTGATAGCAATACTACAATTGAAGGTCATTAGAAAGGTAATAAATGGTAGTTGATTTGCCTTTATTGATAGCAATACTACAATTGAAGGTCATTAGAAAGGTAATAAATGGTAGTCGATTTGCCTTTATTGATAGCAATACTACAATTGAAGGTCATTAG